>NC_044318.1:11942681-12242681 GCF_007474595.2 Lynx canadensis
TTTATCGCTGAGGGATGCAGATACTCTGCAATTTATATATCTCTTCACTGTCGATGGCCATTTGGATCTTTCCAATTTCTGGCTATTACAAATAAAACCTATCTGAACATTTTATATGCAAGTCTTTGTATGGACATACGCTTTCTTTCCCCTTAGGCATGTACCTAGCCGTGGGATGGCTGGATCATATGGTAGGTATATGTTTAACTTCTTAAGAACTGCCAAATTATTTTTCATGTTGTTGTGTCCTTTGACATTCCTTGCCAACATTGCATGGCAGTTCCATTTGCTCCACATCTCTGTCAGTAGTTGGTGTGGTCAGTCTTTTTAATTTTAGCCATTCTAATAAGCATGTCGTGGTTTCTTATTGTGCTTTTAATTTGCATTTTCCAGATGACTAATGCGTTGAGCATATTTTCCGGTGCTTATTTGCCATTTTTCTGTGAAATGCCAAATCTTTTACTCATTTATTGGATTGTATGTTTTCTTATTATTGAGTTTTGAGAGTTCTTCTTATATTCTGGGTATGGATTCTTTTTCAGATATATCATCTGTTAATATTTTCTTTCAGTCTGACTTGTCTTTTAATTCTGTTAACAATGCCTTTCAAAGAGCAGATGTTTTTGGTTTTTGTGAAGTTCAGTTTATCAGTTTCTTCTTTTATGGGTTATGCTTTTGGTATCCTATTTAAAAAATCTTGGGGCGCCTGGGTGGCGCAGTCGGTTAAGCGTCCGACTTCAGCCAGGTCACGATCTCGCGGTCCGTGAGTTCGAGCCCCGCGTCGGGCTCTGGGCTGATGGCTCAGAGCCTGGAGCCTGTTTCCGATTCTGTGTCTCCCTCTCTCTCTGCCCCTCCCCCGTTCATGCTCTGTCTCTCTCTGTCCCAAAAATAAATAAACGTTGAAAAAAAAAATAAAAAAAAATCTTTACCTAACCCTAGGTCATCAAGATTATGTCCTGCATTTTCTTGTAGGTGTCTTATAGTTTTAGATTTTACATTTAGATATCTGATCCATTTTGACTTAATTTTTGCATGTGGTGCAAGGTGCAGATCAGAGTTCATGCTGTCTGCGTGTGGATGTCTCGTTGGTCTAGCACCGTTTGTTGAACTGACCACTCTCTTTCCTGAATTGCCTTTGCACCTTTTCCAAAATCAGTTGGTTGTCCATAAGTGTTGTGTCCATTTGAGACCCTCTGTCCCATTGATCTATTTGTCTCCCTTTATGCTAGTCTCACACTGTATTACTATGGCTTTATAATAAGTCTTGAAATTTGGTATTGTCATTCCTCCAACTTTTCCTCAGAGTTGTTTTGACTATTCAGATTTTTTGCATATGCATATGAAGTTTGGAATCACCTTACCAGTTTATACAAAACAGCCTGCTCAGGTTTTGTTTGGGATTGTATTGAATCTGTATTATCAGTTTGGAGACAATTGACTTTTTAACAATACCGGGTCTTCCAACCTATGAACATGTTATTTCTCTGTTTAGGTCTTTAATTTTTCTCAGCAACATTTTAAAGTACAGAACTTGCACATCTTTTGTCAAGTTTTATCCCCAAGTATTTCATATTTGTGGCGTTATTTATTGTAAGTGGTGGTCTTAAAAATTTCAACATAAAATTGTTCATTACTAGGATAGAAATACAGTTTTGTATATGAATTCAGTTTTGTGTATAAACCTTACATCCTGCAACTTTGTTAAACTCACTTATCCTGGCTTTTTTGTGAAGTCCATTGGCTTTTTTCACATAAAGAATGTCGTATTTGAATGAAGACAGTTTCATTTTTTCTTTTCTAGTATGGATGCCTGTTGTTTCTTTTTCTTGTCTTACTGCACTAATCGGAACCTCTAGTATAATATTAGATAGAAGAGGTGAGAGCGGACATCCTTGTCTCAGCAGTCATTCAGTCTTTCACCAGCAAGTGTGATGTTAGCGGTAATTTTTTGTGGATTCCCTTTATCAGGTTGAGGAAATTCTCTTCTAAGTTTGCTAAGTTTTTTTTTTTTGTTTTTTTTGTTTTTTTTTAATCAGGAATGGTTTTTGGATTTTGTTAGATACTTTCCTGGCTTTATTGGGATGATCACATGGTTTTAATTTATTAGTTTGCTAATATGGTAAATTATGTTGAGTGTATTTCGAACAGTAAACCAGCCTTACATTCTTGGGATAAACCCCACTTGGTCATGATATATTATCCTTCCTTTGTATTGTTGAATTTGATTTGCTAAGATTTTGTTTAGAATTTTTACGTGTGAGGGATGTAATAGCTTCTTGTAATGTGTTTGTGTGGCTTTAGTGCCAAGTTGATGCTGGTCTCATAAAAGAAGTTGGGAAGTATTTCCTCCTGTTCAGTTTTCAGAAAGAATTTGTGTAGAGTTGGTACTGTTTTTTCCTTAATTGTTAGAATTCACCAATAAGGCCATCTAGATCCAGACTTTTCTTTGAGGGAAGATTTTAAAGTACAAAATCAGTTTTTTAAAATAGATCTGTGGCTATTCCAGGTATTTATGTCATTTTGAGTGCGTTTTGGTACTTTGTATCTTTCACAGACTTCATTTCACGTGCATTGTTGAATTTACTGCCATAAAGTTTTTCATAATAGTTCCTTATTATTGTCTTCATGTCTATGGGATCTGTATGCTGATGTCACCTCTCTTGAACTAATACTGGCGATTTGTATCTTCTCTTTTTTCCTGAGCTGTTCAGCTGGAAGTTTCTCATTTTTTTTTTCCACCCTCTCAAAGAACCAACTTTTGGTTTCCTTCATTTTTATTTTTTTGAAAATTTCATTGATTTTTCTGCTCTGCTCTTCATTATTTACTTTCTTCTGCTTACTCTGTGTGTGTTTGTAACTTTAATTAGTTTTTCTTTTGTTAAATTTTTCTAATTTTATACAGTATGGTTCCATTAAGGTCTTCCTTTAAACGTTCCTCCCCAAGGCAGTGAAGATATCGAGGCTCTGAGAAGTTGAGAGAGTCAACAGTGAATATGCAGAGCCTTGTATCTGTTATCTTACAGGATCATAAATGCTGTGACACAGGCAAGTAAGAGTGCAAAGAGATTTAGCCTGTAAAGAGTGGGATAAGAGGGCCTTTTTGGAGAATTTGATGACTTAGTCATCTTACTTTGTTGAAGTCTAAGATAAAATTTATGACATCAGGGCGCCTGGGTAGCTCATTCGGTTAAGCGTCCGACTTCGGCTCAGGCCATGATATCACGGTCCGTGAGTTTGAGCCCCACGTCTGGCTCTGTGCTGACGGCCCATAGCCTGGAGCCTGCTTCAGATTCTGTGTCTCCATCTCTCTCTGACCCTCCCTTGTTCATGCTCTCTGCCTCTCTCTGTCTCAAAAATAAATAAGCATTAAAAAAAATTTTAAAAAGTAAAATTGATGACATCAAATCCAAAGTAGTAGTTCCTAAAATTTGTTTTGCGTTGGTTGCAGACCTCCTCCTTGGTTGCTTTATTCAGAAAAATGAGTTAGAATATTCTAGGAGAAGTCTGCGTACAGCAAATGTTCCCTTGGGTTTAATTGACAAACCTGCTTTTTGTTTCTATTAAGACTGTTGGCAGTGGTCATGGTAACGAGCTGTAACAGTAGCGGCAGGTGTTGCTGACAAGATTACTGTTGAATAGGAGGAAAATCTGGCGGCAGGAAGTGGGGGCATTGTTATAAAGATATCAATATCTCGCTGCAAACTTAGTCTCATTGAGGAGTATTTCTCTCTTCTTTAACACATTATAACTTTAAATAAAAAACTTTAAACAGAATTTGAGAGTTTTTATCATTAAAAAGCTTAATTGTATAATTATTTTATAAATGGAGTGAAGCCAGCATATTGTAGTAATATCTTCTCAGTGTCCATATAAGGTTGAATCTGAATCAAGGTACTGTATTTAGGATCTTGAAAAATATGTAATAGCTGTTTGCTGGGGCAGCAGTAGCATGGCTGGTGGTCAACTGTAGGGAAGAAACAGAAGAGAAAGAAATGGAGTTATTTTCAAATGGCCATGAGGGCAGAGAGTTATTATGTGCATTATTTTAGTTTCTCTTACAAGGAGAGGGTGGGCACTGTGAACCTGAGCATTTTAAAATAATTTATGGTTGAAAGAGCAAGCTATTCCTTTAACAGTTTGTTTCTCAAAATTAGTTTTTTAGAGGAGAAAACAGCGATGAGATTAAGTGGGATTAAGCGTCTGGTTTGTAAGGGTGCCCAGACTTTTGAGTCAGAAACACTGGATTCTAATCCTGCCTCCCTACTTTATACTCTGTAACTGGGACCGTAGCCTGAAGACACTTTTCCTCTGGTTGTGGTTTAAATGAGAAAATATATGAGTTAGTACTTAGTAAATGTTTAAAACTATTTGACAAGGGAACTGTTTTTCCTTTCTCAAGGACTCAAGGAAATAATTAAGAGTCACATGGACATAAGAATCTACTTAGAGTTTTTGTTTTCCAGAGTGACTCCAACCTCATCCACTTCATCTGTTTTTAGGTTATATATATATATATATATATATATATATATATATATATATATTTCTAATTAAACAAATGCACCTGATTTTCATACATTTATAATTGCTTTAAAACCTGTTAAAACTTGGTGGCTCAGGGGTTAAGTGTCGACTTCAGCTCGGGTCATGATCCCATGGCTAGTGGGTTCAAGCCCTGTGTCGGGCTCTGTGCTGACAGCTCAGAGCCTGGAGCCTGCTTTGGATTCTGTGTCTCCCTCTCTCTTTGCCCCTCCCCCACTCGTGTGTGTGTGTGTGTGTGTGTGTGTGTGTGTGTGTGTGCGCGCGCGCGCGCGCTCGCGCACATGTGTGCGCTCTCTCCCTCCCTCCCTCCCTCTCCTTCCCTCCCTACCCCCTCCCTCAAAGATAAATAAACACTAAAAAAAAAATTTTTTTTTTAACCTGTTAGAGCTTCTGTTTGGTCTCAAACTTTGTAACAAGGTGTCCAACAAACAATATGTGCAAAAACAAGTGTTGCTTCTTGTCATTACAAGTTTTCGTGTTTATAAAACATTCCCACAGCATGCATGTGTGCAATTTTCCCTCTCGTGATACGTACTCCGGAATGTCCATTTTCTTCTGTGTGGAGGCGTTAGCTTTTTTCAGGTTAAAGGAAGATAGTGAGGTGGAGATTATTGGGTGATAAAAAGTATTGGAGTAGAGGGATCATTTGCATATCCCTCTCTTTGCTGGAATGCCCCTGCCCTCCTTCCCCACCTTCCTATCCTTTCCCTATCTATTCTCTTAAGATTTAGCTTCTTTGCCAATCCTCCTGCCCAGTTGTGTTAAAGACCCCCTCCCTTTTCCCATAACACCTTGCTCTCATCTAATGTTCCTTACCACACTATGCTGTGACTGTATGGTTTCTTGTCTGTCTTCCTAACAAACCTTAAAGGCAGGGAATTGGTCTTATTCATCTCCATTTCCCAGCGCCCAGCAGAAGTCCTGACTTAAAAGGTGCTCGGGGAAGGGCACCTGGGTGGCTCAGTGGGTTAAGCCTCTGACTTCAGCTCACATCATTAATCTCAGTTCGTGAGTTCAAGCCTCTTGTCAGGCTCTGTGCTGACAGCACTAAGCCTGGAGCCTGCTTTGAGTTCTGCGTCTCCCTCTCTCTCTACCCCTCCCCTGCTTGCTCTCTCTCTCTCAAAAATAAATAAACATTAAAAAAAAAAGGGAGATGGCGTTATATAGGAAACATTGAGTTTGATGCATAATGTTCAGAGAGTAAGGATATACTGTTTATCTAATAAATGTATTCATATTCCCTTCTCTTCTCTCATCTCTCTCTTTGAATCTTTCCCTCTTCGTCTTCCTCTCTCTTTTTCTACTCCGGGAACATTTGAGCGAGAAGAATGAGCTGAGGTGTTTTCTTAGTGTTATTGACAGCCTTTGTGGTATTACCTTGTGCTTATTAGGTCCACGGACTTGTTTGGATCCCTGGGATACCTCCATGGAGTCCCATTTTCACTGCTACAATCAGAATGGGATGTCACTGTGATGTAGCTACCCTTTTACATCAGGTACACAGGCCAGTTGGCTACAAACACAGTCCGCTTTTAATGCCTTCACAAAGCCAGTCTAGCAGAGCCACAGCACATTAGGTGCTGAAATTGAAATTATTGGAACTGAAGGAGCACTTTTAAAGAGGCGACTGGCCCCTGCTTCGTCTTTCTGTGCTGTAGGGTACTACACAGAATTCAAGCTGTGCTGAGTCAGTCATGTGGTACTGAACCTCCCTGTGGGCTAAGTTCTGCCTGGTTTCTGGATGCTGAGGCACAGAGACTACGATGTGCTACTGGAAAAAAAAATAACAAAATTACCTGATGATGTTACGTATTCATACATAGTCTACCTGATGAATGGATGACCATTTCTTTTCAAAGGGTGCTCTTGAGCCAGAATAAAAAAAACAAAAAACTGACAAGCACAAATTACAAGTGAACTCTGACGTGGTATGTAGCAAGGAGAATGTTGAGGTGTGAGGTCCTGAACCACAGTTCAGCCCAAAAGACTGAACATTACTTATTCAGGTGGGAGGGACCTATAAAAGGATAAATTGTTTGAATGTGTGGGCCAAGTTTATTTGCTCATTCTTCTCACCGTTTTTTAGAGTTTCTGATAGAGACTTCTGGAAGCCAGGTGACCTGGTCTCCTAAGTTACTGCTGAAATTCGTGTTCCTCGGATGCTGCTCAAAAGCAGGAGCAACAGTTATGAGTAAACATGATAAATGAGGCTCATGCAGTGGATTGATGTCTGTGTATTCTGCACTCACCAGGACAGCGCGGTGGATTTCTGTTCGTGTATTCCTGCAGCTGGATCTTGCCTTTTAAGCGTATCAGTGAGTCTCTGCATTATCGGAGGCCTTCATTATCTAAATTGTTGAGCTTTCACCCATAAAGCGGAGCATCCTATTTGTCATAAAAAACCAAAACCAAAAAAATGAGTATTGTTTCTGTTAATATACCATTATTTCCGGGAGTAAAATTTGAGAAGGACGGGCTTTTCAACGTAAGCTTTGAAAGATACTAAATTTCGGATGAGATCTTTTCCGTTAGGGTTTGATAACTCCCCTTAGGATGTGTGGTCATCATCTATGTTTCTTTGGCATCTGTAGTAAAGAAATAGGAGTGTATAGTTAGTAGAGTTAGCCTATCCGTGAGGTATATTTACATTGCTGCTTTGTTACCCTTACGAGAACTTAGGGCCGTCAGGGTACCGCCAGTCGTTTTTAGAGGTCTAATACTTAGGGGTGGAGGGAGCGGCTGGAAGGAAGGAAGGGAACCAACCAAGTATTAAGGGGGGGAAAAAAGTGAACAAATGCCCAGAACTTGAAATTTAATATCCTGGAAATCAGCAAACTTTCAGAAAGCACGCAGCCATTATAATGAAAGATGAAAAGTCGAATTCATTTTACCTTGCCTTTGAGTTAAAATTACTGAACTGATAGAGGTCTTGAGTTGTTTTATGCCACCCCCTTGCCTAACTTGGGCCATGTTTTACATTCGCCCATAGAAGTCTCTCCTCTAATCTCTTCTAGAATTGTCCATGACATCTTTTATAAAAGGTCAACTGTCAGAAAGAAGTGATGTTTACTTTAAAAATAGAGTGTCACAATTTATATCTTTTGGTCTGTCAGAGTCTGAAATACAGCTATGGCCCTCGTTAGATGTATTGTTCTCTTACAGATACTTTCAATTTGGGAAGTAATAAGATGCTGTCTCTTTATTAATGGAGATGACAGTCTAGTTATGTTAGAAAAAAATAAGTTTTGATTTATTGTTAATGGTGAAGTTAGAGTGTTCTTAGAAGTTACAGAGAGTTAAATGCTGTCATTCTGTCTCTTCCTGCTAAGAACAAAAGCAAATGATTGTGAAGTATTTCAGTGCGTTGAACCTGAAGTTAGAGCCTGCCTTTCTCAGTATTGTAAGAAGCACTTTGCCGAGTTGCTATGGAGACAGATTTAAATTATTGAGTTGAAAGTTATGATGTTGATCTTGATACAGATCTTCTGTGAGAGATCGGCGTTGCAAACTAAAAATTGTAAAGCTACTCTTAGAACTATTTCGAAGACAAACAGTGACCGTGCACTTGTTGTGCGGTAGATGGTGTGCTAGAGACCTGGGTACCCAGATGGAAAGACAAGGTTCTCTGCCGCCAGGAGCTCAGATTCTCCTGGGGAAATAATCAGACACAGGGACCAGATCAGGGCCGCTGGTAGAATGTGGACATGTGCGAGGTGCCGTGGGAGCACTGCAGGAGCTTGGCGATGCTTGAGCGGACTTTCAGCGTGTGCGAGATTTGTCTGACAGACAGGGAGGTGGGACAGAGGTGGTGTGCCCACAAAGGAAACTGCATGGGTGTGGGCTCAGAGATGAAAAGGTATTTTAAAGCAGTTCTTTTAAATCGCGTTACATCTTCTTAGCCATACTGTTAGGAAATATTTGGGGGATGCTAAATATTTGAATTCATGAGCCATTTGAATGTTGTCTGCAGTCAGTCTGCCGACTGCCCCAGTTCACAGTGTAACTGAGGTGTTGGACATCTCCAAACGTCATGAGGATTAAATGAGAGACTGTCTTGTGGAGGGCGTAGCTCAGAGTCTGCCATTTAATAAAGCTTGTAAGGAAACGTGCGTTGCTTTTTTAACGGCATCAATATTATCATTGCTCATTCCAGATTTCTGGTTATTTTGGATGCTTTTGTAACAGTGAGGGTAGTCTGTTTGTAAAACATTTCCCATGCTTGCTGGATTGCAAATCTTGTGTGTAACGCCCTGTTGCATGCCTACTGTGTGCTCAGCATTGGCTAGGACCCAGTGTAGAGAAGTACACGTGGCTCCTGCCCTCAGGCAGCTCCCGCCTTTGCCGAGAATGTAAAGGGATAGGAAGTGAAGGGTACTGTATGGCTGTCATGCAGTTGTTCAGTATGTTATTTAAAGTTGTGTCGTGTTTTCAGGTGGGTCTAGGGCACCAGGGACAGAGATGGCAGACAGAGCCAGCGGTGCCCAAGACGCAGGGAAAAAATGAACCTGAGAACTTCATGCAGTGGTCTGGCTGTGTGTAGGAGGGAAGCAGTTGCCCACGGTATGCCTCGGGGCTGCCACCGGGAGTCTCTTCCATTCACATCTAGGTAATTGACATGCCATCGTTTTGTAGGGTCACTAGGAGAGGTCAACCACATATCTGTCTTTTTCCTTTCACGTTGAAGGGATTTATTATATCCTTCCCTGATAGTAGTTTTCATCAGATATGAGGAATAAGCACCAGGCATAGAGTGGGAGGTAGGCATGGTTGGGGGCAGGGCTAGGAGGTGAACGTACTAGAAAATAGACTTCATTTCGGTCTCTGTCAACTCGCCAACAAAAAGTTCAGTAACAAATACTGAAGGACTGCCCCGTGCCAATTACTGTGCTGGAAACCAGGGATAAACACAGAGATGAGCAGATGACCTTCCTCACCCCGCTGACCTGAGACCCTCGTGGGCGCATGAAAAGATAGAGTGAACCAGTGAATAAGGTGCACGTGGGGTGGCGGTCACCGGCCAGGAGGGTGCAGAAGGGTCGGGGGCAGTACGGCACAGGGTGCTCCAGGGAGAGGACACGGTAAGGGTTATTGGGAACTGTGAAGGCGCACCTTCCTTCATCATCTTTTCCAGGTGTCTGATGCCAGGTAGGGACAGGGAACCCTGAGCGCTCGTTCCAGACATTGGCCACCATGGCTTCTCCTCCAGGCACCCCTCTCCTTGGCGGAGTTTGGGCTGTACCAGTGGACTGTGGCGCTGGCCGTGTTGGGGCTTCCTGTGAGTCGGGCTGCTGTCCGCCTGGCTTTGGTCTCCTCCACAGGGGCCGCATTCTTCCGCGGGGCCGTGGATTTGTGAACCAGCTGCTAGGTCGGCTGCTGGATGCTGTGGGATCAGGGCAGGTTAAATGACATCCAGGAAATTGTTCTAGAGCTTTCCACATCTGTGTTGCTCTTTCCTGAGTGGCCCAGGGGAATGACGTTCTCTCCCACACTTGAATCTCGAATGTGTGAATAAGACGAAGCGCCAGCATGCAGGCAAGAATACGGGGAGAACAAGAGGCTGGATTTCATTATGAACTTCCATTGGTTTAACAACCCTTGGTAGGAAACTTCTAAATGCATGGTAGTAACATACCGAATTATGCGCGCAGAGAACCCAGAGTGACTAACAGCAGAAGCTGCTCTCTGGCGGTGCACGTGTTAGCTGTTGAAACCCGTGTGTGAGGGGTGGCTGTGGAAGCCGACTGCCGGGCCTGTGGCTGTGCTGTGGCACAGGCCCGCGAGAGCCTGCCCCGAGGAGGCGTCTTCTCCCTCCCCTCGGATCCCAGGTTCCGGGGGCATTCGAATTCTATTTTTAAACAGAATACTCAATTATCTCTGCTTCACTTAGAGTCTGAAAAGCTGTGTTTAATAATAAATGTGGTGTGTGTGTGTGTGTGTGTGTGTGTGTGTGTGTGTGCGCGTGCACGCGTGTGTGTGTTTATGTGTTTGAATCAAAACAGTTTCACAACAACGGTCGCATCCCCTGCACTGACAAAGAAAACCTTTCCCCCGTCATCTCTACTAAATGCAATAGCTTGATATTTGGGATTTTTAAAGCTGAAAGTCTTAATGCCTGTCATTCAGTGAAAGAAAATGTGAGCTCCTTATAGTAATCCGAAAATTGCATAATCCACTTTAAGATTTGTACCACATTTCTATTTATTCATCTCTTTTCCTGTTCTTTACTTGATTTAAATATCTAAATTACTGGAAGAAATTGTTTGCTCTTTAAGGGATTTGAGGCTTAACTATCTAAAGGCTTAATTATAATTTCTTCATTGTTTCTTAGCAATTACTATAAAAATAAAATATTATTTTCATACAGGAAGCTGAAAATGCAGGCTGTTCTAAAGGAAGCTGTTGTGTAGTTCCTTCCTTTCCAAACTTTGAGCCCAATGCTTTTCCTCACCCCAAGTTCAAGGGCTTAGTTTACGTGTGTGAAAATAAACTGAACACTTAGTCACAAAGGAGAATCTTGAGGCTGCTAAGCAAACAGAGGTTCAGTGTAAGCTTTTGAGGTGCTCACAGCATGTGGTAAAAAATAATAAATTTCAGAGTGGATAGTATGAGGAAATAAAGGTGGAAGAAAACAAACTGAGGGGTCAAGTTCAGTACCTAAATTGTGTAGCTTTTAATCGCATTACTGTCGTTTCTGTGGGGGCTGGTCTTTGAAAACTGTTCTTTGAAAACACAGAATTGTCAGAATTTTCCAAGGAAGGATTTGGCAGATTTTATAATTTTTTCTTCAAAAAAAATTTTTTGTCATTGCAGCTCTTTGAAATAGCAAGAAGAGAAAAAAAAATAATACTAAATTCCTCTGTGATAAAATTACTCCGGATTATCTACTGACTTCATTCAGGTAGCTGTTACTAAGTTCAAGTAGTTCAGGATCGTCCGCTCTAAATATCTCTTTCAATATGGATGGCTTGCTGAAGTCTGTGTTAGCTTGTTGAAGTCTTTTTTTTTGACACTGACAGAGGAAATGAGACAAGTAAGTTGTCCGTATTTATTTAGTGTAAATAATTGTCCTTGTTTTCCATAAGACACTGGAAGCTATACTCATGTTAACCTCTGTCGAGGCTCAAAGTTCACCGGGAAATTACCTAGAAACTTCTGTCTTACTAATCAGCATCGTCTGGGAAAAAGAAAATGTAGAAGCCTTGCTAGTAATATTATGGATGACTTTTTGTTATCAGCGGAGGTCTGTGAGCTGACACTGTGAAGAATACCAAGCACCACTGCAGTCTTTGCCAGGAAAGCATACACACGGTTTAAGATTGCCGACACAGAAGGGGCGAACGGTATCCGAACTTCTGTCACCGAGTAGGAACAGGAGGGGAAGAAGGAAACAATAAGGGCCAATAGTTTGCCCTTTAGTTTCCAAGTCACGTTAATGATCCCTGGAGTAGGGTTATGTCGTGTTTACTGTCTCACCTTGGTACTTGGTAGAAACTGCAAAACCGTCCAAAGACGTGACACAGTCTGAGCTGGGCAAGCCATGCAAGGGCAAGGCAGGCTCATCTTCAGGAACGTCCTGGGGTAGAGTCAGCCCAGCAGCTGTCCGCCTGATGGTCAGGAGCTGACTCTCCTGCATCAGGTAAGTGCGGAGGCCACGGTCGGCCACAGGCGGCCGCTTCCATCGGGCAAATTGCATCAGCAGTGGTGGGGCCCCCAGGGGTTTCAGTGGGCAAATCGGAAGCGCAGCATTGTTTCTAGGGGAGGCAGCAAGGTGGAGTAGACGGAGGCAGGGGTCAGGGCTCCAGTTCCAGCCCTTGGCAACTTGCTTGGAGGCTTTGGACAAATCATTGCGCATTTTTAGGCTCCGCTTCCTCACGTGTAAAGTGAGGGGGCTGAATCACATGGTCTCAGAGGCCCTGGCCCCGTTCGGCCTCTGAGTGCAGTGACCTTAACGAGGTCACCAGTGGAGCACCGTTCCTTCCATCCCCAAGCGCTCGTACCCCTCTCTCACGGGACTCGGGCTGCCGTGTATCCACCGTGTGCTGTCAGTCACCAGGTGCTGTCCGCTTCTCCCTGGGAAATGCCTTTTGTTTTTTGTTTTTTGTTTTTAAGTTTATGTATTTATTGAGAGAGAGAGAGAGAGAGCGAATCCCAAGTCCACTCGTTGTTGTCAGTGCAGAGCCCCATGTAAGGGCTCGAACCCACGAACCTGTGAGATCATGACCGGAGCCAAAACCAAGAGTCAGACGCTTAAGTGACTGAACCACCCAGGCGCCCCAAAGGGAAATGCCTTTTGTCTTTTCTTCCTTCTCACCGCCTCTGCATTTGACCAGACTCTCAGTATACTTGTCAGGATGATTGCCTCACCCTCTTGCCTTCCACCCTCCCTGCCCCCAACCCCCCTCATCCTGTTCCTGTTTTCAGTGCGAGTCCCTCCTTTCCCATCCCATCCTGTGCGGAGTCTCATCTCCCTTAAACACTGTTTCCATCAGGAGTGTTTCCCTGTTCAGAAATGATCAGCCTGCACTGTGATCCTGTCCCACCCTCCCCATCTACCGTTGTTTTCTGTCACTCTCCAGCACACCCTGCTGTGTAGTGAGACCAGTTTATAGCTGTTTTTGCACATCTTCCATATTCCTTCCTGCTCGTGTCATTTGTTGATTTTGGTTCTTTTATCTGGAATACCTTTTTCTCTTCATAACCTGTGCATGTAACAAATTCAAGAGGCAGGAAGGGTAGGATGACTGAATAAAGCTCTGTAGGTTGGGGCCGAAAGAAGTAGCGAGAGAGGTGGGGTTAGCCGGACAACAAAGGGAAGAGCGTTTATGAGCCAAGAGGAAAGGACAGTCGATGTTAAACACGCAGGGGGTTTGAACCCTAGGGAAAGGAAGTTGTGAAGAAGCTCGCTCACATCAAGTGACCTTTGCCTTCGATAAAACGGAAGCCACGTTCAGCTGTTCAGGGTGAAGGGGTGTTGCCGGGAATCTAAAGAAAGTAGGGATCCTCACGTGCTGCGGGCTCTGGCGTTGGCATTAAGCAGCGGTGAGTAAAGGGTTTACTGAGGAGCGTTGGGAGTCCACCTGAAATGAACTAACCTGTGGGCGTCGGGGACAGAATCCTCTCTGTTTTCGGACTGTGTCCAGCAGTGCTTGGCCTTAGGGATCTGGATGGGGGAACGGAGTTAAATACTGGTATTGGTGAAGCAGCCGTCTCCCCTCCACTGCCCCTGCCCGGTTCCAGGCTGGCAGAGAGGAGTGAGGGCAGAGGAGGGCTGGGTAACCCAAGACGGGCCGTGCACGGTCATTCGCTGGCCTGCTCTGCTGCTCTCTCCTTTCCTCCATCCTCCCTCCACTGTCGTTCCCTCACTCTCACTGCATGGCCTGGCTCCCGCCCACTGGGAACGTAGAAGCAACCAGAAGGCAGCTTCTGCCAAACGCTGCCGCCCAGCAGAACCTGTGCCCTGCGCTCAGCTTTCCCTCCCCCACCCCCCGCAGGCCCCGTCTGCGGCGCCCCTTCTGTGCTGGATACCAGCCCCTCTCACCTACTCAAGATCTGTCCTCTGCTCTTGAAGTCTTTGGACTTCCTTCCACGCCATCAGCTGTTCCCTGGGCAGGGGCAGAGTGGGATTTAATATAATCGTCATCGACCGTCTGCCAAGCAGGCACAAAGCAGCAGTGCAGTTGAAGGGACTGGCTGTTAAGTGGAAGAGGGAAGTGACCATATCAAGGAATGATGGACAGTAAAAGGGTGGTGGGATCAGTGGCGTGGACGCCCCGGGAGGGTGAATGGATTGTCGGATCCAGGTTACGGACGAAAGTGAGCTGGAAATCTAGGAGGTGGTGGTCGGAGGGTAGGTGCATGAAAGTGATGACCGAGGAGTATTCTTGGTTTGGCAGGTGGTCATGGGGGTGAGGGGTGTTGGATAGCAGCCACAGGAGTGGGGGCGGTCTGATGACAGGACATTCGAAGCCAGGGGCCTCCGGGGAGGTGGGGGAGTGATGGTGGATATCAGGGAAGATACCTACCCCCTCTCCAAGTCCGGTAGCTCGAGGGCTGTGGGGCGGAGAAGTACCCTGATGGGGCTTCAGGGGAAGCAAGGTGAGAGCGAGCCAGGGTTTCTCTCTCCACTGCAGCCTGTGCTTCACGCAGCAGCCAGAGGGGGCAGTCTGTAGCAGAAGTCTGACTGTTTCTGT
Source organism: Lynx canadensis (assembly GCF_007474595.2). NCBI lineage: Eukaryota > Metazoa > Chordata > Mammalia > Carnivora > Felidae > Lynx > Lynx canadensis. The sequence continues at coordinate 11,957,414 of NC_044318.1, forward strand.
CCCCATCGTACTCCGGGTACTCTTTGTTTTTTAAATTAGTTTATTTATTTTGAGAGAGAGCAAGCACAGGGGAGTGGCAGAAAGAGAGGGAGAGAGAGAATCCCAAACAGGCACGAACCGTGAGATCATGGCCTGAGCCTAAAAAAAGAGTCAGACTCATGGGGGCGCCTATGCGGTGAAGCATCCGACTTTGGCTGAGGTCACCATCTCCCAGTTTGCGAGTTGGAGCCTCGCGTCGGGCTCTGTGCTGACAGCTCAGAGCCTGGAGCCTGCTTCCGATTCTGTGTCTCCCTGGCTCTCTGCCCCTCCCCCGCTCACACAATGTGTGTGTCTCTCAAAAATAAACATCAAAAAAAATTAAAAAAAAAAAAAAAGAGACACATAACTACCTGATCCACCCAGGCGCCCCCACGAGTATTCTTTACAGCTTGATCCCTCACCTCCTTCAGGGTTAGGGTTATTCAGGTGGCTTCCTCCCAGGGATTTTCTGGCCACCCTCTCTGAAATGGGGCTTCTCTTGCCAAGTACTAACATCCCCATTCTCTGCCTTTCTGTTTGTCTCTACAGTACTTATCACTCTTTGACGGTATACGTTTTATTTCCTTATTCGTGTATTTGTGAGTTATTATGTCTTAATTTTTAAGTGCTGTGTTCCCCCCATACCCAGAACAGAACTTGGCAAAAGGCAAGTATTTGGTGAATATTAGTTGAAGGTAGAATTGATGGAGGGAGAGAGGGGGGGGGAGTGCAGGTGGGCTGAACAAAGAGGTACAAGGGACATCAAGAACGAGGAGACAGTGTCGTCGCAGAGTTCGGGTTCTGGGGTGCGTCTGGCATGGGATTGTTTCGTGGGGGGGTTGGAGAGGGTGGGAAGGTTCCCGTTGTCGAGGAAGCTGAATTTCTGGGACCCTGGAAAGCGAGAGGGAAGTCCAGCTTCTCCAGCCGACGGCAAGGGCTCATGCAGAGAGGAGAGTACACATGAGGCCCAGTCACTGAGGCCTTCAGGAGGGGCTGCGTGGTCAGTACGGGACTCTAGCAAAGGCTGAGGAGGAGAGGAGTTAACACACGACAGAAAGAAAAGCCTAGTCACAGGGAAACTAAGTAACACCTGTGAGGTTGTGAGGCGTTGCCTCCCCGTGCAGCAGGCTTCATTTCCCCCACATTCTCCTGGGTGTACTGAGTTAGCTGAGAGCTCTTTTGGTTTAGAAGGTCTCTTGAATTACAGGATAAAAAGTATTACACAGATAGAACTAAAATGGCTAACGCTAGTTCTTTAAAAAAAATTTTTTTTAAACTTTTATTCATTTTTGAGAGACAGAGTGTGACTGGGGGAGGGGGAGAGAGAGAGAGGGAGACACAGAATCCGAAGCAGGCTCCAGGCTCCGAGCTGTCAGCCCAGAGCCCGACGAGGAGCTCGACGTGGAGCTCGAACTCACAAACCGTGCGGTCAGGACCTGAGCTGAAGTCGGATGTTTAACCGACTGAGCCACCCAGGCGCCCAACTAACTAACACTAGTTTTTAAAAGTCTGCTACTCTGGCGTGGGATGACAAGAGCCTCTGAATAAACATGGTGGCCGTGAATGGCTGGTTCCTTGGGGTCGTTGGGGTAGAACACTAGCGTTTGCTTTTCTGGCTGTCATAGGTTCAAAATACAGAGTATGATTTACACGGGTATATTTGTGGTTGGAAACTTTAATGTGCCCAAGTCGTCTCCATTGACATCCGAATATCTCAGTTATGTTTCTGGTAAATTTAGGATTTTCTTATACCCTGCCAGAGACCATAGTGCTTGACAAGGTTGGCAGCATACTGCTGACCTAATTTACCATTCAGACTCACTCTCAGTGTTCTCAGTGTTTCAGTACACAACTATTTATTTTGTCCGCTTGAAGTGCATTTTAGGTGTACTTTATTACATTCGAAGGGTCGTCTTCCCCTCACTCACATAAGCATAAAATAAGTGTTTGAGTATTTTAAAAACACTTCCCACATTTGTTTGGTGTTTTTTTTTAAGTGCAAAGTACCTTCAGAACATGAGCAAGCGTCGTCCCATTTCCAGGAGGATGAATAGACGATATCTCGTGTCCAGGCTGTGTTCCTCCGTGTTTCTGCTGGCTCGGGCCTTCTCTGGCTTTCCCCTCCCACCCTTAGTTTTCAACCACTGTTTTCTCCTGTTGTCTGGTTTACTTCAGTTCAACCTCTTCCTCTCTTTCTAGTACCTTCAGATCAAAATTTCTAACTATACATTAGGTCTCCATTTCAGTATCACTTTCTCAAAGAGGTCTTTCTAGAGTCTTCCCTTCCGACTTCGTTGGGTCCCTCTGCTGCATATTGTCATCATGATGCTTTCCCATCCTAACTTCTTACACCTGGTTGTAATTACATGTGTCATCTCCTTGTGCCCTGGTAAAATTCATAACCTCTGAGGGACCATGTCTGTCTCACGAAGTGTTAGATGCTGAGCACCTAGAATACACAGTGCCTGGGACACAGATACGTGTGGAGGGAAGGAGGGAACGAATGAGAGCGGGACCCAGGCCCGCCCTCCTCGCCACTGCTGCTGTGCGCAGTGACCACCTGGCACAAGTACAAAGGGGCCAGGTCCCCTCTGCTGAGAAAGTGTCCGGTCACTGATGTGTTTGTGGCTGTGCTGGCGGTGATTGGGAGGTGACCTCAGTCTCTTGCAACTCCTAACTGGCTTTACTTGGAATTATTCTACTAAGGTGAAGGTCTGGTTCACTGTGACTGAGTGTACCTACTCTGCCTTCTGTGTGGCGGTCCTGGGGAGGGTGGGGAATGACGAAGTCAACAGATAAATTTTGGTGAAATAATTTTACTTCTTTCCCCATATCCTGCTGCTGTGTCTGTTAGGATCACATGCCAAAGTTCTAGGTTTTTAAGGGAAAGTTACATAAAATAAATCATGTGGTATGTATATATGTGGTATCTGGAAGTGTCATGCTGTTGATAGTAAGGATAGTGACTTAGAAAAATATTCTGCACAAATAATCATCCAGAAAACTGCTTTGCCCAGTTCACTGGCGTTTGGCAACGGTTTACTTGGCACCTTGTGTTAAGTCCACGGTCCCTGATCGCAAACCCTGGGGCCCAGCTGCATTTTGGAACACGGACTTCTTTGAATCTTAAAAAGTTAATATGCTACCCAGTGAGGTCTGGGACGTCACCCCATAATCAAGCATTTGTCCTTCTGTCTTGAAATATTCACATTAAATAGGATAAGTGTGCTATTAATAGCTTCAAGTAAGTTCAGGTTCTGGGTTTGCTGCCACATAATTCTGGTTAGGCTGGGCCACAGATGAATTATGTAAAAACTTTAAGGTTTTGGAGTCTGGGGGGCTTGGAATTACTCGGCAGAGAACTGGAGTGGTGCTTAATACCTGAGCGTCTCTTGAATGGCTCCCCTCCGTTCCAAGGGGCAGCGTTAGGTCAGGCCACGACCGTCGTCTGGATGTCAGGAGCTCCCTGCCACTCAGTTTCCTAGCAGTCCTTTGTCCTAAAACAAGCTTGTTCGTGTCACTCCTCTGTGTAAATTCTTTCGGTGGCTTCTTACTGCCTTAAAGATAATGTCTGTGTTTCTTAAGCCATCACACAAGCCCGTTATGATCGGGCCGGCCGCCTCTCCAGCCCAGAGCCCCTCCCACTTTCCGCCCTACAGATGTGTTCCTCCCTTCTGTAGTCCCGCTTGGCCGCCGGCTGTGCCTTCTGTCTGAAATGGCCCCTTTACCCCGCCTTCGTCTTCACATCCCTTTCGAACTCATCTGATTTTCAGGTTTTGAATTAGATGTCACTTCCGAGGGCACCTTTGCACCCCTGATTCTAGATTAGATGCTGCACCTTGTATTTGGACGGCATTTTATCCTCTTCTGGCATTGTGGTGTGATTACGTTGCTCATTGTCCAGAGCAAGTTCCTCAACCTCAGCACTCTTGACGTTGTTTCTTTGCTTATCCAATGACCTGGTGTTTACCACTCTCCTACACCTCTGACATTTGACTTCCTTGGCTTCTGGCTTTTGACCCCTGACATTTGCCCTGCTTTAGCAGTCAACTTCTACACGGTTCTAAACATCTCCCCCAGGTTTTCCTGCCTTGGCATTGCTGACATTTGGCTGTGGGAGACTGTCGCTGCAAGAGTCATCATAGAATGCTTAGCCGCATCCCTGGACCCTACATGCTAGATGGCAGTAGCACACCTCCTGTCCTGCTGCATTGTGACAACCAAACATGTCTCCAGACATTGTTCCCTGGGTGACACAGTCACCCTTGGTTGTGCTCCACTGGTCTAGAAGGAAAACTCTTGGTGGCAGAGGCTATGCTTATGTGGGTCTTAATGCCCCTAGCTTGGCACACATAGATCCCCTTAAAAGTATTGAATTGAATTGATGAATAGGGTAGGGGGGAGGGTACTGTACAAGGAAGGAGGTGGATAAACGATGGACACATGAAGAAAAAGGCTCAGCTCTGTCACGATGTGGAGCATGATGTGTGTGAGTTTCTATACACAGTGGGTTCAGACACTGTTCCGCCTGTTTCTCTGTTACTCCTTTTACCTCCTGGGCCATCCCCAAGGGACTGCTTTCCTGCCTTAGAGCTACAGGCACAGAATCTCCTGATTGCTCAGAGGCTGCCTTAGAATCAGCCAGAGAGCATTTGTTCAAGCACCAACGAAGTCATGGGCACAGATAAGAATCAGAAGCAATCCTTGCCCTTGAGTTGCGCCAGCCTAGTGAGAACGACACTCGGCTGGTTTCTCTCTCTGTCCGGAACGCCCCTCCATCCTTTCCTTCCTGGCATTTGCGTATGCCTCCTATGCAACCTAGGTTAAACTGGGCCATTCTATTATATGGGCCCAGAGCACCTGTTCTTTTCCTTCATAATGTTCCCACAATTTTAATTGTATAGTTTTTTCCATGTTTATTTAACATTCCTGTTCCTTGGGGCTAACCTCTGTGGAGGAAGAGACAGTGTATGTTTCTCCAGCTCCTGGCACAGGAACTGGCACATTGTAGGCATTTAATGCATAATTTATAGACAAGTGAGAATGCATCTAGTAGGCCCTCCAAGAACCCAAAAGAGCAAGAAAATACAGTGTTGGTTTTGGGAGTAAGATAGGAGAAGAAATTGGACTAGAAGTATCTGGGTTGACTTTCTGGGGGAAAAAAAAATGTTTACATATAGAAGGCAAGAAAAAAGAAAAGCTGTCCATAACCACAGGCTTGATGTTAGGAAACAGCCACTTTGTAGATGTCAGCCTCTGCTGCCTTTTCTTTAAAATTCAGGTTCCTTGAAGCTTTGAAATATATGAATTTAGAAAAATATGGAGAATAATATAATCTCTGCTTAGCTTAAGTGGAATCTTAACATTTTGCTACCATTGCTTTATGTTAAAGTGATACAAAATGTCTTGCAAATAGTTGACGCCCCCTCTGTAGCCCTGCCAGATGCTTCCCCCCCCCTTCCTTTTGCAGAAGAACCATCATCCTGAAGTGAGAGTGTGTTACTCCCTTACATGGGTTTCGATACATGCGTGTATATTTATAAACAGTGTATTTACTCTGCGCATCTTGAACTTTGTGCAGTATGGTATCATAGTCTGTGTATATTTCTGCAACTTGTTCATTTAACTGTTGTGTGTGAGATATATCTGTACAGATGTGTGTAGCAATAATTCCTGTCATTCGCTACTGTTAACCATTTTTGCTTCTGGTATTCTAGGATTATGATAGTTTGTTCATTTGCTGTCAGTGGGAGTTTTGGTTATTTCCATGCTTTGCTATTAAACAGTGTTGCTATGAGCATGTGGTACTGTCTTCTTGTGCATGTTTAACATCTTCTTTAGAGTTTCCTTGAGGTAGAATTGCTGGTCCATAGGGCATGTGCATCCTTGACTTCACGAGATGTGGCCAGATCATTCTCCAGAGCAGGTGTACCAAGTACAGCTCCTGATAGCAATGTCTGAGAGTTCCTCGTGTTCCATATCCTTGCCAAGCCTTGGTATTGTCAAATTTCCGGGGTTTTTTTTTTTGCTGATTTGTAGTACATTTTTTTGTTTTCTAGTGTGAGCATCTTTTCTCTGTGTTTATTGGGCTATTTCAGTTTCCTCTTCAGCAAGTTGTTTCTCTTCTGTGTGTTTTCCTATTGGATTGCTTTCCCCGCTTATGTATCTTTAGTTCTTTATATATTCTGGCTATTTATCTTTTGTTGATATTTTGCATTTCAAGTATGTTCTCCCAGTGGCTTATCTTTTATGATGTGCTTTGTTGTGTGCAAGTTTACATTTTAATCAAGTCACATTTATTAGTCTGTTCATTTATGGTTGGCTTTTTGCATCATGTTTAATAAATCCCACCGTACTCTGAGTACTTTGGGATCATAAAGAGATCCTACCATATTTTCTTGTAAAAGTTTGTTCTGCTCTTTAGCATGAGTCTAATCCACATGGAATTTATTTGTGTGTGTGGTATGAGATAGGGAATAATTTTCCATGCGAATAAACCAGTGGCACGAACCAGCATCTCTGATTGCATAGTCCCATCTTTTTCTCCACTGATATGTATTGCTACTTTGTCTTGTATTCAGATTGCTCAATGTGCAAGAGTTCTGCTCCACTGTTCTACAGTATATTCTTGTGTCATTTTATACCATCTTAATTACTGGGACTTTGTGTATTTTTGTATTATGCAAAGCCCCATGGTAGGAACCTTGGACACATGGTTGTGATTGGAACTTAGGGTCCGGCAGGAGAGTAGCAGGTAGCTCCCTAGGAAGGAAGGTGGATGTGATACTGTACAGGGTTTTCAGGAGAACTTTGAGGGCCCAGATTAGATCTGCCCTTGGACCCAGTGGGTGAGTTGATGCTGCTGGGGACAGCAGGAGGGACTGGGACTGTAATCTTTCAGCAGCAGTCGGTGGTTTTTTTTGGAGGGGACAGAGGGTCTCAAAATGTTATTTGTGCATTTCCCATAAGCGTATATGTGCCTTATGTTTTTCTGGACTTTAACTTTTCTTTAGGAAAGTGTTATTTTCTTAAAACCCCACAAGATGATCCAAACTTCTATTACATGAGAAAGTCTTTAGAAACTGTTGTGTTGGTGTTACAGCTTTCATTTGAAAACTGGTTCTTAGCATTGCCATTTTCTTTTACAGTTAATGTGGCACTTTTTCTTTGTTAACTTTTGGCTTTATTTTTTCTTCTCTACTTTGTACTGAATTGAATCAGAAAAAAAATGAATACTATTTTTAAATGCTATTATTCTTTTGAAGAAAAGCTTCAATTTAAAATGTTGGTCTAAACTGTAAGAGGTTTCTCTCAACTGTGCTTGCTTTACTAAGAATGAGTAACATGACCTTTTTTTTTTTTAGATTTTAGAGAATAAGAGCGATGTCACGACGTTCCAAATATATGTTGTTGTCTTCCTTATTTTGGTGGCATCTGAACTCTTGTTAAGTAGTTAACTGACTTAGTAACAATCAACGAACTTCGAGAAATTGGCAGCATCTAGATCATTAAGCCCTTATGAACTCCGTTTTGAACTTCCTTCTGTGCTGTTTGAAAAAGAACTATTAGAGAGATGCAGAATGGGACAGCGGGACCAAAACCCTGTGTGTTTCTTTTTCAGATTGGAAGTGTCTTTATTCTCCTTGCGGACTCCAAAAGTATAACACACTCACTATAAAAAGTTTACACGATACCAAAGGGTACAGAGCAGCACTACCCAGGAGATGTCTGTGTGGTGCCAGAGACGCTCTGTTCCGTGCTGCCAGGGTGGTGGCCATTAACCACATGTGGTTGTTGAGCCCTTGAAATGTGACTAGGATGATTGCAGAACTGAATTTTTAATTTAATTTAATTTAAGTCTAAGCAGACATCTGTGGCCCGTGGCTCCTGCATCAGGCGCTCAGAGCAGTAACCATTGTGATTAAGTCCCTGTGTGTCTGTTGGTCTCTGTGTCTGCCCTCCCGTTTCTTCTCTTCTTTGTCTCTTGCCCCGTCTCTCTTCCTCTCACCACCTCCCTCTTTCTTTAGCCTGCCTCGCACAGACTGTCCTTGCCTTCTCTTGCCTGCCTCCCTGCTCCTCTCTGTACCTGCCCCAGTCTCTTCGCCCGGTCTTCCCATGTGTCGTCTGTATACGCGATCCTTGCTGTTCACTAGAGCCAAGTTTTCCTACTTAAATCTGTGTCATGGACTTTTTCCCCTCTGAGTATACCAAGGTCTGTCTTTTTCCCTCACTTATACCAGCATTTCAGTGAAATGCATGTACCAGTATTTATTTAACCTACTGATGGACAATGGGTTGTTCTCCTTTTTTCTCTATAAATATTTGTTTGTAACCACTGTACTTTCTCCTGTTATAGTTTTTCCTGTATGTTCTTTGAGTACTTTGCTGTTGTGCATAGGGCTGGGTTGTTCAAAACCGTGAAATTTGTCCTTTGTTTTGTTCTGTGGTACCTGTTGGATTTGCCTTAGCACTTCAAATCAAGACCCCCCCCCCCCCCCCGCCAGCCCCAGACCACTTGCCTGCAGCTTCAAAGACCATACTAAGGTTCATAGCCTTTAATAGTGCGATTCGCTGGGAAGAAAGCGACTTGGAACGTTACACTGACCTGAGCGTCTGCCCACCGTTGCCTGTCTCAGAGAAGTCGGCTGGGGGCAACTGCCTTTACCTTCCTTGAGCCATCTTGGCAAGGGGGCATGTCACGGCGGCACCAGCCTCCCTTCTGCCCAGCCCGTCCAGAAAGGCCATCACTGCCCACTGCCTCATGGTCAGAATTCCACTGGGGATAAATCCTTGCGGATCCAGGTCTCTCTGGGATTCACAAGGAAATCTTAATGGTTTAATGGAAAGCTTGGCCCAGCAGACAATGGTCATGTCAGCCAGAGGCTTCTTTTTGGAAAGGAGGCCTCAGAGAGGGGGCGGTGGCAGCATGGATGGCTGAGGGTGAGCAGAAGCCCTCCCTGGCTAACAACTCACTTCTGTCCGGTTGGCTTTTTTTTTTTTTTTTTTTTTTTACCATATCCCAGAATTTTCTAAAAATATTCTGTTGCCACAAATAAAAGATAAAAACTCTTAAGTCTTTTAAAAATAACTTGTTTAATGAAATTCTGTGTAATAGTTACTTTTATTTGGCAAATGGGTTTTATGCACTAAATCTGTTTCAGAAGGTTTATAATATGCTGAGGTCATTTCCAAGTGATGATCCAAGTTCTGTGTTCCAAGTGATGATTAAAGATTTTTTTTAATCTTTATCTGAAAAATATTTTTCTTAAGGACAATGATGTATTTATAGGAAATAATTAAAGTAACGTTGCTTGAAAAACAAAGGGCTTGTGGAACACAGCAATCTGAGCTGCCTTCCCCTTCAGTAGTTAGTCATTTCCAGTACAGATATTGTAACCCTAAATAATTACTTTCAAGGACTAAATTCAAAATCCTGAACTTCTCTGCCTACTTTAAGAAAACACTAAAGAGGTAACAATGTTACAAGGAATAAAAAGGTACCCAGAGACCTTTTACTGATAGTACTTTAAAAAAAAAAAAAAAAAAAAAACAACTTTTGGATTCTTGTAATCCATTGAGATTAGTTTGGGTACCTAGATGTCAGAAGTGATGTAAGAACAATGCCTTTTCTTTAAAAATGAGCTTGTTCTTTTCTTTCAGAAAACTTTAGTTTATACATATAGCCATGTTCTACTGCCAGATCTCTAGAAATGGAAAGCCTGTTAAGTCCTAAATGTCAGAGAAGACAATACGATGTATACATGTTGATTTCAACTTCTGTTCCTTTTAGAGCTAGCCCATAAGCCTGTGTTAGGGAGATTTGAAAACCCTATTATCATTTATTCATCAGAATATTTTTGTGTGTCTGCACAGTTGGTAGGAATAAACTTTTTTTGGAAGTTTGAAGTATAATTAGAAAGTTACGACAAGCTAGAAATGAAGTTTAGCATGAGGTTTTTACCAAATTCAGATAAGGATTGTGATACTTTTTATGTTACTTCATGTACTAGGGAAGCAGGAGTGTGGTAGACAAAATCATACCGCCAGTTGCTAATGTTTATGGACTACGTCCTGTGTGCTCACAGCTCTGCTGTGCACCTGACGTCTCTAATATCTCCACTTCTCCCTTTAATCCTGTACAGTAAGTCTTTGTCACTTCCATTTATACCTCAAGATCCAGTGGCTTTGAAAGTTCTTGCCCACCAGTTAGACAATCCCAGAGCTGGAACTGGAACCCAAGCAGCCCAACAAAGAGAGAAGAAAGCCTTCACTAATGCAGGTCTTATATGACAAGATCACGTGAAATATGGACTGAATTTGTGACAGTGAGGTGAATACACCGGCTAGGATACAGCTGTAACTAAAAATGAAGCCAGTGAGCGATTACTGAATGCCTACTCAGTCAGTGCCAAGCATGGCTCCAAGCACGCAACGTATATTGTCCCACATACGTTGAAGGGTAATTTGCACCCTTCAAGGGAGATAATATTTACAGCCATTTTACAAAGAGGCTTAGGGAGGTTAGGTAACTTGCCCTTAGTTGTCCTTCTTGTAACTCGTGCATTTGAAACGGTGTGGAGTAATGGATTAGCATCAGTTTAAGAAAGATTTCTATTACTTTATTGCAAGGATTGCCTTAGCTCTGTTCAGCTCAATATTTTCATCATTGACTCAGATGAAGATGCAAAAGACAAATATCACAGGACACAAAGAGAGAGTATATGCGTATATTGGAGGATGAAACAGTATTCAGTGAGTTCTATTTGTTATGTTTCCTTTAAAAGATTTTTTTTTTAACATTGATTTATTTTGGAGACACAGGGAGAGACAGAACACGAGCAGCGGAGGGGCAGAGAGAGAGGGAGACACAGAATTGGAACCAGGCTCCAGGCTCCGAGCTCTCAGCACAAAACCCGATGTGGGGCTCGAACCCATAAACCATGAAATCATGAGCTGAGCTGAAGTCAGACACTTAACCCACTGAGCCACGCAGGTGCCCCTGTTATGTTCCTTTTTAAACGTAAGTGATCTGTCCACATGTTCAGGGACGGTAGTAACACGATACTAAATCTGCTCTCCCTCCGCCAGCAGCCACTCCGTCGCACCATCCGCTCACTCACACAGGGGAGAAGTGCTCTACTGCTTTCTCATGTCTGCATCTAGAGTTTCATTTTAGCAAAAATGGATATATTTATGTTCTTCTTCTTTTTTTCTAGTTTTCTGTCTGACATCTTTCCCTATCACTGTCACCTGGAGAGCTTTCTCATTCTTTCTTATTATGTGAAAAATATTACAGTATTATTATATTAAAAATAATCTTTTATAATATCATTTTTAAAATTTTATTTTTAATATACCTGTGGTAATAGTCACTGCTTTGGACATACGTTTCTAGTTTCTGACCAGTGTAGAGTCGTGTAACCACAGTCAAGATCTGTAACCATTCCGGGGCGCCGGGATGGCTCGGGTGGCTAAGCGCCGACTTTGGCTGAGGTCATGATCTCTCAGTTCTCAGTTCGAGCCCCACATTGGGCTCCGTGCTGACAGCCCAGAGCCTGGAGCCCGCTTGGGATTCTGCGTCTCCTTCTCTCTCTCTGCCCCTCCCCTGCGCACACTCTGTCTCTTTATCTCCAAAATAAAGAAACATGACAACAATTTAAAAAAAGATATATAACCATTCTATAGATTTCCCCAACATTTCCTTGGCTTCCCTTTTATTATCAGCCCCACCCCTGGCAGCCGCTGGTGCTTTCGCTTTTCCACAAAACTGGCTTCCCGGTAAGTGAAGCCCTCGAGGATGGTTTCCTTTCCCGTCGCAGCGTGCATTGGTGATGCAGCCATACCGTCGCAGGTATCAGTAATCAGCCCTGTTACTGACCACTGGTGTTCCCTTGTATGGATGCACCATGGCTTCCTCTTGCATTCGAATCGAAGGACATTTGAGTTTCCAGTTTTTGGCAATTAGGAGTAACGCTGCTATAAACATTTACCTACAGATGATATTATTTTTCACAAGTAGCATCATTGAGGTGTCATTTCTGTATCCTAGCTTTCACTTATTTAAAAGTGTAGGGGCGTTGAAAAAAATAAATAAATAAATAAAAGTGTAGGGGCGCCTGGGTGGCGCAGTCGGTTAAGCGTCCGACTTCAGCCAGGTCACGATCTTGCGGTCCGTGAGTTCGAGCCCCGCGTCGGGCTCTGGGCTGATGGCTCAGAGCCTGGAGCCTGCTTCCGATTCTGTGTCTCCCTCTCTCTCTGCGCCTCCCCCGTTCATGCTCTGTCTCTCTCTGTCCCAAAAATAAATAAACGTTGAAAAAAAAAAAAAAATAAAAGTGTAGGGGCGCCTGGGTGGCCCAGTCGGTTAAGCGTCCGACTTCAGCCAGGTCACGATCTTGCGGTCTGTGAGTTCGAGCCCCGCGTCCGGCTCTGGGCTGGTGGCTCGGAGCCTGGAGCCTGTTTCCGATTCTGTGTCTCCCTCTCTCTCTGCCCCTCCCCCGTTCATGCTCTGTCTCTCTCTATCCCAAAAATAAATAAAAAACGTTGAAAAAATAAATAAATAAAAGTGTAAACTTCAGTGGTTTTTAGTAAATTTACAGAGCCAGGCAGCCATCACTGCATTCTACTTTTACAACATGTTCATCACCCCAAAAAGAAGCCTTACGCCCATCCCATGTACATGTAATTTCGATTCCTACCCCAACCTCAGAAAACCATTGTTTTCTTCCTAGATAGATTTGCTTTTTCTGGAAATCTCACATAAATGGAATCATACCATATGTGGTCTTCTTTCAGTGAGCATAATTTTTTTGTTTGTTTCATCCATGTCGTATCATATTTCTTTTTTGTTGCTGAATAATATTCCACTAGGATATACCACTTTTTGCTAATTGACTAGTTGATGATCATTTAAATTGTTGACAGTTTGGGGCTATTATGAATAATGCTGCTGTCAACATGTGTTTGTAAGTCTTTGTGCAGATCTAGGTTTTCCTTTTCCTTTGAAAAGACATCTGGGAGTGGAATTGCTGGACCATAGGGTAAAATTACATTTAACACTTCAGAAAATACCAAACCACTTTCCAAAGTAGTCGTATCATTTTACATTCTCACCAGCAGTGTGTCACGTTTCTTCTCAAGCACACATAGTGACAGAATTGTTCCAACTCAACAGTAAAAAAGACAGATGACCCAACTTTTACATGGGCATTTCTCCAAAGAAGATACATACGTAGCCAATAAAAACACATAAAGATGCTCAATATCATTAGTCATTAGGGAAATGCAGATCAAAATAACAGTGAGATCCCACTGCATATCCACTGGGATAACTGTGACAAAAAAAAAGAAAAGAAAAGAAAAAAAAGATTTAGACAAATTGGAACCATTCTCTTTTGCTGGTGGGAATGGAAGATGATGCATGCAGACTTGTGGACAGCAGGTGGATAGTTAGTTCTTCAAATAGTTAAGCACACAGTTACTCTGTGGTATTCCCGCTCCTATGTATATGCCCAGGAGAACTGAAAACATGTTCACACAAAACTTGAACATGGTGTTCATAGCAACATTATTCATAATGGCCAAAAGGTGGAAATATTCAAAGTCCATCATCACTGATGAGAGGATAAACAAAATATGGTAGCTCCATACAATGGAATATTATTTACCCATCAAAAGGAATGGAATGTGGACACCTGGTACAGCCCGGATAAATCTTGAAAACATTATGTTAAGTGAAAGGAGCTACATGCAAAGTCCACACATTCTGTTTATCTGAAATGTCTAGAACAGGCAAATCCTTAGAGACAGAAAGTAGATGAGTGGTGGCTGGGGGAGGGGAGGCAAGGAAGTGATTGCTGATGGTCATGGGATTTAAATGTGGTGAAAATGCTCTAGAATTAGTGATGGCTGGACACCTTGTGAATATACTAAAAATCACTGAACTGTCCACTTTAGAACAGTGAATTTCATGGCAGGTGAATTATATTGCAATTAATTCTGCAATAATTATTGCAAATAATTCTGCAATTAATCTATAATAGATTTCATATTTAATCATGGCATTAGAAACTTATTTATAGTGGTACTAGCTGTTAGGGTGCTGTTACAGTTCTCTGAATATGAACTTTTATTTGGCATGTACTCTGAATGCTTGTCTCAAAGTATAGTCTGACCATATTTTGCATAAAGTGAGATGGTAATGAAATAATATCTCAGTAGTAATTTGTATTAACAGACTCCAGAAAACATAGACCCAAGTTTCCAATTTGAGCTGCCTTTTGGTAGCAATGTAAATCTTTAATATTCTTTCTGGTAGAACCTCTCTTTATCCATTCTCTACTTGTCCAGTTTGCTGGTTTACCAACCTTTTCTAGTCCGTTTGTCTTGGGACGTAAGAGGTGACAATAAAGTCTGGTGATATGTTTCTGTTCTCACTAGTTAAGTTGTATGCTAACCACAAGTCAGCTGTGTTTATTCCCAAAGCTGTTCATGCCAATAGCACAATAGCAGTAGTAATCATAATTATATAGTTCAACTAAATATTATATAAACTGATGAAATATGAGTGCAAAAAAAGTTAAATGTTTGGAAACACAAAGTCATGTTACTGAATGCTGTTGAATTGGGTGTGAATGAGAAACTAAAAAAATTGGGTTAAAAGTTGTAAAAATGTGGAAGCATTCTATGCTTCAAATCCTTTCAATTTGGGTTCCACTCTAATCGAAACTTGAAATCGTAGACAGTCGTGGCTTATGCCAGACAGCTGATACATGTGCAAAGAGAAGGCCTTGACCCTGTGGTGGAAGACTGGCAAAATGAAAGGCCACATATGCCCTTTGATTTGAAAGAGAATGTGTGAAGATTTATGTGTATCACGTTTAAGGACCCTTTAAAAAAGTTTTTTTTTTTCAGTACAGACACAACGTTACGTCACTTCGAGGTGTGCAACGTAGTGATTTAACAAGTCTGTACTCTGTACAACTCTCTGTGCGCCACAAGCGTAGCTCTCCTGTCACCGCACAATGCGCCACCACAGAAGCGTCGACTATATTTCCCTCTCTGTGCCCTTCATCCCCATGACTTACTCATTCTAGAACTGGAAGCCTGTCCTTCCCACGCCCTTCCATCCATTTTGACTAGCCCCCCACTCCTCTTCCTTCTGGCAACCATTGGTTTGTCCTCTGTGTTTATAGGTAATGACTCCTCTTTTACCTGAGTTTTTCAGTTTACCACCTACCCACCTCACAACCACCTGCCTGGTTGCCTCAGGCAAGAGAACTGGGTTATGAATGAGGGGACTTGTGGCCCCGCCTGGTGCTTAACTAGTCCCGATACCTTAGACAAGTAAACTGAACTTCAGGCTTTGTTTTCGTATGTTAGCAATACTTTTGAATTTAGTAAAATATCTGTGTTTAAGTTTAAATTCTACTGATTCCTACCTTCGCAAAGAGTGAAGAGCTAGGAAAAAAAAAAGAGAGAGAGAGAGAGAGACTTCCCTCTTCTTGATGCTCTTTTCTCCCCCTTCCACTTTCTTTTTCTTCCACCTTCCCTCTCTGCCTTACCGAACCTAGAAGTAGGAGTCCAGTATATTTTTTATCTGTTAAATAAAACATTTGTTTAATCTGTTTACAAATATTTAGTTTGTAGCATGTAAACCTACCGTGCTAATTTATGATTCAACAAAATCAGAGTGCTAATTTATGATTCAACAAAATTAGAGTTTGTTTTTAACCCAGTGTTTGCTAAATATGGAAATCATCTTAGTTTAAAATTAATCTTCCAATCAGTTCTTATTCTCTGAGAATCATTCATTTTGAATAAACTTGGAAAGTGAAGTTGTTCAAACTAAAAAAAACCATGAATTTTGGTCATTTTGCTTGAAGAACAAATAATATTTTCTAGCTCTTCATGTCTTTTTATATAGTAATTTAAAAGCCACATGTGTTTTAGACTTATGCTAATTCAAATTTTTATTTATAAATGGATGGCAATGAATATTTCAGAAACGCTGTTCATTTAAGTATTAGTTATAGTACTTAAGAATGGAGGGTGTTAAGTATGCAGTTTGCTCCATGTTTTATGGTCAGTTGAAGCAAATCTATAGTAAACATGTCAAAAAATAAATCACATTGGCTCGTGTAGAACTTTCACAGCCACTTCAAGCATAGGAAACAGTTCTATAACTTTTCCTATACAGTGTATTGTCAGTATTTGGTATATTTATAGTACCTTTTTGCTAGGTGTTTAGTGGCTACACATAAAAATCCAACTGCTACAAATAAAAACCATGCCTAGAGGTTGTTTATTTGAAAGAATTGTAGGCTGATGTCAAAAACATGTCCTATTTATGTGCAGTACATCTACGACTCTAGACTTCATTTTCTTCTCGTCTGGAGTTAATTCCACTCACACTCTCAGTGTTTGCTGTAAACTGGAACAATAAGAGGAGAGTGTTTCCTTCATCTGCCACAAAGTAGGCGTGTTGTGCTTTCTCCTGTTAAGTATCAATGTTGTGGTATCATTGCCCGATTGACAAGGTCTTTACCTCCAGGAGCTAGGGGGCTTATGCCTAGGTTGTTACTAGAACCCCAGTGCCCAGCACAGGGCCTGATGTCCTGGGCCCTCGGTATGTATTTTTTTTTTTTTTTTTATGTTCATTTATTTTTGAGAGACAGCGAGCAAGCCTGGGAGGGGCAGACAGAGGGAGACAGAGGATCCCAAGCGGGCTCTGCGCTGACAGCAGGGCCCAATGCGGGGCTCGACCTCGTGAACCGTGAGATCACAACCTCAGCTGAAGTCCGACGATCAAGAGACTGACCCTCCTTCAGTATGTCTGTTAAAGATTTGTACACGTGGCTCTTCTCACAGCGGCATTTCCCTCGTCCTCGCCATTCCCTCCGCCCCAACAGTAGAGTGTCTCCCAGTTATTTGCTCTAATTTATTTGCATTTTGGCACATAAACATCATGTTACTGGGGAAGGACTATGGCCTCTGAAATTGAAATCCTGGTCTAGTTGACATTAGTCTCTCAGATATGCTTCTTATTGCCAAGCTTTGATATTCTCATCTGTGAAATGAGAACACTGCCTGCCTACAGAGTGGTCATTAGGATAACATTAAGGAAAGCAAAGAACAGATTTCGTGCCAAGCTGAGCAGAAATGTAAATATTCTTCCATTTTCTTCTTTTCATCTGTCATTTTTAAATAAGGGAACAGGATCCCCAAGAAGTGAAGTGATTTGCCTACAATTCAGTAGCTATCTCTTTAGACACACCATTTCCCCTTCCCCCCGGGTTCCCTCCTAAAGGCCTGTGTTTCTCAGCGTGAGCGCTCTGCTTCACCACTACTCACCCCTGCCTTTTGATGACGCCACCAGCTTTCCTGCCTGCCCGAATCTGGACATCTCAGCCACCCTCAACTCTTTTTATTCTCCTTTACCTTTCAAATGAGCCCATCACCAAGCCTGGACGTTTTACCTCTTACATATTTTTTGAACTTCTTCCCTGTTCTGCATTTCCACTGCCTTAACTTGGTCCCTCCCCATTTCAGCCTGAGATTTTATCAGTAAGCAGCCTCTGCCAGAATTATCTTTCTAAAATACAAATCGGATTGGGGCGCCTGGGTGGCTCGGTTGGTTAAGCTTCCGACTTCGGCTCAGGTCATGATCTCAGGTCCGTGAGTTCGAGCCCCGCGTCAGGCTCTGTGCTGACGGCTCGGAGCCTGGAGCCTCTTTCAGATTCTGTGTCTCCCTCTCTCTCTCTGCCCCTCCCCTGTTCATGCTCTGTCTCTCTCTGTCTCAAAAATAAATAAACGTTAAAAAAAAATTAAAAAAAAATACAAATCGGATCATATCACTGTCCTTTACAGTGCACACTCCTTCACAGTTGTGCTCTAACTAGCCACACCAGCCTGACCTCCTGTCACCACGACATGCCTTCTCTGTCCTGCACCATCAAGCTGTGCGCTTAGGCGAGAACCGTTCCAGCCGCAGTGCTCTGACCGCCGAGAAAACATCGGTGCCTGCAAACTCCTGTTCATCCTTGAAGACTTTGCTCTCTTGCCCGGCTGCAGTTACACATTGGATTCTTCAGTTTCTTGCAGCACCTTCTACCTACTTAGAGTCTCGTTTTAGTAATTCGCTCCTGGTGTCCCTTCCCATTCATTGAGCAAATGATTTCTTCTCTCTTTAAAGGGTTCCCCTAGATCAGTGACTCTCAACCCTGGCTGCACATTAGAGTCGCTCTATTGAAGACCACTTACATCAAAATCTCTGGAGAGCCTTCCCCTGTACCCCACCCACCCAGGATTTTCCTTTTTTTCTTTCTTTTTTTTTTTTTAAGTTCCTCAAGGGACTATCATATTGTGAGGAAGGTTGAGAAGTACTTCACTAGACATCATATCCAAGGTACCTTTCAAGTAAAATACACTCTTAGTCTAGAACTTAAACAGTCTTTTTACATATAAGAGCATTCAAGTAATCAAACCACAAATTAGAAAACACATACAGAAACAAAAATAATTCATGGTAAGAGTCAGTGAGAGTAATATGTTGTGAAATAATATTTGTATAGAAACTCTCATTTTCTGGTTCTTTCCTAATTGTTAAACCTGAATATAGACAAAAAGGTAAAATGTTTCTTTCTGTAATTTTCCCCTAATTATAAAACAGGGAGGTGAATGTTATTTATATAAAAATGTAAACAGATTTGACTGAATTCTTGGGATCCTTAAGAAATTTCATTTAGAAGATAATACAGAAACAGCAATATATTATTAAGGAAGTATTTTCTTATATGTGCTTGGTGAGAGTGTGTTCTTAAATTATTAAATAAATTTTAAACCCTAACATTAGGTTTTTAACAGATTGCCATCAGGAACTTTGGAGGAAGAATAGATAACAAGATAATCTTGTGCTGATATCACTAATTTACCCAACCCCAAATAAGATTCTGTTTCTCAAAAGTGCATTTGATTTGAAATTTTCAACTTGTTTGATCATAGGACTTCATAGTAAATAATGCTTCTAACGTAGGGAATTTGTGTGTGTGATTAACTTTGTCTTTGAATTTCTTGATTCAAGTTTTATCTTGTTTGAATTTAGAAATTTATTTTTCCTGGCTGTTTGCCAGGTGTTTTCCTAATGTTTGTAATTCAGGGATGCTTTAAAGGGCAGGGATGAAAGTTATGCTGTTGCTGAATCATTTCTGGTTGAGTATATTTGAATATTCTGTCTGCATTTGGTTGGTTATATATTAAACTTCTTAATTTTGATATTGATATTCTTTGGACTCCTTTATTATTTACTTCCTTTCTTATAGCATTGATTATAAAATCAATACACACTTTATTTACTAATAGTTCATGTGAGTTAGTCATTGGGAACAGTAAGGTACAGTAGGAAAAGTTTCGGCTTTGGACTTCACTCTTTTTAGAACAGATGTTAGCATTGGTTTTGAGACTACCTTAGCCCAAGAGCCCAGCATCTTTTAAAATCAAGATTATTATTGATGTTATCTTGACTTCATTCAGGAAAAAAGATAGGAGTGAATCAATAGATGAACAAGAGGTCTCTTGGTTTTTGAGTTTTTGTTTTTTGTTTATTTTGTTTTCTGTCTCTGGTAGAGTATCTGACAATGAAATGATTTGTTTTTGAGAGCAGAAGCCACATCCCAGGTTGATCTTACTAGTGTTGTGTTGTGCTTTTTTTTTTTTTATGAAATTTATTGTCAAATTGGTTTCCATACAACACAGTTCTCATCCCAACAGTTGCCCTCCTCAATATCCGTCACCCACCCACCTGTCCCTCCCACCCCCCATAAACCCTCAGTTTGTTCTCAGTTTTTAGGAATCTCCTACGTTTTGGCATCCTCCCTCTCTAACCATTTTTTTTCTTCCCCTCCCCCATGGTCTTCTCTTAAGTTTCTCAGGATCCACATAGGAGTGGAAACATATGAAATCTGTCCTTCTCTGTATAACTTATTTCACTTAGCATAACACTCTCGAGTTCCACCCATGTTGCTACAAAAGGCCATATTTCGTTCTTATTGCCACGTAGTATTCCATTGTGTATATAAACCACAATTTCTTTATCCATTCGTCAGTTGATGGGCATTTAGGCTCTTTCTATAATTTAGCTATTGTTGAGAGTGCTGGTGTAAACATTGGGGTACAAGTGCCCCTATGCATCAGCACTCCTGTATCCCTTGGGTAAATTCCTAGCAGTGCTACTGCTGGGTCATAGGGTAGGTCTATTTTTAATTTTTTGAGGAATCTCCACACTGTTTTCCAGAGCGGCTACACCAGTTTGCATTCCCACCAATGGTGCAAGAGGGTTCCCGTTTCTCCACATCCTCTCCAGCGTCTATAGTCTCCTGTTTTGTTCATTTTAGCCACTCTGACTGGCGTGAGGTGATATCTGAGTGTGGTTTTGATTTGTATTTCCCTGATGAGGAGCGACGTTGAACATCTTTTCATGTGCCTGTTGGCCATCCGGATGTCTTCTTTAGAGAAGTGTCTATTCATGTTTTCTGCCCATTTCTTCACTGGATTATTTGTTTTTTGGGTGTGAAGTGTGGTGAGCTCTTTATAGATTTTGGATACTAGCCCTTGTCCGATATGTCATTTGCAGATATCTTTTCCCATTCCGTTGGTTGCCTTTTAGTTTTGTTGGTTGTTTCCTTTGCAGTGCAGAAGCTTTTTATCTTCATGAGGTCCCAATAGTTCGTTTTTGCTTTTAATTCCATTGCCCTTGGGGATGTGTCAAGTAAGAAATTGCTGCGGCTGAGGTCAGAGAGGTTTTTCCCTGCTTTCTCCTCTAGGATTTTGATGGTTTCCTGTCTCACATTCAGGTCCTTTATCCATTTTGAGTTTGTTTTTGTGAATGGTGTAAGAATGTGGTCTAGTTTCATCCTTCTGCAAGTTGCTGTCCAGTTCTCCCAGCACCATTTGTTAAAGAGACTGTCTTTTTTCCATTGGATGTTCTCTCCTGCTTTGTCAAAGATGAGTTGGCCATACGTTTGTGGGTCTAGTTCTGCAGTTTCTATTTTATTCCATTGGTCTATGTGTCTGTTTTTGTGCCAATACCATGCTGTCTTGATGATGACAGCTTTGTAGTAGAGGATAAAGTCTGGGATTGTGATGCCTCCCGCTTTGGTCTTCTTCTTCAAAATTCCTTTGGCTATTCGGGGCCTTTTGTGGTTCCATACAAATTTTAGGATTGCTTGTTCTAGCTTCGAGAAGAATGCTGGTACAATTTTGAGTGGGATTGCATTGAATGTGTAGATAGCTTTGGGTAGTACTGACATTTTGACAATATTTATTCTTCCAACTCATGAGCACGGAATGTTTTTCCATTTCTTTATATCTTCTTCAATTTCCTTCATAAGCTTTCTATAGTTTTCAGCATACAGATCTTTTACATCTTTGGTCAGGTTTATTCCTAGGTATTTTATGATTCCTGGTGCAATTGTGAATGGGATCAGTTTCTTTATTTGTCTTTCTGTTGCTTCATTATTAGTGTATATGAATGCAACTGATTTCTGTACGTTGATTTTGTATCCTGCGATTTTGCTGAATTCATGTCTCAGTTCTAGCAGACTTTTGGTGGAGTCTATCAGGTTTTCCATGTATAATATCATGTCATCTGCAAAAAGCGAAAGCTTAACTTCATCTTTGCCAATTTTGATTTCCTTTTGTTGTCTGATTGCTGATGCTAGAACTTCCAACACTATGTGAACAGCGGTGAGAGTGGACATCCCTGTCGTGTTCCTGATCTCAGGGAGAAGGCTGTTAGTTTTTCCCCATTGAGGATGATATTAGCTGTGGGCTTTTCATAAATGGCTTTTATGATGTTTAAGTATGTTCCTTCTATCCCGACTTTCTCAAGGGTTTTTATTAAGAAAGGATGCTGAATTTTGTCAAATGCTTTTTCTGCATCGATTAACAGGATCATGTGGTTCTTTTCTTTTCTTTTCTTTTATTAATGCAATGTATCACATTGATTGATTTGTGAATGTTGAACCAGCCCTGCAGCCCAGGAATGAGTCCCACTTGATCATGGTGAATAATTCTTTTTATATGCTGTTGAATTCGATTTGCTAGTATCTTATTGAGAATTTTTGCATCCATATTCATCAGGGATATTGGCTTGTAGTTCTCTTTTTTTACTGGGTCTCTGTCTGGTTTAGGAATCAAAGTAATGCTGGCTTCATAGAATGAGTCTGGAAGTTTTCCTTCCCTTTCTATTTCTTGGAATAGCTTGATAAGGATGGGTATTATCTCTGCTTTCAACGTCTGGTAGAACTCCCCTGGGAAGCCATCTGGTCCTGGACTCTTATTTGTTGGGAGATTTTTGATCACTGATTCAATTTCTTCGCTGGTTATGGGTCCGTTCAAGCTTTCTATTTCTTCCTGTTTGAGTTTTGGAAGTGTGTGGGTGTTTAGGAATTTGTCCTTTTCTTCCAGGTTGTCCAGTTTGTTGGCATATAGTTTTTCATAGTATTCCCTGATAATTGCTTGTATCTCTGAGGGATTGGTTGTAATAATTCCATTTTCATTCATGATTTTATCTATTTGGGTCATCTCCCTTTTCTTTTTGAGAAACCTGGCTAAAGGTTTATCAATTTGTTTATTTTTTCAGAAAACCAACTCTTGGTTTCATTGATCTGCTCTACAGTTTTTATAGATTCTATATTGTTTATTTCTGCTCTGATCTTTATTATTTCTCTTCTTCTGCTGGATTTGGGGTGTCTTTGCTGTTCTGCTTCTATTTCCTTTAGGTGTGCTGTTAGATTTTGTATTTGGGATTTTTCTTGTTTCTTGAGATAGGCCTGGATTGCAATGTATTTTCCTCTCAGGACTGCCTTCGCTGCGTCCCAAAGCGTTTGGATTGTTGTATTTTCATTTTCGTTTGTTTCCATATATTTTTAAATTTCTTCTCTAATTGCCTGGTTGACCCATTCATTCTTTAGTAGGGTGTTCTTTAACCTCCATGCTTTTGGAGGTTTTCCAGACTTTTTCTTGTGGTTGATTTCAAGCTTCTTCGCAGTGTGGTCTGAAAGTATGCATGGTATGATCTCAATTCTTGTATACTTATGAAGGGCTGTTTTGTGACCCAGTATGTGATCTATCTTGGAGAAGGTTCCATGTGCACTCGAGAAGAAAGTATATTCTGTTGCTTTGGGATGCACAGTTCTAAATATATCTATCAAGTCCATCTGATCCAATGTATCATTCAGGGCCCTTATTTCTTTATTGGTCCTGTGTCTCGATGATCTATCCAGTGTTGTAAGTGGAGTATTAAAGTCCCCTGCAATTACCACATTCTTATCAATAAGATTGCTTTTGTTTGTGATTGTTTTATATATTTGGGGGCTCCCGTATTCGGTGCATAGATATTTATAATTGTTAGCTCTTCCTGATGGATAGATCGTGTAATTATTATATAATGCCCTTCTTCATCTCTTGTTACAGCCTTTAATTTGAAGTCTAGTTTGTCTGATATAAGTATGGCTACTCCAGCTTTCTTTTGACTTCCAGTAGCATGATAGATGGTTCTCCATCCCCTCACTCTCAATCTGAAGGTGTCCTCAGGTCTAAAATGAGTCTCTTGTAGACAGCAAATAGATGGGTCTTGTTTTTTTATCCATTCTGATACCCTCTGTCTTTTGGTTGGAGCATTTAGTTCATTTACATTCAGTGTTATTATTGAAAGATACTGGTTTAGAGTCATTGTGATGTCTCTAGGTTTCATGCTTGCAGTGATGTCTCTGGTACTTTGTCTCATAGGATCCCCCTTAGGATCTCTTGTAGGGCTGGTTTAGTGGTGATGAATTCCTTCAGTTTTTGTTTTTTTGGGAAGACCTTTATCTCTCCTTCTATTCTAAATGACAGACTTGCTGGATAAAGGATTCTCGGCTGCATATTTTTTCTGTTCATCACATTGAAGATTTCCTGCCATTCCTTTCTGGCCTGCCAAGTTTCAGTAGACACATAGTCACGAGTCTTATCAGTCTCCCTTTGTATGTTAGAGCATGTTTATCCCTAGCTGCTTTCAGAATTCTCTCTTTATTCTTGTATTTTGCCAGTTTCACTATGATATGTCGTGCAGAAGATCGATTCAAGTTACATCTGAAGGGAGTTCTCTGTGTCTCTTGGATTTCAGTGCCTTTTTCCTTCCCCAGATCAGGGAAGTTCTCCGCTATTATTTCTTCAAGTACACCTTCAGCACCTTTCCCTCTCTCTTCCTCCTCTGGAATCCCAATTATGCGTACATTATTTTGTTTAATTATGTCACTTAGTTCTCTAAGTCTCCCCTCATACTCCTGGATTTTTTTCTCTCTCTTTTTCTCAGCTTCTTCTTTTTCCATAATTTTATCTTCTAATTCACCTCTTCTCTCCTCTGCCTCTTCAATCCGAGCTGTGGTCGCCTCCATTTTATTTTGTAGGTCATTTATAGCATTTTTTTTTTAGCTCCTCCTAACTGTTTCTTAGTCCCTTGATCTCTGTAGTAATAGATTCTCTGCTGTCCTCTATACTTTTTTCAAGCCCAGCGATTAATTTCATGACTGTTGTTTTAAATTCATTTTCTGCTATATTGCCTAAATCGTTTTTGATCAGATCGTTAGCTGTCGCTACTTCCTGGAGTTTCTTTTGAGGAGAATTCCTCCGTTTCATCATTTTGGATAGTCCCTGGAGTGGCAGGGAACTGCAGGGGTCTTTCTGTGTGCTGTCTAGAGTAACTTGCGTTGGTGGGTGGGGCTGCAGTCAGACCTGTTGTCTGCCCCCAGCCCACTGCTGGGGCCACAGTCCAACTGGTGTGTACCTTATCTTCCCCTCTCCCAGGGGCAGGATTCACTGTGGAGTGGTGTGGCCTCTGTCTGGGCTACTTGCACACTGCCAGGCTTGTGGTGCTGCTTCAGTGGGATCTGGCGTATTAGCCAAGGTGGATCCGCAAGGTGCACAGGGTTGGGAGGGGTAGGCTCAGGTGGCTTTGCCTTAGGTGGTCTGCTTTGGGAGGGGCCCTGCAGCACTGGGAGGGAGGCAGACCCTTCAGAGGGATGGATCCGTAGAAGCACAGCGTTGTGTGTTTGCGCCATGCAAGCAAGTTCCGTGACGGGAACTGGTTCCTTTTGGGATTTTGGCTGGGGGATGGGCAAGGGAGAAGGCCCTTCCCAGCGCCTTTGTTCCCCGCCAAGCTGAGCTCTGTCCTCTGGGGCTCAACAACTCTCCCTCCCGCTCTCTGAGCAGAGCTGTTGACTTATAACATTCCAGATGTTAAGTCCCACTGGCTGTCAGAACACACTCCATCCGGCCCCTCTGCTTTTGCAAGTCAGACTCGGGGGCTCTGCCTTGCCCGGCCGGCTGCCCCTCCACCACCCGGCTCCCTCCTGCCAGTCCGTGTAGCGCGCACCGCCTCTCCGCCCTTCCTACCCTCTTCCTCGGGCCTCTCGTCTACGCTTGGCTCCGGAGAGTCCGTTCTGCTCCTCTTCTGGTGGTTATCTGGGTAAATTAGGCAGATGTGGGTGGAACCTAAGCAATCAGCAGGACGTGGTGAGCCCAGCGTCCTCCTATGCCACCATCTTCTCCGGGGTTATCTGTTGTGTTGTGCTTTGACCTGGTGCCAGATAATTGTTGGGTTAGTTTCATTTTGGAATGAAGTTCCACTATGATATGGGTATTAACTCCATATTCATTCATTGTGTCAGTTATAGACACATTAATCTTTTATCACACTTTCTCTAGTTAGAACTAAATGAGAGCTTTACTTTCACAACTAAATTATGACCCAGTGAGAGAATCCATTCTAATGCTGTTTCTTTAACATCTCAGTTAGAGACTTCTGGACGGAGAATGCTTTTTTATGTGTGATGTTAGATTTCAGTTTCAATAGAAAATTAAGCAGTTAAGTGGATATTGGGTGACAGCTTACAAATTTGGTAGTAGGTTGTGGGAATAGTCTATACTCCATCAAAAATGTTCATGGATATTAACTTAACAATTTTTGAACACTTATTCTTCTCCTTTTGCTACATTTTCTAAAGATTTTTCTTAGCTTATAATTTTCTTAATTTGGAGGCATGTGTGGGAGTTTAAGGTGATCATAATGTCAAGGAATAATAGGTTGAAAAAAATTCTTCAACATGAAGAAAAAATAATATTGCATGAAAATATTTTAAAATCTTGTGCCTAAAGGATCTTCCAAATCATTAGCACTAATGTTCAGAGTTTGTACTTCTTGCCGTTATAAGGACAGTATGTTACCCCAGTATCTTCGGATTAGTTTACTGTGAACATATTATTTTATATGAATAAATAATTTGAAATGAAATTCATAGTGTTGAAAGAAACTTGGGAGCCATGTTTTAATATTCTGTAGTGAAACAAGTCATTTTCAATGCAAATGTACCTACCTAACACATCTTTTTGGAGGTTTATTTTATTTGATGTTTATGTAGCCATTTCAGCCTTCTCAGGCTTCTTGTTTGCATGATCTGCCTTTTTCTATCTACTTACCTCCATCCTATTTATATTTTTGTATTTAAAGTATGCCACTTATAGGCATATGTTTTTACACTTTTATAATCCATTCTGTCAGTCTCTGTCTTTTATTCATAATGTTTAGTCCATGTACATTTAATATAACTGTTGATAACGTAGGATTTTGTTCTACTATTTTACTATTCTTGTTTGTCTCATCTCTCTCTCTCTCTCTCTCTCTCTCTCTCTTTTTCCCCTCTACTACTTCTGTTTAGGATAATTGAGTATTTTGGGAATTCCTTTTTAATTTCCCTATTCGCATATTTTTATGGTTGCTCTGGGAATTACCATAAATAACCTTAACTTCTCAGGTTACTTCAAGTTAAAATTGTACATCTTTCTTATAATGTATAGAAATGTAATAATGTTGTCATAGTTATCCTTCCCCATCTTTTGTGCTATCATTGTCATATACAGTAAAACCTTGGATTACAAGTAACTTGTTCTGAGAGTGTTGTGCAAGATGAGCAAACATAATAAATTTTAACTTGATAAACAACAGTGTCTTGCATTTTGAGTTGTATATGATGCTGAACATCACATGATCACAACTGGGCCAATGGTTCTTGAAATATGCTTTGATATATGAGTGCTTTGGATTACATGTTTCCAAAACAAATTATGCTTGCAAACCAAGGTTTTACTGTATGGTACAAATACATACATTATAGTTCCCATAACATAGTGTTATATAAATGCTACTTTGATTAGTAATAGTTAAGAAAGCAAGAGGAAAAACTAGTCTTTGGTTTTTATCTACATGTTTACTATTTCTAATGCTTTTCATTCCTCAGATCCAAGTTTCTATCTGGCATCACTTTCCTAAGGCCTGAAGAAATTCTTAGCACTTCTTGTAGTGTGTGTCTGCTGACAATTTTGCCTTTATTATTAAAGGATATTTTTGTTGGATACGGAATTCTGGATGGACAGTTGTAGACTCTGGATTCTGTGAGGTTCCATCTTAACAATATTGTTTTATTTTAGCAATTAACTTTGGTGAACTTATTTTTGCAAACTCCCTTTCCTGTGGTGAGCAGCAAATGAAATCTCAATTCTGTTGTTTGTTTGTTTTTTATTTGTTTTTTTCCTTAGCTGGACTTTTGGGAGTCTGTCTGCATGTGCATCATTTAGGGGTCACCCAGAGACTTGAGCAGAGTTTATACACAGGATTTAGGGACTTCTCTTTTGAGGCGCTTTCTTTTTGGGGAACTAAATACAGAGTCAAGAAGTAGATCCACATATACATGGTTAGTTGATTTGCAGTAAAGGTGCAAAGGCAGTTTAGTGGAGAAAAGATAATATTTTCAACAAAGGGTATTTGAACAGTCATATATCTTTATGCCAAGAACAAAAAACTTTGATTCATATCTCATCGCATATACAAAAATTAATTCAGAATAAATTGTAGAGTTTAAAACAGAAAACTATGAAATGTCTATAAGAAAACATTGGCGATAATCTTTGTAACCTTGGATTAATCATAGGTTTCTTGGCAACAACACTAAAACACTAAAAGATGATTCAGAAAAGAAAAAAATGATAGGTCAGACTTAATCAAATTAAAAAAAAATTGCTTTTTACAAAGCACTGTTAAGAAAATAAAACAATAAGCTGTAGACTGGGAGAAAATATTTGCAAATCACATATCCAATAAAAGACTTTTGTCCAGAGTATATAAAGAGCTCTCAAAACAATAATAAGAAAATAAGCCACCTCATTTTAAAAATGAACAAAAGATGGGGCATCTGGGTGGCTCATTCAGTTAAGCGTCCAACTCTTGATTTTAGCTCAGGTCATGGTCTTATGATTTGTGAGTTCAAGTCACCCATTGGGCTCCATGTTGACAGTACAGAGCCTGCTTGTGATTCTCTCTCTCTGTCCCTTCCCTGTGTGTTCTCTCTCTCTCTCTCTTTCTCACAATATATAAATAAGTTTTTTTTTTAATGAACAAAACATTTAATCAGATACTTAACCAAAGAAGATATGCAGATGGCAAATAAACACATTAAAAGATGCTCAACATCACTAGGGAAATACAAATGAAAACCACACTGATAAAGAGGGTTCAAGATGGTAGCATAGGAAGATTCTAAACTTCCCTCTTCGCACAGACACAACAGATTTACAGCTACATGTGGAGTAATTTTCCTCCGGAAAGGACTTGAGAATAAGATAGACAGTGGCCTCCACAACAAAAGGTAAAAGAGACGCATCAACAAGGGAAGGAGAGGCAGTCAGACAGGGTGACCTCACCGCAGGAGGGATTTCCTCAAATATGGAATACTCCCTCAAAGAATTGAAGGATTGTGCCTCACACTGGATATGCCAACCCTGGGAACTAGTACCAGAAAGATGAGCCCCCAAAATGTCTGTGTTTGAAAATCAATGGGAATTAAGACCAGGAGAATCATAGAACTATAGGGAATGGAGATCCCTTTCTTAAAGGGCTTGTATACAAACCCATTCACTCTGAGATCCAGCACAAAAGCAACAGGTTGAAAAGCATCTAGACCTTAAATGAGGGACACTCCTTTACTAATTTAAAAGCAGCTGTTGGAGAGGCAGGAATTTGCAGGAACTTTATCTGGGGTCAGAAGTACTAGTAGATGCCATTTTTGTCATCTCATCCTAACTTGCTGGTGACTGAGCTGACTGGTGCTATTTTTGGTGCCCTCTCTCTAGCTTCCTAGCACCAGAGGGTGTGCTCTTCGCCACCCCATGTTGTAACTGGCCTGGGCAAGTGCCCCATGCCCCACCCACCCTGCTCAGCATCTTAGCAGCAACAGGATTGGGTGAGCTCCCTGAGCCCCCACCCACCTCACACAATGACCAAAGCCACAACCAGGAAGAACAAGCAACTCAAACCCCTCTTTCCCTGTGCAGTGCTAGAACCACAATTGGGACAACCAGGGCAACCAGGCCGGGTGAGTGCCCTGAGCCCCACCCTTCACACACAGCAGCCACATCCCTAAAACAATGGCAGGCACTCACAACCCATGCAAGAGACACACACAGAGTGCCTGATTCTGGTAGCCAGGGGAGATTGTGCATCTGGGCCACACAGGAAAGCTCCTGCACAAGACCAGTCTTTGAGTACTCAGGAAGGTAACTGTTTTGCTTAATGCATATAGACAGAGAGACAGGCAAAATAAGGAAATCAGGGATATGTTCCAAACCAAAGAACAAGGCAAATCCCCAGAAAGAGACCTTAATAGAACAGAGATAGAGATAAGTAACCTGCCTGAGAAAGAGTTCAAAGTAATGGTCATAGAGATGCTCACTGATCTCAGAAGAGGGTATGAACACAGAGAAAACGTCAACAAATAAATAGAAAATACAAGAAACTACCAAACAGAAGTTATAGTAGAACTGAAAAAATATACCAGAGTTGTTCAACATCAGAGTAGATGAAATAGAAGTATGACTGTGTGAACTGGAAGACAAAGCGTTGGAAAACATCCAGACAGAGCAGCAAAATTAAGAAAAGAATTTTAAAAAGTGAGGATACCTTAATGGATTTCTGAGACAACCTCATGCATACTAACATTCACACTATAAGGGTTCTAGAAGGAGAAGAAAGAGAAAAGACTAAACAAATTATTTGAAGAAATAATGGGTGAAAACGTCCTTAATCTGGGGATGGAAACAAATAGCTAGGTCCAGGAATTCCACAGGGTTCCAGATAAGATGAAACCAAAAAGAAAAATAACTGGCACACATTATAATTAACATGGTAAAAGTTAAGGATAGAGAGAATCTTAAAGACAGCAAGAGAAAAAGCAACATCTTACATCCAAGGGAAACCCCATAAGGCTATCAGCAGATTTTTCACCAGAAACTTGACAGGCCCTAAGCGAGTGACATGAGACATTCAAAGTACTGAAAAGAAAAAACTGCCAACCAAGAAGGAGCGATTGGGAGTATTGCAGAAAAGGGAATCCTAAAGGAATTCATCACCACTAAACCAAGCTTGTAGGAAATGTTAAAGGGACTTCTCTAAATTCTGAAGCAAAGTCACTAATTAATAATAAGAAAATGTATAAAAGTAAAAATCCTACCAGAAAAGGTAAATAAATAATAAAGGTAGTAGATCAGCCACTTAGAAAAGCAAGTATGAAAGGTAAAAGACAACAGTTTAATTAAAATTACAATAATTAGTTAAGGAATATGTAAAATAAAAATGTAAAATGTGATATCAAATATATAAAACATGGAGTGCGAACTAAAATCAGAAAGCTTTGGAATGCAATTAAAATTAAGTTATTATCAACTTAAGAGAGACTGCATATACATAAGATGTGTGTAAATCTTGTAACCACAAAGAAGAAACATAAATACACAAAAGGATAAAGGAATAAAACCACATAAAGAAAATAAAGCACAGGGAGGAGGGAGAGAAGAAAAAAAAGAACAGAGAGGAACTTCAGAAACAACCAGAAAACAATGAACGAAATGACAGTAAGAACATACTTAGTAATAATTGCTTTAAATGTAAGTGGTCTAAATGCACCAGTCAAAAGACATAGGGTGGTTGAATGGATAAGAAAGAACAGGAATTTTCTATATATTGCCAATAGGAGACTCACTTCAAATGTAAAGACACATACAGACTGAAAATAAAGGGTTACAAAAGATATATACCATGCAAATGGAAATGAAATGGAGTAGCTATAGTTATATCAGACAAAATAGACTTTAAAACAAAGACTGTAAAAAAAGACAAAGAAGGGTATCACATAGTGATAAAGAAGTAAATCCAACAAGAGGATATTACATTTGTAAAAATGTATGGACCCAATATAGGAGGACCTAAATATATAAATCAAATATTAACAGAAATAAAAGAAGAAATAGCAATACAGTAATAGTAGAGAACTTTATTTTTTTCTTTTTAATTTTTTATTTTATTTCTAGTTAAAATGCAGTGTTGTATTAGTTCAGGTGTACAATATAGTGATGCAGCAATTCCATACATCACTCAGTGCTCATCACAAATGCATTCTGTAATCAGTTGTAGGGGTCTTTAATACCTCTTTTATCAGTGGATAGATCATCCAGACAGAAAAGCATTAAGGAAAAAGTGGCCCTGAGTGACGCATTAGACCAGATGGACTTAATAGATACATGCAAAACATTCCTTCCAAAACCTAAATACACATTTTTTGAAGTACACATGGAACATTCTCCAGGATAGATCACATGTTAAGCTACAAAACAAGTCTCAGTAAAGTTAAGAAGATTGAAATCCTATCAAGTATCTTTTCCAACCACAGTGGCATGAAACTAGAAGTCAGTTATGTGAAGAAAACTGGAAAAAAACCACAAACACATGGAGACTAAACAATATGCTGTTAAATAACCAATAGGTCAATGAGGAAATCAAAAATTACCTGTAGACAAATGAAAATGGGAACACAGTATTCCAAACTCTTTGGGGTGCAGCAAAAACAGTTCCAAGAGGGACTTTTATAATGATACAAGCCTACCTCAAGAAACAAGAAAGGGGCGCCTGGGTGGCTCAGTTGGTTGAGCATCCAACTTCAGCTCAGGTCACGATCTTGCGGTCCGTGAGTTCGAGCCCCGCGTCAGGCTCTGGGCTGATGGCCCAGAGCCTGGAGCCTGCTTCTGATTCTGTGTCTCCCTCTCTCTCTGCCCCTCCCCCGTTCATGCTCTGTCTCTCTCTGTCTCAAAAATAAATAAATGTTAAAAAAAATTTTTTTTCAAAAGAGACAAGAAAAATATCAAACAATCTAACTTTACATTTAAAGGAACTAGAAAACGAAGCCCAAAGTTAATAGAAGGAAGGAAATAATACCGATCAGAGTGTTAGTGGGGGAATGAAATACATCCACACACGTGTGAAAAGTTTAATGAAACTAAGAGCTAGTTCTTTGAAAAGATAAACAAAATCAACAAACCTTTAGCCAGACTCCTCAAGAAAAAATAGAGCATGGCCCAAATAAATAAAATCAGAAATGAAAAAGAAGAAATTACAACCTATACCACAGAAATGCTAGGGATCATAAGTAAATACTGTGTACAGTTATATGCTGACAGATTAGTCTAGAAGAAATGGATAAATTCCTGGAAACATGGAGTCTTCTAAGATTGAATCATGAAGATACAGAAAATCTGAATAGACCAATTATTAAAATGAAATTTGAATCAGTAATCAAAACACTACAAACAAAAGTCCAAGTGCAGATGGCTTCACAGGTGAATTCTACCAAACATTTAAACTATCCCAGAAATTATAATGAAAAATTGAAGATGAAGAAATACTTCCAAATTTATTTTACAAGGCCAGCATTACTCTGATACCAAAACCAGACAAAGACACCATCATAAAAAAGAAAATTACAGGCCAACACCCCTAATAAACACAGATGCCAAAATTATCAGCAAAATATTAGCAAACTGAACTCATCAAAAACATTGAAAGAGATCATACACTGGAATCAAATGGAATTCATTTGATATAAATGAATATATCAAAGGGATATAAAGATGGTTTAACATCTGCAAATCAATCAACATGATACAACATATTAATAAAATGAAGAATAAAAATTATATAATCTCAGGGCGCCTGGATGGCTCAGTCAGTTAAACGTCCACCTCTTGATTTCGGCTCAGGTCATGATCTCATGATTCGTGGGAGTGAGCCTCACATTGGGCTCTGCACTCACAGCACAGACCTTGCTTGGGTTTCTCTTTCTGCTCTTCCCCTGCTTGTGCTAGTACTCTCTCTCTCTCAGAATAAATAAAATAAACATTAAAAATATATATTATCATCTCAATAGGTACAGCAAAAATATTTGACAAAATTCAATATCCATTTATGATAAAAGCTCTCTAGTGGGTAGGGAGGGCCTGTACTCAATAAAGGTCATTTATGACAGACAAACAGCTAACATACTCAGTGGATGAAAAGATGCAAAGTTTTTCTCTAAGATCAGAAACGAGACAAGGATTCCCACTCTTGACAGTTTTATCCATTGTAGTATTCAAAATCCTAGCCACAGCCATCAGACAAGAAAAAGAAATAAAAACATCCAAATTGGAAAAGAAGAAGTAAAGCTGTTACTATTTGCAGGCAACATGATACCATATACAGAAAACCTTAAAGAGTCCACCAAAAACCTATTAGAGCTAATAAATGAATTCAGTAAAGTTACAGGATACACAATTAATACACAGAAATTTGTTGCATTTCTGCATGCTAATAATGAATTGTTGGAAAGAGAAATTAAGACAATCTCAATTACACTTGCATCAAAAACAATAAAATACCTAGAAATAAATTTAACCAAGAAAGTGAAAGACCTATACTCTGAAAACTATAAAACACTGATGAAAGAAATTGAAGATAACATAAATAAATGAAAAGATATGCTGTGCTTTTGGGTTGATAGAGTTAATGTTTTTTCACAGAGGTGGAACAAATCCTAAAATTTGCACAGAACCACAAAAGACCCAAAATAGCCAAAGCAGGCTTGGGAAAGAAGAACAAAGTTTGAGGTATCATGCTCTGAAATTTGAAACTGTACTGAAAAGCTATAGTAATCAAAACAATATGGTACTTGCCCGAAAACAGACACATAGATCAGTGGAACAGAATGGAGAGCCCAGAAATAAACCCACACCTATGAGGTCAAGTAACTTATGACAAATGAGGCAAGAACATACAATGGGGAGACGACCATCTTTTCAATAAGTGGTGTTAGGAAAATTGGACAGCTACATGCAAAAGAATGAAATTGTGGACTGCTTTCTTTAAATTTTTTTTTCAACGTTTATTTATTTTTTTTGGGACAGAGAGAGACAGAGCATGAACGGGGGAGGGGCAGAGAGAGAGGGAGACACAGAATCGGAAACAGGCTCCAGGCTCTGAGCCATCAGCCCAGAGCCCGATGCGGGGCTCGAACTCACGGACTGTGAGATCGTGACCTGGCTGAAGTCGGACGCTTAACTGACTGCGCCACCCAGGCGCCCCTGTGGACTGCTTTCTTACACCATGCACAAAAATAAACTCGAAATGGATTAAGACCTGAAACCTTAAAACTCCTAGACAAAGTAAAGGCAGTAAGACATCATTCTTAGCAATGTTTTTTTGGATACGTCTCCTCAAGCACGGGTATCAAAACCAGAAATCAACAACTGGGACCACATCAGCTAAAAAGCTTTTGCAGGGTGAAGGAAACCATTAACAAAATGAAAATGCAGCCTACTGAATGCAAGAAGATGATTGCAAACCATATATCTGATAAGGAGTTGATATCCAAAATACATCAACAACCATATGTCACAAATCATAACAACAACAGCAAAACAACCCAATTAAAAAACTGACAGAGGACTTGAATAGATATTTTTCCAAAGACAGCATACAGATGGCCAACAAGCACATGAAAACATGCTGAACATCACTAATCATCACAGATATGTAAATCAAAAGCAGTGAGGTGCTACCTCATACCAGTCAGAATGGCTATTATCAAAAAGACAAGAAATAACACGTGTTGCTGAGGATGTGAGGAAAAGGAAACCCTTGTGCGCTCTTGGTAGGAATGTAAATTAGTGCAGCCACTATGGAAACAATTTGGAGGTTCCTCAAAAAATTATAAATAGAATTACTATGTGATCTAGGAATTCCACTTCTGGGTATTTGAAGAAAACGAAAAGAACAGTTCAAAAAGCTGTACTACCTTTATGCTTATTTACAATAGCCAGGACATAGATGTAACCCAAATGTCCATCAATAGATAATAAATGGACAGAGAAGCTGTGGCGGGTGTGTGTGTGTGTGTGTGTGTGTGTGTGTGTGTGTACACAGTGGAATATTACTGGAATATTACACACACTGTAATATTACTCAGCTACAAAAAGAATGAAATCTTGCCATTTGTGACAGCATGGTTGGACTTCGAGGATATCATGCTAAGTGAAATAAGTCAGAGAAAAGCAAACACTGTATGATTTGACTTATATGGGAAATCTAAAAGAAACAAAATGAACAAACAAAACAGAAACAGACTCATAGATAAAAAGAACAAACTGGTGGTTGGGAGAGAGAACCGACAAAATAGGTGAAGGGAATTAAGAGGTAAAGAATTATAAAATAAGTCTCATGTCGTATACAGCACAGGAGATGTAGTCAGTAATATCGTAATGATTTTGTATGGTGACAGATGGTATCTAGACCTATTATGGTGATTGTTTTGTGATATATAAAAATATCAGGGCACCTGTGTGGCTCAGTCTGACTCTTGACTTTGGCTCAGGTCGTGATCTCACAGTTGGTGGGTTTGAGCCCCGTGTTGGGCCCTGTTTATTAAAAAAGGACCGGAGCACTTGGATGCCTCAGTCGGTTAAGCATCTGACTCTGATTTCAGCTCAGGTCACGATCTCATGGTTTGTGAGATTGATCCCTGCATTGGGCTCTGTGCTGACAGTGGGGAAGCTGCTCCGGATTCTCTGTCTGCCTCTACCTCTGTGCCTCCCGCACTCACTCTTCCTCTCTCTCTTCTCTCAGAATAAATAAACATAAAAAAATAAAATAAAAATATCAAATCACTATCTTATTCACCTGAAACTAATATAATATCTCAAGTATAATTTAATAAAATAAATAAATGAGACCACACTAAGTTACCATTTCACACCCACAAAAATAATTAAAATTAAAAAGATTGACCATAAGTGTCGTTGAGGTTGTAGAACAACTGGAATTCTCATTCACTGCTAATAAGAATGGTGGAACCACTTTGAAAAATCCTTCGTTCGTTTCTTTAAAATTTAAACACGCCGTTGCCTTATGGTCCACTTACTCCCAGGTATTTACCCAAGAGAAGTGAAAGCTTATATTCCTATATATACTTGGACAAGAATGTTCATAGCATTTTTATTTCTGACAGAAACTGGAAACAACTCAGATGTCCATCAGTAGGCGAAGGCATCAACGAACTGTGGTCCAGAATGTTGCTAAGCAGATAGCAGTCTTATGAAATGTTTCTCCCCTGCCCCATGTGGACCGCCATCCTTTTAGCTTTTGGCTTTCTGTAACCATTTTCTTGCTGCCCACTGTTCAGCTCCTAAGCCCGTGTCACGTATTTATGGTTTGGTTATGTCTTTGGTATTTCTCTTGCTGATTTCTGTTTCAGTCAGAATGGACCAGTTATGCTGTGATAATAAATAGTCCTAAATCCCAGTGGCTTGAAGTAAAGGTTGGTTTCTTTGTCGTGAACTGCATGTCCATTTTGGTGCAGCTAAGAGTTCTATTCCCTGCCGAGGGAGGAGCCCTCCTCCGAGACATTGCTGGTTGCTGTGAATGTTGACTTAATGTAAAGTTTTGATTCGTAGGAGTTAAGACAGATTTTCAAGCTAGACTGCTTTTTTGTCCCATCATCATTAGTTGACTTTTATCTTATTGTAGGGTGCATTAAAATCTTTGATGACATCAGTAACTGTAACTTTTAACCCACAGCACAAAAAATTAAAATACTTTTCAACTTGTATTTACCTGGTAAATGCTATTTTTAGTCTTATTCCTGTGTGTTGGACAAAGAACCAAGAGCCAGAGAGAGTAAACGAATTTGGCACTTGCTACACAGCAGTGAAGCTGAACTAGAACCCAGGGTTTCCATTTTAATATTTTTGTGTAAATTGGAGCAAAATAAATGTACTGTCTACTTACACGTTTTTAATTTGACAGTCTCTTCAGCAGGCCGCATTTAAGAGAGGTCTCGTACACCTTTTGCCGGTGGCTGGAGCACGATGGATCCCCCAGGGGCACTGGACGCGGAGGATGAAGTGGGGCCGTTAGCCCATCTTGCCCCAAGTCCTCAAAGCGAAGCTGTTGCCCATGAATTCCAGGAGCTGTCCCTGCAGCCCAGCCAGCACCTGCCCCCGCTGAACGAGAGGAAGAACGGTGAGCTCTTCAGCATGTGTGGTGGGAGCTGGATTTAAAGATTCACCCCTTCATGAGTCCAGTTGATTCCTGTTTGGTAGTAATTTTTCTTTTTCTTTTTCTTTTTTCTTTTTTTTTTGTCAGTTACCCTGGGCAGGCTGTCATGGCGGGGAGAGCCTTGTGGGTTATTGGCTGGTTTTGAGTAACAGGCAGAATTTCACTTTCCATCCAGGTCTTTCATTTATTTCCCCAGTAAGTGTCTGGTAGCAGTATTCTCCTTGGAAACAAGCTTTAGATTCAACCATTTTAGTACCAGCAGATTTCATGCTAGAAGATACTGGAGAGTAGCTTCCTGCACTGATCCTAGGGAAGGTTGACTGTGGATTTGACTAGATTCTCCTCCCATTTTTCCCGTCTCCAGTGTGTTGCACCTTAATTTCAAGATTGATAAAATTTAAGCTATCCTAATGATTACTAAGAAAGCAAGAATTTTTTGTTGGAGTGTTTTTCTATTAATCGTTATAGGATATGACCATATTGTCATTCTCTGCCTATCGTTGTATACAAAATGAGTATTTTCTATCCATTTGGTATCTGTTCAGGAAATTTTCATTGATCACAAAGGCTTCCCATCCTCTCTGGAAAACATAATACTGTCCATTTTTAATGTAAATGAGTAAGGATAGATGATAGACACTTATTTTTAATACTTAAAACATAAAAACTAACAAAATGTTAAAATTTATAAACATATCAAGCACTTATATTAAAAGGGCCACATTAAGAATTACAGCTGAATTTCTTATGCTTTCCACCGTTCTGATGAGTTTTACGTTTACAAATAATAGTTTTTAAAAATTGTAGATTTAAAAGCCTGAGGAAATAAAACCGTTCCCTTGTAAAACACTTCCTTTTGTACCTGGTTACTGTTTTTCTGGGTTCTGAGTCCTAACCAGGCCTTTTCATTATTGGCCTCACCTTCTTCAAGAAAGTGGAGAAAAGATGTATGTTATGATTCTTAGTTCTTTAGTACATGTGTTTGGAGTGTATTTGTTCTCCCTTCAAATAAGGCTTCTGGTACTTGTTCTCGGGCATAACCCTTGTCCGCTGTGAGTGGTGAAAAGCAGCATTCTGGCTCAGGTGCTGTCAGGCCCTTCAGGAGGCTGTTGTTGAGCAGTGGCTTTAGAATCTTCCATTTTTCTTAGACAGTGGCTTGGAGAGTATGACCACATTTACTGAAGCATGACCAAATGCGATCAGGTTCACACTGCACATTTGGGCCTGTATAGTGTTCAGATTCTTACCCTCAAAAAATGAGTTGCACTGGTATGAAATTGCAATAACACACAATTAGTCAGGAAAATGGTAGGGAAATGTATCGGGCAAATCTGTACTTCGTGATCGGCTTGACACACCACACCATGTTCTCTTGCAAGAATGTTGCCTTGAATATGTATGCCTGAATGTAAGCTAAGCCCAAATATTAAGTAGCCTCCCCTTATAAACTTTTGGGAAGTGGCGTAAATGGTAAGAATTTTAATTTTTTAATTTAGTTACATGTCCGTAATTAAAATCACATTTTTATGATGCAGTGCAATAATATAGAAGGATGCCTTCATTCACACTAATATTTCATAGAACCATCTGGCTCAGACTCTATCCATGAATCTTTGGGGGAAATGCTTTTTTTTTTTCCTCATCATCAGCAGAACCCCTTGGCATCATGCACCTAGTGCTAAAATCCATGGTGCGTCTTCACTACTGTCTCTTTCGTCTGAGTTACAGCAGCTTTTGAGTATATGTATGACCTGATACCACAGATTTTCTGTCTAAACCACAAGTACCATTGACAAAATGGTGTGTGTGTGTGTGTGTGGTGTATTGTCATATACTCATAATCTCTATAGCATAATCACTCTTGTGATTTGTGATTGGTTATAACATTTTATGGGACTGCAGTTCCTGTTTTAGAATGTAATTATCTGTTTTCTGTGAGTACGTAACGTATTCACTGGCTTAAAATGTACAGGGTACCAATGGGTACACAGTGAAAAGAAAGTCACTTCCCAGTCTTTCCCCTGAGCTACATGATTCCTTTCCTGGAGTTCACTAGTGTCATTTGTATCCTTTCTGACAGAATTGTATTTGACTACTTTTTTAAAATGAGTTTTTGAAACTGTTCTTTGCAACGACACCTAGTACTTCCGATTTTAAGGTTATAACCTAGGAATAATTAATGTGTTGGCCTTCTCCGACCCCTCCCCCCCGTTTATGATTCTACTAAGATATTTTTATAAACATCCTAAAACTAGCTTTAAATGAAGTAATTTTTAAGCAAATGTTTTCCTCAAGTACTTTTTTTGTCCAATATTGAGTAAATGAAAGAATATCTTATGAAATGCTATGTAAAGACTCAAATAGCAGTCTCTTCTTTTTTTTTTTAATATGAAATTTATTGTCAGATTGGTTTCCATACAAAACCCAGTGCTCATCCCAACAGGTGCCCTCCTCAGTGCCCATCACCCACTTTCCCCTCCCTCCCACCCCCCAATCTCTTCTTTTTTAATAAGTGACTTCAGGCAGTTAAAAAGCTTACCTTATATTCAGGCATATACTCTAATGTCAGGCTTATGATATATTAGCTTGATTTACATATATATTCCAAGGCATACATGGAATCCTTTGTATAGCTATCAGAAATCTACATTTTTGATAGTTATATGAGTCAAGTGGAATCACATCAAGCAATTATGGAATTAGAAGAAGCATAACTTTCTTACCCTACTGATTTTTTCATGTTT
This sequence comes from Lynx canadensis, assembly GCF_007474595.2. Taxonomy (NCBI): domain Eukaryota; kingdom Metazoa; phylum Chordata; class Mammalia; order Carnivora; family Felidae; genus Lynx; species Lynx canadensis. The sequence goes on from NC_044318.1 coordinate 11,997,677, forward strand.
ATGCTTCATTTTTAAGTCTTCTTAATGCCCTGTTTAGATTATATCATATACAAAATGTGAATCTTAGCCTCGAAATTAATTAATACAAAAAACTCTTTAGAGTATTACGAAATAGTCCGATTTAGGTATTTTCTTGTGATTGTGTTTCATTGTTAGCCCTAAGCATTTGAATTTCACTTGTTTGAATTATTTCCCTTTCTAGTTGGGGGGAAAATGAAGACACTTCAATTTGGATCAGTGTGTAGAAGGATCATGTCACCAAATAGTTTATAAATAAACTTAATGAGAGAGAAGTTGACATCTAAGTAATGACTCCAGGATCCTCCCTTAGTTTTGACTGATACTTATGTTGGCAATGTAGTGGCATAGCAGAACATTCCTACTACTGTAGCACATGTGAAAGATAAGCTGGGGCTGTTCTTTACCCCTGAACGTGTGGCCGGTGGCACCTCCAAAGTAAGACCACCAATTAGGCCATTAATTCTTCCCAAGAAGTGAGTTCTTCCTAAAAGAAATGTGGATATACAGAAGACATAAATGACAGACTTTTACTGAAACAGCGCACACACAGAGGACTTGAGCTTTGTTTTGATGTTTTACACAGTATTAACGTTCCTTCAGATGGTAAACACTGGCAGTAAAGGGGAAATCAGTCCGAGGGACAGTTAGTTGTTTTTTATTGTTCACGTGGGAAAAGCTCAGATGCTGTAAGTTGAATACAGCTTCGTAAAGGCAGGGAAAGGCGAAGTAGATGGAACCAACACACCTCCAAGAGCTCCAGCCCTCTGTGTTGTGCCCGCACTAGGGGAGACCACAGCAGGAAGGCTTTGGTTCCCGAGGTCATTTGCAAGACCGAAAAGTGTGCTGGTTGGTGAATGTAAGCTTTTGAGTCACTCCCAGCATTGACGATAAAGCAGATAAATTGACATAGGTTCCCCTTTTGCACAACAGTTTTGTATTTTAACACTTGGGACAGCTCTGAAAATGAGGCACAGTCCAGTCGTGTTCACATGGCCACAGGTAACGCCCCAGGCCGGCTGTCAGTAGTATGGAGTAGGTGGAAAAATAGTGTCTGCTACTTTCTCTTCCGTTTATTAGCAGACTTTTTGAAACTGTATTTACTTGGGAACAGCGTGTTTTAGGCCTCAGTGAAAAGGAGACTTTGTCATTCTTATTTTAAACTTTGACGCTTCTAGTTACCGTACTCGTTGGGTTTTTGATTTCATGGTCCTGTTTTGAATTTTTTTCCCTAAGATTTTCCATCCATTAAATTTATCACAATGGACAGTTTTAGACCATCTCTTGTTCTGCTCTTGAATGATTATACTAAAGAGAAAATAGTCCATTCAAAAGTTTGTTGCACACGAGGGAACACAAGGTAGTTCTTTGCATTAGATTCAATACAGGTATCAATACATTTGCACACAGATAACTTTGCCTTGCCGTGGAACTCGGCTAAAGAAAATTGCTTGCCTTGTACTATAGAAAATAAGTGGTATTTGTTCAAAGCTGATCTTTTCTTCATGCAACATTTCCTCATTCCTCATTAACCTGTTAGGTTTACTGTCACTCTAGGTGTTTGGAAATGCACAAAGGTGGTAAGCATTTGTCTGGACCAGAACCCTGTTCCTTAAGAGTATACATGAGATGGGGTGGCCATCTGGAGATTGGTGAGGAAAAGGGAGAATATTTCTATTTTTCTCTGGAGCAGACAGCCAGACATAAGATTCTCAGAGTGTCATAAGTGGGAAGGAAATAAATAGATGCTAAATAACCAAAACATGTAACTCTAGGATTCTTGCTTTCCCTTTCTTTAACTGGAGGTAATCGAAACAAGTAAGATTCTGTAAAATTCTCTTGTCCTTGGCTTTACTGTTAACATCTTTAGGACCTTAAATATTTAAAATTCTCAGTGATATTAATAAACAGTCTGATACATTTAGATAATTTCCTTTTCTGCTTTGGATGTTACTTAAGAGTATTTAGACTGAGAACAGAAATAGGTATAATTTCCTTAATTAATTTTCCTTAGTTTCTAATAGATTTCTGAGATTAGCCTTTACAGGTAAATACTTAACACAGTTATAAAGTTTAAAAGCCAATTGTGAGCCCCCTGACCACTGTAAAAGAAATTCTTGATTAATTAAGGTGGTTTTCGTATGTTTTGTCTATGACAATCTCTTGAACCTTTCACCATGAAAACAAAGTCATATAAGTAGCTTAAAGGTGAGGTACTCTCTTTCGCAATGCTCTTTACAAAGTCTCCTATTAAACAGCATGCTTTGTTTCACAGTGTAAATGAGCACCTATAACCCTGTCCATCACCTTTTTTTCTACTCTGGGCTTCTTGTTACTGAGGACTTAGCTGGCTTTAGTGCATTGCCTGACACACCCAAGCAGTGTGCGGGTGGAGGGAGGGGGCTGGGCCTTAATCTCACACACTCCCATCTGCAGCTGGCAGGGTCAGAGCACTACCAGAGGCCTACTGAGTCATTGCTGACCGGGTGGATGAAGCTTACGGTTTCAGAAGTGCATCAGCAAGATGGCAGGCCCCAGTTCAGCACGAGCGAAGCCCCATTTTGAGTTATTTATCCAGTCTTTATATTGTGTCCTCTTGCAAACATGCCCTTCGAGTGTTGACAGTTAATGTATTTATTAAAAGTAAGATTTAGAACTTAATAGTAATTATCAGTTTAATCTAGCATTATCTTAAAATTATTAAAATGTTTGCCTGGAATTTTTATAAGGATTTTCTAAAGTTACGAGAGTCCTAAAAGTGCATTGTTTCATATATAGATTATTTGAGATAATTTTCATAAAACTAGAGTCTACCATATGACTTATATTAAGCACTGGATCAGCAAATAAACTGACACTAATTTATTAAGAAACGGGCTTTCCTGTCCGTCAGAGGGTAATTTTAATTACCTATACAATGTAAATGATTAGTTAATAAAGATTACTCAACTACAGTACCCTAGTTACTTAGACCTTTCAAGGTACTTGGAATTAAATAGTTGGTTTATAATCAGACCCTGTGCGAGGCCAAAAGACTTCATTAAAATTAAGTAGGGGCTCTTTGTGCCTGTGTGCTCCCCCTAAGCCAACTACAGTGTGACCTCTTTTAGCTAAAAAGGAAGAGAGAGGATAGATACTGGATGCCTGCTGTCTACTGTGACTGTTTTGAAAGAGCTCTTAAGTATAGGGAATAGAGTGGGGAAAAGTGGTCGTGATTTTTTTTCAGCCTTTGTTATTTTATTTTAAGATATCAGTAATAAAGCACTTTTGAGACAGAAACCAGCAAGACAAATATGTTGGAATACCAGACATATTGGAATTTTCTCTTTGGGTTTTAGTCAATTATCACCCTGACTAATTAGCAAATATCATACCCAGTGTTTTTCTAACTCCTTTAAATTAACCCCTGCTGTTGGCTACCCTCACCTGCTGCCCTCACTGTTATTAACAGGAAGTGTAGTCTTTTGGGAGTCAGGACTCCAGTGTCCTCTGCTGACTCAGTCTGTGAGCATGGGTAAGTCTCAGAAGCGCTCTGTGTCACGGTGTGCCCGTTGTAGTACCTGTATGGTAGCTTTCAGCCCATGTGTCCTTCTCTGGCTGCCCTTCCTCATTGCATCATGTGCTCTTATATCTCATTGTCACTCTTGCCTGTGCTGTTCATTGGGCAGCAGAACCAGGAAGAATGGAAGATGACTTCCGTCTCAGCAGGTGGAATTTTCCATAGATACAAGTTAATGATGTCGCTGTGTATCCCATTCCTCAAGGTGTATTATTAAGCATACATGCCAGCTCTCCCAATTAGTCAGACTTTCCCCCAAATTTAAAAAGAAAGAGAAATTGAATCAATTGTGTTGTCCTAAAAAGAAATTTTTTTAATCTAATTTAGGACATGCAGTATCTTCCTATTCACGGTAATTTAAGGGTTGGCAGGTATGTGTTAACATTTTTATAGTAAGCATCAGACTATCAAAAGACAATTTTTTAGCTTTGTTTAAAGTCCAAATTATTCATGTTCTATTCTGGTCATCTTTGTGGTTGTTTGCGTCAAGGAAATGCTAATAGTTGGGTGTCTGTTTCACAAAACTTAAATTTTTGATACATGATCTCTATGTTTAATGAAGATATAACAAGAAAAACAGAAAGTCTGATCAACAACTTGCCTTTGGTTCTTGTGGGCTAGTTAAAAAAGTAACATACTAGAATTTGTCAGTACTGTCTGAAGATTTGAGGTTCATAGCTTCAAGATAAGAAACCCTCTTTGACAGAAGCCATGATCCCATCATAGCAGTGAGGAAGTGTGTTGACTGACCGTTTGACGAAAGCACCAGCATGCAGTATATACAAGGGAAAGTTTGCCATACGGGATACTCAGCTCTCCAAAATAGCCTAAAAATCAGCATTTCAGGAGTGGAAGTAGGGACTCTTTTACTATTAGAAAACATTTACTGAATGACCACTGTGTCTCCGACCCTAGAATAGTTCTTAGATTTTAATCCTCTAGTACAACGTTGGCAGTTCACAGCGTAGTGTAGTGTATCCTCATAAAACTGTTGGACACGTAGATCTTTGAAAGCCGTATCTTCAACTATATACAAAAAAGTAACTCGGAGACGATTCTTGCAGATAACAGAGAGGAAGAAGAACCTAGTTTTAAGGAAGAGGGCTGTGAGAAAATAAAAAGTAAAGAGGGCTGTGGAGCCAAGCATAGAGCCCGCTCTCTTGTACTCGCTGTGTGGTGTCAGACACAAAGTCTGTGTCTTTCGTCCGTGAATAGGAATCAAGTTAGATGTACCTCATAAATCGCTGAGAGGCTTCAAATACTAGAGCTGTTGTACAAACTGGCGTGTACATGGGACATCATAAAATACAGTACATGGTATAGGTACCCAGCACGGCCTGCCTGACGTAAAAATACCACGAAAGAGGAAGTATGCACGGTGGTTAAGAGCACCAACTCTGGAGCCAGCCTGTCTGAGCCTAGATCCTGGCCACACCACCACTGGCTTTGGTGGTCTGAGTCTAGATCCTGGCCACACCACCACTGGCTGTGTGAACTTAGACAAATTAGTTATCCTCCCCTTGCCTCGGTCTCCTCATTTGCACAATAGGGACCCTACTATGACCTGCTTCACAGAGTTGCTAGGAAGATTAAATGAGTTCATGTAAGTGAAGTGTTTAGAACAACAAGGGCAAGTAAGTAGCACTTCACAACTGTTTGTTATTGTTACGTATGTTTTGAGCATGTAGTACAGTTGGTCCTTCAACAACATGGGTTTGAACTGCGCGGGTCCCCACATAGGCATGTGGTTTCTGATAGCTAGTATAGTGCCGTAAGTGTATTTTCTCCTCTTCGTGATTTTCTCAATCACATTTTTTCCTCTAGATTTATTGTAAGAGTACGGCATGTAACACATATAACATATGAATGTGTGTTACCTGTTGATGTCTTAGGTCAACGGTAGGCACTTAAGTTTTGGGGGAGTCGAACGTTATTTGTGAATTTTCAACTGCCACGCTGTATTCCACTTCATATTAAGTGAATATAGTTTTCAGGATTCCACCATGGGGTTTTTTTTTTTTTTATTATTATAGCTTTTAGTGTCTCTTTCAATAGTCGCAGTCATTTCTGCGCCCGTTTTCCACAAGTATTTCTTTTTAAAGATACCAAAATGACATGCAGTTTCTTAATGTCTCTCCATGTACCTTCACAACACTTGAAGAGCAGCTTATCTGATGAGAGCTCAGAGGGCAAGTGCAGTAGGCACTGATTTCCCATGGAGTTTGTCTGTCTTGTTGGTACTGCCAGTTCCCACAATCCTAGCATTCCCTGGGCATCAGTCAGTGTCTGCAAGGAATGATTTTCAAATATTAAAGCATGTGAAAAGACAAACAGGCCAAAACTCAGAGCTCTCTAGGGACCATGACCTCCAAAACAGACTCCGTTCTGACATTTTCACAGGCTGCTTGAAGGAATTCCAGCAGGGCCATTCCAGTTGGTAAACTCCTAAACAAACCCTCTGTCATCAAGGACTGATTTATAGATCTTTCTCCTTCTTATGTACTTACTCTGAAGAGATTAGGATAGTAGATATGGTTGCTCAGATGCTTTTAAGGCATTTGATGTATATGATAAGTATTATACAGAAGACTTGTGGTATTTTGAGGTAGTAAAACAGTCATTTGTTTAAAGAGATTTCTTGCTCTGAGTTGACTTTTAAATTTTTTCTTTTTCCTTTTGATTCCTGGAAATCTATGTCGTAATCACATCTCGCAACTAATTTTTTTTCATTAAGAACCCAATTATTTAGCAAAGAAATTGACTAAATTCGGGAATGACCTTTTAAAAAATAAACATGTATGTATACAATGACATGTTTCATAATGACCTTTGGCATATGTGAGAACAAACAGTTTTAGTGTTGTAGAATATTCTTCTGTGAAATCTTGGTGTGATGGCAGTTGTTTAGATGATGCTTTAAGGTCATTTAGAAGGGGGGCGGGTCTAGAAGTTTTTCAACTAATCTGAATTCTCTTAAAATATTCTATTGTGTAGTATTATACACTTCTTAAAAAAAGCAACGTAGTGCAAAAAATAAATGAGAGGGCCAGAAGCCAAGAGATTTAGAGTCTGAGCAACCTAAGGAAATGGGTAATTGGGATTTATTTGGTTTACAGTTGGCCTTAAACGCTACCAGCCTCATGGTTCTCCAACCTGGAGCATGTATGAAATTCCAGGGCAGAACAGCGTTCTGCATTTGAGGGTCAGGTTTGTTGGAGGTGGTGGGGGGCGGGGGTTGTGTGGTTTGTTTCCTTCTTTGCATGTTTCTTTCTAATGAGTTAATCCTTTGGGTGAAAGTACAAAGTTTTCAGTATTTAACAAATGAATCCTACACAATGAGAACTTTGTTGTAATTTGATATCTGATTATGTGTAGGATTGTAATATGTTTTAAACAAATTTTAAAATGGGACGCAGGAAATAATTGGTATATGATTTCAACCAAGCCTCTTAATATTAGTGGTACAAATAAACCTCATTTTTATCACATTCTGGGAAGCTTTTAGAAACCCAGCATATTTTAGAGGTCTCCTTGGTAAAAGAAAATGGAAACAAAAGTGTCGTAACAAGGTGCTTAGTAACTGGTCACAGGTAGTTACTGAATGTACTAAAGTATTTTGTGGCTCTTGACTGATGTATAAAATGTATATGATGAAAAAGATCTATGTGCTTATATTACTGTTTTTCTCAAACCGAGAATAACAAAGTGATATTTAACTAGACATACTCTTAATATGACAAAGTAGTACTTTTCTAATATATTTTTCTAACATGGATGTTTCTGTCTCTCACTGTCAGTTTCAGTTAGGTAGTCTCTTCATCTTTCAAAACAATGGAACTTGATTCAATAACTTGCTGATAAACTAGTGAAATTTCTGCCTGCATAATTGTGTGCTTGTTTGCTTGTGTGTAGAGTTAGAGTAGCTGCTTGATTGCTTGCTGAATGCTTTTTGAACCCTCAACAGAAACAAAGTTTACAACCTTCAAGAATTTGAAGATTTTATTTGGACACCCAAGTATAATTTGGAGGATTTTCCAGATAAAAGAATTTACACTTAAACCAAGCAGATTGAGCAAGGATTGAAAAAAATTGAAATTTAAAGAAATCCAAGAACTTAGTCCTAAACTGTGAATTTCAGAATCCAGTGGGTTTAGACATAATTTGGTTTTTGTTCTATTACATTGAAACTATGTAACATGTACTCTGTCATAAAAATGTATACATCTCTTAAGTGACCAGGAATGTTTCATGTATCCTTGAGGGTGAAATGTTCTGTAAATGTCAGGTCCTGTTGGTTTGTAAGACTGTTCAAGTCATATATCCTTACTGATTGTCTTACCTCTTGTTCTGTCAGTTGCCCAGAGAGGTATGTTGAAAACCCCAACTAATATTGTGGAATTGTTTATTTTTCCTTTCAGTAATTTTTTCCTTTTCATATTTTGAGGGTCTATTATGTGTTCTTGTTGGATTGATCCCTTTATATTATGAAATACCTGCATCCTTAGTAATGATCCTTTTCCCAAAGTCTACTTTGTCTGGTACTAATATAGGCCCCCTGAGTTTCTTACGGATTGCACGATACATCTTTACCTAGCTTTTACCTTTAACTCATCTGCACCTTTAGATTTAAAGTAGATTTCTTTCAGATAGCATAGAGCTGGATCTTTCTTTTTTTAGTCTAGTCTGACAGTCTCTGTCTTTCAGTTGCAGTGTTTAGATAGATTACATTTAAGGTCATTATTGATTTATGTGGCATATTAGTTATCTATAGCTGTGGAACAAAGTACTTCATACCTTAGCAACTTAACACAAGATGCATTTATTATCTCCTAGTTTGTTTAGGTCAGGAATTCAGGCACAGTTTAGCTGGATACCTCTGTCTCTCATAAGCCTGCAGTCAGGTGTCAGCCAAGGCTGGGGTTTCATCTGAAGGTTCAACTGGTGAAGGATCTGCTTGTAACCTTAGTTATATTGTTGTTGGCAAGATTCAGTTCATTGAGGACTATTGGACCAAGGGCCTCAGTTCCTCTCTGGATGCTGGATGCTGGCTGGAGCCTTGTTCTTTGCCCCATGGGCCTCTCCCGTATGGCATCTTACTTTCTCAAAGCCAGTAAGAGAGATGTGTGCTAGCAAGACCAAAGTGATCTTTTTTTTTTCCCCAACATTTTCTCAACATTGTCCTATTCTTTTGTTTGGAAGCAAATTACTCAAGGGGAAAGGATTATAGAAGACCATAAATACCAGAAGGCAGGGATCATTAGAGCCCACCTGCCACAATTGAATTTAAAATCTATTATTTTGCTATATGTTGTATTTGTCTAGTCAGTTCACTCTTCCTTTATTCCTTTTTTTTTTTTTGCCTTTGAAAAAAATTTTTTTTTAGTATTGTATTATTATTTTTACAACATCCTATTAGCTTTACTTTTTTTTCTTTTTTTTTTTTTTTAATTTTTTTTTTTCAACGTTTATTTATTTTTGGGACAGAGAGAGACAGAGCATGAACGGGGGAGGGGCAGAGAGAGAGGGAGACACAGAATCGGAAACAGGCTCCAGGCTCTGAGCCATCAGCCCAGAGCCTGACGCGGGGCTCGAACTCACAGACCGCGAGATCGTGACCTGGCTGAAGTCGGACGCTTAACCGACTGCGCCACCCAGGCGCCCCTTTACTTTTTTTTCAAATGTTCACTGATCTTTTCGAATGAAGGTCTAATATGCTGCTAATCCTATCCAATAAAATGTTAATCTTAATTTATTTTTATCTCTGGAAGTTCCATTTTGTTCTTTTTTACATTGTCTTTTTCTCTCATCATTATATTCATGTTTTCCTTTAAATACTTGTACATAGTGGGGCACCTGGGTGGCTCAGTCGGTTAAGCGTCTGACTTTTGGTTTCGGCTCAGGTCATGATCTGACAGTTTCATGAGTTCATGCCCCTAATGGGGCTCTGCACTGGCAGGACGAAGCCTGTTTGGAATTCATATTCTCTCTCTCTCTCTCTCTCTCTCTCTCTCTCTCTGCCCCTCTGCCCCTCTCCCACTCGCACTGTCTCTGTCGAAATAAAGAAACTTAAAGATTTTAAATACTTGTACATAGTTATGGCTGTTAATTCTATTTTTTCAGTAATTTTTGAGTCTGTTTTTACTGAGAAATTTCTCTCCTGTTAAAGAGACATTTTCCTACCTCTTAGCACAGAGTCCGGTAATCCTTTCATTGGGTGGAACGTTGTGAGTGCTACACTGCTGAGTGGCTGCATTTTGCGTTGTCTTCCTTAAGTGCTCCTGGTAAGAGTGCTGAGCTTTCGGGTCACTCTCAAGGCTTTTTTAAAGCATTGTTAGGAAAGATGTAAGGTAGCATTCCCACCAGGGATGGTGCGTTGACTATCAGGCCTTGACCCCCTTTGGGATCTCTGCCAAATGCCCCCGTAAATGCCCCAGGGAGATCGTGTCGCTCAGGCTCGTTTTGAGCTCGAACACCCCAACCTTGTGTGCACTTTGACACATGTTGAGCATACGGCTCCCGGTCGTTGCTTGCCCGGCCCTGTGTAGCTGTGCGCCCTGCTCATCCAGCTCAGGCCTCAGCCAAGACTCAGGGCGCTCCTGTGCAGCTCGCTCTCCGGAGCTGTTGCTCGGCACGGGTCCCTCCAGTTCGGAAATCTGCACGGCGGCTCCCAGCTGTCTCAACTTCCCCTTCAGCTCTCTTCTCTGGCTCATCAATTCCACAAGCCTGACCAGCTCTGTTTGAGGGCTGTGCCCCCAGTCTGGAAGTTACCTGCAGGCCGAAAGCTCGGGCAGGTGTAAGACTCACTGCCGTCGTTGCCTTTACCATAGGAGGAGTTCTGTATGGCCTGTGTCCCAGTGTAGGAGAGAGTTCTGTCCAGTTGTGTGGTTTCCTGCGGTGACAGGTGAAGGGCAGTGCGCGTTCTTCCAGCACAGCTGCAAACCGGAGTCTGGACCTGGGGACGCGGCACAAGGCCCATGCTTTTCCACGAAGACGTGTTCCTCTCCGAACGCCTGCACCTTGGCCTTCTGACAGGGCCGCAGCCGTGCCGCTCTGCATTGGGAGCCCCCCCAGACACTCAGACGGTGCTGGGCACGCGGGCTGCTCCCCTCTTGTGGGTCGCTGAATGAAGGAAACCAAATTGTGGATTAAAGGCCGAGGTTGATCGTTAGTGGGGTTCCCATGCCAACCAGCTTTCCAGCTTTTGTTGTGGGCGCAGAATGGTGAGCAAGATTATGGGGAAAGGTGCCATGCTAGGCCTTCTTGGCTCGCTCAGAGCCAGCGGCATAGGTACTCGGGGTTTCATGGGGCCATCGGGCTTCGACTGCGAGGAGGGAAGGATTCGCGGGTTGGCAGAAGCCATCCGTCGTTAATAAAGACATGATTACATATTACTTTCTCTGCACAGGGATGTTGAAGTTAAGAAAACTTCTCCTTGCATCAGTATTTGAATTTGACTCAGTTTGGCAAAAGAGTCAGCCTATAGAAGATTTAGAAAATATAACTAAAGATGACATTTTTCTTCTTCCGTGTGAATTAATGGAATTTTCTCCTCAAGAATGTCTAGGTTATATCGAATGGCAAAGCACAGAATTAAGTGGTCCTCATGGTAATTCACCGTGAGTGCAGCCCACCCTCCTCTTCACTTGTCCCACCAACATGTCCCGCCCTCCAGAAAAGAGAGCCTGTGCAGAGGGAAAACACCCTGCAGAGAATTATATCCAGTTATCTACACACACTACTGTCACCTGCTTGCTTTTCTGTGGTGTGCATTTTTCGTAATGCACGTGTGCTGCTTGGATGTAAAGGAAGGAGAAAACCTTTTTTAAAAAATATGCCACATTACGTAATGGGAAATATTAGAGTAATTTGTAGCTCATGATTATATTATGGTATTGGGGGGGGGGGGTCCTCCTTAGAATCAGATTCTACTCTGGGGTACCTGGGTGGCTCAGTCGGTTAAGCGTCCGACTTCGGCTCAGGTCATGATCTCACGGTCTGTGAGTTTGAGCCCCGCGTCAGGCTCTGTGCTGACAGCTCAGAGCCTGCAGTCTGCTTCAGATTCTGCGCCTCCCTCTCTCTCTGCCCTAACTCACTCGCATTCTGTCTCTGTCTCTCTCAAAAATAAACATCAAAAAAAAAATTTTTTAAAAATCAGATTCTACTTAGAATCAGATTCTGCTCAGAGCTGGGTTGAATGTTCACAGCACATCACAGATTCTCATCCTTTGTGGACAGGGCTTTAAAGGAGAATTTATGTTGATAAAGAGTTGTGCGTGCTATAATAGAAGTGAAGTCGAATGTTACTGGGGTCACCTGAGGATCACAGAAACGCGATTTGATCAGTCTCCGTAATCTGGGTCCCATGGTCTATACTCCTGCTTCAACCTGAGGCCCAGAGGTCAAAAGCTGCCACCTTGGTTCACACGGCCACCCTGGCTGTCCCTGTGTGCCCTCATGTGGTTGTCTTACAGTTGCTGAGAAGCCCAAGTGGGTTAGGAGAGAAAGAACAGATACCCGGGGTGTCACTAGTCGTGGGCGGGGTGAAGGAGGCTTGTGTGTCAGAGCTGGCCCCCGAGACCCAGAAGAACAGAGCCCGGGGCAGGTCTGCAGCTCCAGTAAGTGGCCATCAGGACTGGTTCTCAGTCTTGTTTCGTCCAGGTGATACATAAACAATAAGATGTGGAAACCCAAAAAATAAGACACCATTGAATAAATGAAAAGTGAAAAGACTATTTCTGAAAATTAGAATCATCAATATATACTCAAACTGTGCATTTTAGAATATATTTGTTTTTTGTCAAATAAGTTTCATATATACAATTCCATTTGATTAGCCCAAATGTTTGAAAACATACTCGAATTATGTGTGAGTGGTCTCAGTACGCGAATGCAGAATCTTTTCCAATAGAATTTTTATTTTTAAGCTCTATGCTTTTTATAAGGTGCTGTTCCCTGCCTTTGCTTTTTTAAGGATTATAATCATGTAAATTAAATACATAACACTTATATTCTGACCTTCTTAGCTACTCTGTCTTCTCACAAAAACAAAACAGTTCATTTCTTACTTCCTTCTATGCTATGATGAATCAATGTATGTTTTTTTAAAATCCACCTGCAAATAAGGCACCGTGTTAGGTTTTTCTGTGTGTTTCTGCCTATGATTACATTCTTCCCTGTTGTCTGTACTGTAGGCCTGGAACCCAACCTGGCAAATAGCCAAGTTAAAATACTAAATTCGACCAGTAGAGAGAGGGTTTCTTCCTGAAATAGGTCAAGGCATTTTACCTTATGAGGTGGGTTTCAGGTGTTTTCATTTTATAGGACTATAAACTGAAAGAGAGATTAAATAATGCAAGGACAAGCAGCTAAAAAGGAACAGAGTGAAGTTTTAAAGATACAGTTGGTTCTTAGGCTACCTCTCCAGTTATAAAGGGTACTGTTAGAACAGGAAAGATACCTTTATTTTGACTCTCTTTCTTCTAAATAAAATGTATTTCTAAAGTAGACTATTTCAACTTTTATATACAGAAAATAGTTGCAAAGGTATAAATATAATCACATATAAAGCTAAAATTCTAATTAGGATTTTACTTGAGTGGAATAGTGCCCTTTAAAAGCCTGTTGGAGATTAAGTCCTTGTGCAGTCGCCGTCACCCTCTCGGCGTGTGCCGGACAGCCCCGTTGGAGTTTACCCAGCAAGAGTGATGGGTGTGGGGGGAGTTTGTGCCCACGGTCCCTCCCACAAATAGGGGCCCCGGGACGTGGTCAGCCCCCTCTTCCACATCACAGCTCACCGCACCCTCTTGTCAGACGCTTGCGTGCTAGGAGCCAGCCACACAACCGGGCACCGTGGTCACCCGGAGCAGAGACCTCGGGCAGTTTTGTGTGTGTCTCTTCATTCCTGCCTCGTGCTTTTGAAGGTACTCAGCTGAATGAATGAAGAAATGTTCAAGATTCCTCTAGTGGTGGATGCCCAACTAGTCATTTTGTTGTTTTTAACCTTCTAAACAAATGTGTTTTCGGATTTACCAATAAGATTGAGAGCCTGATAATAGAACGTGCTGTTGGTGGCAATTTATGTCATATTAAACTGTATGACATTTAAAGACTAGAATAAAAATCTCCTTTTACTCATTCTGTAAATCAATTGTATCTTTGCTGTGGAAAAATATAAAGGGACATTTTTCTGATTTCCTATAGTAGGATAATAATCTTTTTACATGTTCTTTTTAACTTCTAAACTTAGAGCAGTTTATCAACTCTTTATTTAAGAACAGTGTATGGTAAGTTGCAGGCATGCCCGAACATGTCAGTATGACGTGCATCTTCTAACAGTACGTATTTTCTCTTGTGTACCGCATTTGTTATCACCCTCAAAAACTTAACATCGATATAGCGTATACTTAATATATTCCCCATATTCATATTTCTCCACTTCTCCCAGTAATGAACGTCCTTTATTGTTTTTTTAAACCAGGATCTAATCTTGTATCATTTTGTGCATTTAGCTGTCATAACCCCTTAATCCCCCGTAATCTAGAACACTTTCTCTACTTTTTTTAAGACTTAATTTTTTCAGAGCAGTTTGAGGTTCACAACAGAAGTGAGAGGAAGGTACAGTGATTTCCCATATGCCCCACACATGCATAGCCTCTCCCATGACGAACGTCACTCACCAGAAGGATTTTACCAAGGCTGACCCTCCGTGGACACAGCATAATCACCAAACGTCCATCGTTTACCTTAGGGTTGATTCTTACTGTATATTTCCTGGGTTTGGACAAAAGTATCATGCCATGCATTCACCTTATAATATCACACACAGTATTTTCACAGTCCTGAATGTCCTCTGTGCTCTGTCTATTCATGTCTTCATGCCCCGCCCCACCCCCAACCTTGCAACCACTGATCTTTTTATTATCTCCATAGTTTGCCTTTCCCATAATGCCGTATAATTAGAATCATACAATAGGTAGCATTTTCAGACTGGCTTCTTTCACTTAATAATATGTATTTAAAGGTTCCTCCGTGTCTTTCCATGGCTCGATAGCTCATTTCCTTTTAGTGCTCAGTAATATTCCGTTGTCTGGGCATACCTCACTTTGTTTATCCGTTCAGTAGTTGACCTACTGAAGGACATCTCAGTTGCTTCCAAATTTTGGCATTTATGGAGAAGGCTGCTGTAAACATTTGTGTGCAGTTTTTGTGTAAACGTAAGTTTTCAGTTCCTCAGGGTAAAAACCAAAGAGCATAATTGCTAGATTGTATGGTAAGAGTATATTTAGGTTCATAAGAAGCCACCAAACTATTTTCCAAAGTGGCTACACCATTTTGCATTCATGACCACTTTTTGTTTTTTTTAATGTTTCACAGACTTGGCATTTTTTAAAAGTTGAGGCCATTTATTTTGCAGAATGACCCTCAGGTTGAATTTGTCTGTTTAGGTCCTTCTAATCAGTTCAAGTTACACATTTCAGTGGGAATATTACATAGGTGACATTATGTCCTCAGTGAATCACATCAGAAGATACATGACATTTGTTCCATTACTGTGATGCTCATTTTGATCACTTGTTTAAGGTAGTGTTCACCTTCTACTTCTCCTATGTAAATGCCCTGTTTCCTTTTTGTAAATATTATCAGTTACAGTATGATTAGTTATAAAGTAGTATGTGAGATAGTACCTTGAGACTTTCTGTTCTCTTTCACAAGCATCTTTCACCCATGCTTTTAATGACAGTTTTTGTTTAAATAAATTATTATAAAGGTACTTGATGGTTTTCTAATTCTGACATTCCTTTTCTATTAGCTGGCATTCTTCTAGAACCTTCTTTTCTAAGGGAAGTATCACTATGGACTCATAGATTATTTTGTATATTTGGAAAGGTATTATCCATTTCTGTCATCATTTCTGATACACACATTGTCCCAAATTTGGCCAATGAGAGCCTTGTTCATGGGGCTTTTGTGTCCCTTTGACCCATCCCCCTTAATTTTTGAGCCCTTACCTACTTCCTGGCAAAGAATATTTCAGGATCTCCTTATACTTTCATGCCCCAGTCCTGAAATTAGCCCTTTCTATAAGGATCCCTGGTTCCTTTTATTAAGGTATAGTTTTTAGAAACCAAGATCTGAGAGCTAAGCACATTCATTGTTACTTGGGTGTCGTTGCTTCTTAGCCTTTTCAGTGGACGGAGCTAGCACATTTTTTTTTTCCTTTTAATCATTAGTTACAGCTGGAGAAGCCATGCAGTCTGAAGAATATGAATGAAACCAGAGGATTTACATTTCCACATATCAAGACCTGCTATAACACTAGTCTAGACAGATAAACAGTCTGAGTAGTGGAATAGAATAGAGAAATCAGAAATAGATAGTATTTAGTCACTTAACTCACTACAAAGGTAACACGTACATGCAGTGGGAAAGGGTGGTCTTTTTAAATAAGTGGTTCTGGATTAAATATTCGTTGGATATTTAAATCATACATACATGCAAAAAAATCCAACTCTGAGAGGTAAAGCAAGAAAGCTCTTAGGGAAAAACATCTCCATAACCTTGAAATGAACAAAAATTTCTTAAACAGCATACAGAAAGCATTACTCAGAAAAACGTGATTGATTGCATTATATTTAAATTAATAACTCTTGTGCACCAAAGGCATCATTGAGAGAGAAACAGCAACCCAGAAGAGTGGGAAGAGAGCATTTTTAATGGATGTGGTTAACAAAAGATTCGTTTCCAGAACATAAAAAGGACTCCTACAAGCCAATATAAAGAACCAGACAAAAGCCTTGACGCACACGTCACAAAAGAGGGAATCAAACGGTGTGCATATATATAGATGTGTGTCCATGGGTCATCAAAGCAGCACGGGTGCAAATCTCAGTGAGGCATTACCACATGCCTACTAGGACAGCAAAAAGGGAGAGGAACACACTAGGCGTACCAAGGAGCATGGTGTACGGAACAGGTGGTGGATGTGTAAACTGGGGTAACTATTTTAGAAAACTTCCTCATGTGGGGCGCCTGGATGGCTTAGTCAGTTAAGTGTCCCACTCTCAATTAAGGCTCAGGTCATGATCTCGCGGTTTGTGGGATCGAGCCCTGTGTCAGGCTTGCCACTGACAGCACAGAGCCTGCTTGGGATTCTCTCCCTCTCTCTGGCCCTCCCCCATGCCTGCTCTTTCTGTCCCTCCCCCTTTCTCTCAGAGTACGTAAATAAACTTTAAAAAGTAAAATCTAAACGACAGAAGGAAGTTTGGATAGGGAACCTGTGCATAATTCTAAGTATCAGCAAGTCCACTCCTAGATTTTACTCAGGGGACATCTCTAGCTGTGTTCATCAGAAGCTGATGTATTAATCTGAGTGATGTGGAGGTGTCATCTTCTGTAGGTTCTCTGAGCCATTTCACGCTGCTCAGTCTATGGGGATGCTCACCGCCACGCTGCCTGTTAGAGGGAAGGCCTGGAGGCTGCCAGATGCCCACCCGCAGAAGCCGGTTCATTAGTGACGTACCACACGGTGGCGTAGAGCGCTGGTGATGCGTACACCGCACCTACATGTGACAATATGTGTGACTCTCGCAAAAATGACACGGAGTAAAGGCAGCTAGTCACAAAAGACTGTATATGCTACGATTCTGCTAACGAAGCCCCAAACCAGGTAACACTATGCCGTGGTGTTAGAAACCAGGACAGCAGCCACCCCTATCAGGAGAGAAGTGACTGGAAAGGAAGCACAGCGCAAGAGCTATTAGGGTACAGGAGATGTTGGGTTCCCTGCGGCCGGTTGCGTGAGCGTGTCCAGTTCGTGAACATCCAGCGAGTAATACACTTACGACATGTGGCTTGTTAATATGTATGTTAAAATTAAAAGTTAAAAAATTAAAAAATAATAATTTTTAAAGTAATACAAACATTACCTGAGAAACGACAGGAAGATGACGTCTCATCTGTTCCCCCTCCCACCTCCGCTCTCCCATTATTACTTCTTCGTGCTTGTTTGATCTCAGGCGTAATCATCGCCCTCCCTCCAATCATCAGTCTGTCTTTTTTTTTTTTTTTTTTTTTTTTGGCGATTCAAAAAGCATCTGTGCACGTTTCCCTGCAGATGTCAACGTGTGTATCATCAGGGTTCAGTATTTCTATAAAACGAGCCTATTTTGAGAGCACGTCACCTGCGCTCTCCTTCTTGAGTTTCTCCACCCCAGTCCATCGCCTGTGCTTCTGCCCGGGTGCTCTCTGAGATGACAGACAGTCTCTCTCAGGTCCCATTCAGAAAATTTCTTGTAATAGTACTGTCTAAGACACTTTGGCCTAATTTTAAGCCAGCTTTCTTATTATGAAATGGTTGCAGTTCTTTATATACCCTTGATACTTGTCAAGTAAGCGTTTCATGCATGTTCTCATAGTGTGCAGCTTCCTTATTCATTTTCACAAAGTGTCTTTTGATGAGGAAAGGTCTCGTTTTTGGTCAAGTCTAATTTATCAATTTTTTATGATTTTTGCTTCCCCCCCCACCCCCGCCAAGAAACCTTTGCCTATCCGCGTGCCATGAAAGTATTCTCCTTTATGTTCTTCTAAAGGCTTTTTTAGTTTTTGATTTTACATGTATGTCTGTGATATATTTCAGATTAGCTTTTATGTCTGGTGTGAGGTAGGGGTTGAAGCTCATCTTCCGTACAGATTTCTGATTGTTTTCAGCACCATTTGTTAAAGTCTCCCTTTCCCCATTGGATTGCTTTGGCACCTTTGTCTGAAATCCAAAGACCATTTAAGTGTGGATGTGTGTCTGCTTCTCATTCTGTTCCATCGATCTGTTTCTTGACTCTTATGCCAGTACTATATAGTCTCGATTACTGCAGTTTTATGGTCACTCTTGAAATCGAGTAGGATAAGCCCCCCAATTGCGTTCTCCTTTTGTAAGAATGCTCTGGATATTCTAGATCCATTGCATTTCCATGTCTATTTTAGAGTCATATTCTGGAAAAAAAAAAAAAACTAGATGGAATATGATTGGGACTGTGCTGAATCTGTAGATCACTTTGGGGTAAACTGACATCTAAATTCCAGCTGGTCAGTATGATCTCTCTCCATTTATATGGGCCTTCCTTAATTTCTCTCAGCAGTGCTTTCTAGTTTTTCATATAGAATCTTGTATATACATCTATTTTTGACGGTGTTGCAAATAAAATTGATTTTTAAATCTCATTTTACATACTCTGATTTCATGACCTAAACATAGCTTTCTGCTCTGCTTTGTTGATAATTTGGTAGACTTTTAATAACCCTTTGCTACTTGTTAAATACTAATCTGTTTCTGTGAAATTTGAGGTGAAAATCCCTTTAAAAGACGTTTCATTCTGGGGACGCCCAGGTGGCTCAATTGGTTGAGCATCCGACTTCGGCTCAGGTCATGATCTCGCAGTTCTTGAGTTCCAGTCCCACGTCAGGCTCTGTACTGACAGCTCAGACCCTGGAGCTTGCTTCAGATTTTGTGTCTCCCTCTCCCTCTGCCCCTCCTCCGTTCACACCCTGTCTCTCTCAAAAATAAACATTTAAAAGTTAAAAAAAAAAAGACATTTCATTCTGCATCAATTCAGATAAGGATTTATTTATGCCAAAACTGGTAGAAACGCCCCCGAGTGAGTTTATTTGTGTATGTTACATTAGGGTCTTGTGTAAATATGTGTGTACACATGTGTATTTTAAAGAAAGCGACAATAGGTGGCGGTTATGTTGCCATTGTTGATGGATGCATTGTGACCTCACTGGTTTTGTGATCATTGTTTATTGATGCAGTGTGTTTTCGTTAAGTGTTGGACCCTGTGCCAAATGCTAGGGCTGTACAGGGGGAGCCACCATCTCTTCTCTCAGGGAATAATCCAGAAGTTCAGCTCATTCCACAGTCACTGATGAGTGTTTATTGGTGTTGTATTTGCTATAGAAACAGAGCAGCCAGATTTAAGGAAACCCAAGAAAAACCCATGTTTTTGAAAATATTCCTTATCTGAAAAAAATAGGGCTTCTAGGGAAGCGAAAATAATACAAAACCAGAGAGACAAACCGCAAGAGACTCTTAAATACAGAGAACAAACTGAGGGCTGCAGGCAGGGTGTTGTGCGGGGAGTGGACTAAATGGTCGATGGGCACTGAGGAGGGCACTTGTTGGGACGAGCACGGGGTATTGTACGGAAGTGATGAATCACTGAGTTCTACTCTAGAAACCAAGACTACAGTGTATGTTAACTAACTTGAATCTAAATTTTTAAAACATGGGGCTTCTATGTGATTGCTGACATTATACTGTTTTCTTTTTCTTGTTTCATTGCGTATGTGTGGCCTTGTATACCGTAAGTGAGCATCTTCTCCCAGCAGCCTTGCCCTTTGTGACTGAAAACTACTGTCACTCAACTGGCACATACTTGAGGAAATCTCCTTTTTTGCCCGCTCTGATTTATAGTACCAGCACCAGCCTCTGGAAATTACGAGACCCTGCTTAGGGCCGAGAGGGCCCATCCATTTTTTAGGCTCTCTGATGCTCATGAAGTTCCATGCTATGACAGAATGTCCTGAAGTGGTAATAAACCTGACCTTGAAAGGAATTGATGGTTGCTGGTGACGCCGATGTTATTGTCAGCTGCATTTAATTTAGCTATATGCAGTTTCGTGCTTTACAGATCTCTGTGTCCAAGAATTTGCCTGTTATTTTAAGACTATTCCTAGAATATTCTGGTTTCCCAGCCTTTTTTTCTTGGTTCACTTGAAATTGTCATCTCATAGATACAGCAGAGATGTGCGTTGTCATGTTACTTCCAAAGGTTTGGTGTCCTTCCTTAATAAATTTTACTTACGAAAATGTGTTATGTATTAAATCTGACTACAATGGATATCCCACTTCTCATTTTCTTTCTGGATTTCTTTCATTCACATTTGTTTTCTGTGTATCGTCTCTAGTGTTATGACTAAGAAAAGGTTTCTCCTTGACAACGCTTGAGATAAATTCACCTTTCTGCTTCCTATTTTCTTTCCTGTTTCTCTTCCTGGTGAGGCGTTCTCACCCTCCCCTTTGACGCTTCCTAACTCCTCGTAAGCTAACATGTTAGCACTGTTCTCCGAGGTTTAAAGAAGATCTTCATGTTTCCAAAAATAATGTTTAGGGGAAAAATTGAAACTCCAGCAGACACAGTAGCCTGGAAAAGAAAGCATTGTGATCATACATAAATAAATAGCCGATACCAGTTTGTACGAGAAGTGCTTTTATTGTAAGTCATTGTTGACACTCCTCATGCTTGTTTTTGTGTTTTCTTTGGTCTTTTTGTGCGGCTTAGACACGTAGCCTGTTAGCGCTTTTGAAGATAGCTGGACTGTCCTAAAAATGGCAGTAGCATATACTTATGGCAAATTGATGAGAAAGAAGAAAAGGAAAGACAAAAAGGTTAATACATTTTCCCACTTCTCAGGTAACCACAGTTAAATTGTGTAGTACCGTCTCAATCTTTCTTAGGTGCAGTCCGTTTTGGTTTTAAAACGTCACTTATGTAGAGTTGTTTCCTGAGTTGTTTTGTTTTGTTTTGTTTCCAATTTAATGTACTTTTTTGTAGTTTTTAAAAATTTTTTGCTTTATAAGCAACAATTTAATTATTGCATACTGCCTCAAGTGAGTACATCAGGTATAGTTTAACCAAATCTTTACTCTTGGACACTTAAATCGTTTTTAGCTATGTATTTATTTTCCCATAGACTAAAATCTTTCTTTAAAATACACTACCATTTTTGTGACTATTCAAATACATCTTAATTCCATTTGTTAAAGTGTCTTTTATTTAGTTAGCTCATGTAGTCTTAAGATGTCTCCTGGCTAAGAGCATGGACTTTGGACTCTATGGACAGCTAGTTCTGAGTTTTAGAATCGCAGCCAGTTACCTTACCACCCTTTTGGTTTCTTCATCGGGGACCTGGGATGAAAGTACAGTAACTGTGCCTGTCGTTAGGGTGGTTGAGGGAGGTAAATGGAACGAGACAAACAAAGTTCTTAGCAGTGTCTTAGACACAGTGAGCACTCAGTAAATAGCTACAGTGATTGTTACTGAATTGGTTGTGTTTTATTGGATTCGAAGAGTTAAAATGTAATTCTCATTTCTATGTTATACCTAAAATGCCATCCCCCCTTATCGTGTGCTTCATGGAAACATGTGTACGGGGTAAATGAGAGAATGCCAGTTTGTGAGATGGCAGAATTATTATAAATGAATTTTATAGTTTGAAATTCTGGAATGGTTGTTACTCGTACGCCGTAAACTCTTCATGAAAATGGTCTTGTCTCATTAGCGGTATGAGGTTGCTCTACCAGAATGTGGCTTTGAGGCTGTTATGTTATGGTGGGAGCATGTTACGGCATCTGTTCCGCAGACGTTCAAACTAGATGGGATGTTTGTTAGGTAGAAAAGGTTTTTTATTTGATGTTTATTTGTTTTTGAGCGAGAGACAGAGACCGAGAGAGAGGCAGAGAGGGACAGAGAGAACAAGCAGGGGAGGGGCAGAGAGAGAAGGCCACAGAGGATCCCGAGGCAGGCTCCATGCCGACAGCTCAGAGCCTGATATGAGGCTCAAACTCACCAGCCGCGAGATCATGATCTGAGCCGAAGTCAGACTCTCGACTGACTGAGCCACCCAGGCGCCCCAAAAAGTTTTTTGTTTTTTGTTTTTTTAATTTTGTTAGTTCTTTTCAAGTGACTTCACTCTTAATGTTTTAAAAGAAATGTCAGGCACAACTTAATACAAATAATAAACAAAGAATGACAATAGTGTGTAATATGTCAGAGTCATTTCCTAGAACAGTATCAGAATCATAAGATAAGGAAATATTTATTTTGCAAAGTGTCACAATATAATGATTTGCCGACAGTTCTGATGAAATAAATTACTCATTTATTCTCAATTTTAAATTTGTAGAAATGCTTTAAAACTGTTAATTGCTTTCTCAAATGGCTGTCTTGCTTCTTTTCGTGGAGTTACGTATTTGCTTATCTAGAATTCTAATAGCTCAGAATTTGTTTAAATGAATGACATATAGGCTATTACTGTGACAAGATAGTTTGGATTGTCAATTCAGGATATTTTACTACAGAAAATATTTTATTAAGGTTTAGCATTTTTTTTCATCATAAATACAATGTATGCTCTATTTAGATCATTTTTAACATTTGGAAAGATAAATAGCAAAAGCATGTAAGTAAACTGTAAGTCCTATCATTCACAGTATTTTGTCCTGATCTTTTCTCCATTCATATAATTTTTAGAAAGAAAATGGAGACTATACTGAGCATGCATTTTTATGGCAGCCTTTTCTCCTTTCATCTTACAGTAAATATTTTCCATGTTCTTTTTTTAAAACAAAAAAATTTTTAAGGTTTATTCACTTTTGAGAGACAGAGCATGAGCAGGGAAGGGGCAGAGAGAGAGGGAGACACAGAATCCAAAGCAGGCTCCCGGGTCTGAGCTGTCAGCACAGAGACCGACGCGGGGCTCGAACTCACAAACCGCGAGATCATCACCTGAGCTGAAGTCGGACGCTTAACCGACTGAGCCACCCAGGCGCCCCAATATTTTCCACGTTGTTAAATATTCCTGTGGAAAAAAGAAATCCCTCTTACTTCTTTGGCTCCTTGTGAGCACCCAGTAATTATTTTCCAGTTTTGAAGCCATTACTTCAGTGGCTGTACAAGATGTCATTATATATATGTCCCAATTTATGTACTCCCTTGTTGATTAACAGTTGGATCGTGTCTTTACCACTGTGTTTAGTACTGGGATGAATAGCACTGCACACACATGGTTTTGTTCATACAGATGTATGTATATTTGTGTGTGTGTGTGTGTGTGTGTGTGTATTCCAGAATATTTCTTTAGAATGAAAGGCTCAAACTGAATTACAGGCTCAAACATCTCAGACCTCTTTCTGCATTCTTTAGCATAGTTCCAGTGGCTTTCTAAAATATACCACTTTATGCATTTATTGGCAGTGTATTCACAGCATTCTTACCTACTTGAAAAATTTTTGTTATTAAAATTTTTTAAGGTTGAGTGATACTGTACATTCACTGTAATGCACACAGGTCCATCATGTCCAGTTTGATTCATTTTCTGAAACTTTATTTTGAAATAATTTCTGACTTCCAGGAAAGTTGCAAAAATAGTACCAAGAATTCCCGTATAGCCTCTATCCAGATTCCCCAGATGATCACACTTGCTTTACCCTGCTCTTTCCATTTCTATACATAATGTTTTTTCCCAGAACTATTTGAGAGTAAGTTGCAGACAGGATGCCTTTTTTTACCCCTAAACACTTGCCTGGGTGGCTCAGTCGGTTGAGAGCCCGACTTTGGCTCAGGTCACAATCTCACGGTTCGTGGGTTCGAGCCCCACATGGGGCTCTGTGCTGATAGCTCAGAGCCTGGAGTCTGCTTCGGATTCTGTGTCTCCCTCTCTCTCTGCCCCTCCCCTGCTCGTGCTCTGTCTCTCTCTCAAAAATAAATAAACATTAAAAAAAATTTTTTTAAACACTTGGTTGTGTTTCCTAAAAATAACGACAGTCTTATGTAACCACAGTATAATTATTTAAATCAGTAATTAACATCAATACAATACTAACCCCAGACCTTATTCAAATTATGCCAGTTATCCCACTAATAATATCCTTTATAGCAAAAGAAATAAAAATATGTTTTCCATGTTTCATGTTCCAGTCCCAGATCACAGGTTACATTTGTCAGGTTTCTCCATCTTCTTTAGAATGGAACAGTTCTGTAGGCTTATTCCTTTCTTTTTCTTTTCTTTTCTTTTCTTTTCTTTTTTTTTTTTTTTTTAAGTCTTTTATCACATTTTGTGGAATGACAGTCAGTAACTTGGGTTCGTCTCTTGGCTCCTCATGATTAGATTAGGCCGGGCCCCTTGGGCAGGAAGAGCACATAAGTGGTGTTGTGGCTTCTTGGTGGCAAAGGATATCATTTTGACCTGTTACTGGTGGTGGTAATTTCGGGCATATGGTTAAGGTAGTATCTATCTTCCAGGTTCCTCCACGGCAAAGTTACTGTTTTTCTCTTTGTAATTTTGTAAGTAATAAGTATATTGTGAGGAAATGCTTTGCCATTATATGAAAATCTTGCCCCTTTCAAACTCTCACCTATACTGAATTGTTTTAGTACCCATTGGTAATTCTTGCCTAGAACTATTATGCTGGTAATTGCTAAGCAGTGATTTTCTAATTCCATCATCCCTTACATTTATTCGATGACATTCTGCTTTAAAGACAAGCTTTCCTTTGTGCCCCCTTTATTTATGAATTTATATCAGCATGGAATCATGGAGTCTTAGTCTATTAGCAAATCATGCTATTTATTAATAATTCTCTTATTATTAATTTTGATGTTCAGATTGTCTTAGGTTTGGCCAGGTGGTGCTCCCTCAAGCTGGCTTCCGTGTCCTTTTGACAGGTTCCCATCGTCTTTGAGTACATACAGCAGTGTGCTGCCGGCTCAGCTTTTGCTCATCTTGCCCTGGCGTCAGCCATTTCTCTTAGGAAGTCTGGTTGATTTCACTGCAGTATTTATAGACCAAGACCTCCCATTCTACTGTTTGTTCATTGCTTTTTGATATTCTCAGAAGAGAAGGAATTCAATATGAAATGCATGTTTTTATTCACACACACACACACACACACACACACACACACCTATGTATCTATTCTTGTCTACCTGCATCACTACGTATATTGAAAATCAGGCATCTTTACTGACACCTCTGCTTTTATCCACTGCCTCCTCCTTCCCATATTTGTAACCCCCTCATCTGACCCGGGTGCAGGGGGGACTACTACTCCCATCCTGCTCCCATGGTACACATAGAATTTTCTTCTGTGTTTAATTCCAGAATACACATAGTACCAAAATTGCTAACCCATCCCACTGGGAAAAGTAAATCCGCTACATCAGAAACAGGCAAACCTTACGGTTTCTAAGTTATATTTCAGTAAACCTGTTTAAAAAATAGTTGCTGGGACGCCTGGGCGGCTCAGTTGGTTAAGCGCCTGACTTCACTTAGCTCGGGTCATGATCTCACGGTTTGTGAGTTCAAGCCCCACGTCAGGCTCTATGCTGACAGCTCAGGGCCTGGAGCCTGCTTCAGATTATATGTCCCTCTCTCTCTCTGCCCCTCCCCCCACCAAAAAACCGAATAAACATTAAAAAAAAATTTGCTAACTGGAGTTGAATATTTCTTTACCTTCTTTTTGTCTTTAGCCCAAAGGTGTACAGTCAAAATATTATATTTAGAAGTTCCCGAGATTGGTTCTGTCTCCTCTTTAGCGTATTCATGTTATTTATTTGAAATACAGTTGGGTTCATTTACTGTGTTTGTATTCAAATTTGGATGTTCCTCCATCTTTGCCGATTTTATTAATATAGTTTTGGGAATGTGATGTATTAACCAGTTTCTCAAAGTTAAAATTATATTTAAAAAAAGATGTCCTTGGGTAAGTGTCACTACCTGCCCCTCTCGCCTGTCCCTTTCCCATCCCCCATGCATTCCACCCTGATTCCCCACCCACCGAAGGTAATCAGCCTCCATAGTTTCTGGTTTCTCCTTCCTTTCATTTTTTTCCCCCTCATATAAGCAGCTGTAAATATATTGTCTTGCTTCCCCTTCTTTCTTACACAAGAGGTAGTGTTGTTACAGTTTTGTAGTCTGCTTTTTTCATTTAATATTTTCTGAAGACTGCTTCATCCCAGTTTATAAGAGATGGTCCTCCTTTTGACAACTGTGTAGTATTTCATGGCGCGGATGCACCATGATTTATTCAACCAATCCTGTTTGGAAGGGAGAGGATTTAAGTTGTCAGCATTTTGCAGTTACAAATGGTGCTGCAGTAAATACCTTGGGCCCATACCATTTTATAATGTTGGAGGCTTATCCTACAGGTACATTCCTAAATAGAGTATTGCTGGCTCAGAAGGTGAATGTGGGGTGCCTGGGTGGCTCAGTCAGTTAAGCATCGAGCTCTTGGTTTCAGCTCAGGTCATGATCTCACGGTTTGTGGGTTCGAGCTCCGTGTCAGGCTCTGTGCTAACAGCTCAGAGCTTGCTTGAGATTCTCTTTCCCCCTTTCTCTGCCCCTCCCCTGCTTTCATGCTTGCTAGCGTGCACTCTCTCTCTCTCTCTCTCTCTCTCAAGAAATAAATAAACGTGAATGCATTTGTAGTTTTGTTACATATTGTCGAATTCTTTTCCCAGAGGGCTGTACCGGTTTGCATTCTGATCATCAGTGTATGAGAATGTTTATTTTAGCCTCACAATAGAACATGTTATATATTTTTGCCATCAGGTATTCTCATGTAATTTTAATTGCCTTTCTCTAACTATGAGTAAGGTTGAACATCCTTTGATATCTGTAAGCACTATTTCAGAATCATTTTTGGAGGAGAGTGTAAATTATCTGCTCATTTCTCAGTCTCATTTTTAAATAACTAATTTATGTGTCAGAGAGATCAGCCCCTCCTCTTCAGTGTGTTTGTTTTGTTTTCTTTTAATGTGGCCAAAATTTATCAGTCTTTCCTTTTACTGCTTTTGGATTTGGGGTCACAATTAGAAAGCTTTTCCCTATATCTTAGTTACAGAAGGGTCCCATCAGTGTTTACGTGAAGTACTCATATGGTTGGATGTTTTGTTTAACAGCTTATCTCTGATCTACTTTGAGTCTGTTTTAATCTAATAAGGCTCCCCTACATGGAGCTTTGTTTTCTCTGTGTTTCTCTGTTTTCTCAGTTTGCCTTGGGTGTTTTCATTTTTTTCCAAATGAGCTTACATATCAACTTGTCTTTAGCCCCATTAAAGTGAAAGCTCGTTGCTGTTTTTATTGACATTGCATTAAATGTGTAAAATGGCATTTTTATGATGTGATGTTATCCTATCCAGGAACAAGGACTGTCTATTTGTTCAAGCCGACTTTCAGGTTTTTCAGGAGTTTTACACATTTCTTTAATTTACTCCTGAGTATTTGTACCTTCTTTGTTGCTATTATTGGTGGGTTTTTGTCTACATTTATAGTCTCTAGCTTATTTTTTGTGTATCTGAAGACTGTATGTGTTTGAATGTATGCTGCTGGCAGTTTGCCAGGTTTCTTGAATCTGTAAATTTATGTATTTGATCAAATTTGGGGAATTTTCAGGCATCATCTTTGCAGGTATGTTTCGTGGCTTACTCTCTCGCCACCCTCCTCCTGGAACTCACGTTGCTCATAAGGTAGACTCTCTGATCTCATCCGTGTGCCATGGTGGCTCTGTTCTTTGTCTTTTGAATCTGTTTTTCTCTGAGGCACATAGTTTATTTTCATTCATTTTTATATTTTTTAAATTGTTTTTGTTTATTTAAATTCAAGGTAGTGAACACGCAGTGTGGTATTGGTGTCAGGAGTAGAACCTGGTGATTCATCCCTTACATACAACACCCAGTGCTCATCCCAACAAGTGCCCTCCTCAGCACCCGTCATCTCTTTAGCCCACCCTTCACCTACCTCTCTGCCAGCAACCCTCAGTTTGTTCTCTGTAACAGTCTCTTATGATTTGCCTCCCTTTCTGTTTTTATCTTATTTTTCTTTCCCTACCCCTGTGTTCATCTGTTGTGTTTCTTAAATTCCACATGAGTGAAATCAAATGATATTTGTCTTTCTCTGACTGACTTATTCGCTTAGCATAACACACTCTAGTTCCTTCCACGTTGTTGCAAATGGCAAGATTTCATTCTTTTTGATCGCTGAGTAGTATTCGAGTGTGTGTGTGTGTGTGTGTGTGTGTGTGTGTGTGTATGTGTGTGTGTGTATATATATATATATATATATATATATATATATATCTCACGTCTTTTTTTTTTAATGTTTGTTTATTTTTGAGAAAGAAAGAGAGACCATGAGCAGCAGAGAGGCAGAGAGAGGGGGAGACAAAGAATTTGAAGCAGGCTCCAGGCTCTGAGCTGTCAGCACAGAGCCTGACGTGGGGCTCGAACTCCCAAACCATGAGATCATGCCCTGAGCGGAAGTTGGACACCTAACTGACTGAGCCCCCCAGGCATCCCTGTATGTACCACTTATTCTTTATCCACTTGTCAGTTGATGGACATTTAGGTTCTTTCCATAATTTGGCTTATTGTTGATAGTGCTGCTATAAACATTGGGGTGCATATGCCCCTTCGAATCACCATTTTTGTATCCTTTGGATAAATTCCTAGTAGTGTAATTTCTGACTTGTAGAGGAACCTCCATATTGTTTTCCAGAGTAGCTGTACCAGTTTGCGGTCCCACCAATAGTGCAAAAGTTTTCCCCTTTCTCTGCATCCTCACCAATATCTGTCGTTGCCTGAGTTGTTCATTTTAGCCATTCTGACAGGTGTGAAGTGGTATCTTATCATGGTTTTGATATGTATTTCTCTGCTGATGAGTGATGTTGAGCATCTTCTCGTGTGCTGTTAGCCATCTGGATGTCTTCTTTAGAAGAGTGTCTATTCATGTCTTCTGCCCATTTCTTCAGTGGATTATTTGGTTTTTAGGTGTTGAGTTTGAGAAGTTCTTTATAGATGTTGGATACTAACCCTTTATCAGATATGTTATTTGCAAATATCTTCTCCCATCCCATCGGTTGCCTTTTAGTTTTGTTGATTGTTTCCTCCGCTGTGCAGAAGCTTTTTATCTTGTTGAGGTCCCAGTAGTTCATTTTTGCTTTTATTTCCCTTGCCTTTGGGGACATGTCTAGTAAGAAGTTGCTGCAGCTGAGGTCAAAGAGGTTGTTGCCTGTTTTCTCCTAGGATTTTGATGGTTTTATTTTTATAGACATTTTTAAATGTTTTTCTGATCACTACTTTGTACAAATGCCATAGATTCTGGCGAGAAGTTCCTTCATTTCAGTCTGGGTTTTTCCTCTTCTCTACGAGTTAATAGGAGATGTTATTAATTTCTGGGTAGGCAGGCTACTAAAAAGTTTTTTTTTCTATTTTATTAATAATTTCTAGTACTACATTGAGATTGGAGTGTTCTTTATATTCTTTATTTTATGAAACTTCCTCAGGTTTTCTTTGTGCCCAAATAGGTGATTTTTTTTTTTAAATATTCCATGTATAGTTGAGAATGTGTCTTCTATGTCATCAAGGTATAAAGTTCACTGCATAGTGATAAGATCTTATTGGTTATGCTGGTTTGGCCTTGTACATCCTTTCTTATCCTGTCTACTTCATCTGTCTTGTATTGAGACAGACAGATTAACGTCTCCTATTCTTTGTGCATTTCTGTCAGCGTCCCGTTGTGCCTCCTGGGCTTTATATTGTATGAGAGTAGTTACGTTGTTTTGTGCTTCGTCATAGTTGTTACAGTCTTGTTGTTGATTATGGCTTTTCACGTTAAGAGGTGTCCTCTTTGTCACATGCAGTGTTTCTAACTTGAATTCTGTGTTTTGTGTTCAGGATCACTGCCTCTCCACATCCTGGTCTGTTACACGTGCCGGTTCACCAGACTCACACGTGCCCGTTAGTCACAGAGTGCCAGGCTGCGCTTCCGGCAGGCGTGTGAAACCTCATTCAGTTATCATATCCCACGTGGGATTCATTTTATTTTACTTATTTTAATGGATGAATGGGTTTGTCGGTTTGAGTGGGTTTGTTGTTGTTGTTGTTGTTGTTGTTGTTGTTGTTTTTAAGATTCTCTAGAGCAATCTTGGCTCAGTTGTTTTAGAGTTTAGATACCCACGTAAATCCTCGGTTGTATTCAAGTTTTGTAAATAGGCTGTTTCACAATTATCATATTACATAAAGGAATTTATCTGTTCCCATAAGTATCAGTGTGGGTTGTTTTTTTTTTTACTTTATCAAAATATAATTGACATACAATAAACTGCACATATTTTAAGTATACAACTTGAGGAATTTTGACCGCACCACAATCAAGATGACATGTTCATCACCCGTAACAATTTCCTCATGCCCCTTTGTAAACCATTCCTCTCTCCACCAGTCTCCAAGCAAACAGTGATCTGCTTTCTGTCACTATAGATTAGTTTGCGTTTTCTAGCATTTTTTCAAAAATAGAGTCATATATACATGTGTTCCTTTTTGTTTGGCCTCTTCCATTCAGCATAATTATTTTGATATTTACCCATATTGTTGTATGTTATTCTTTTTTATTGTCGCATAGTACTTCATTGTGGATATACCACAATTTACTTGTTCAGTCACCTGCGTATAGATGGTTGTTTGTAGTTTTGGGCTTTTAAAAATAAAGCTGCCAATAAAGTTTCTTCAAAAGCTAAGCATCCACCTACTATCTAACCAAGCCTTTATACAAAAGAAGATAAACATCTACACAAAGATTTATACCATAAATGTTCATAACAGATTTATCCATAGTAGCTCAAAACTGGAAACTACGCACATGTCCATCAGCAGATGAATGGATGAACAAAATGTGGTGTCTTCATACACTAGATTCCTACTTTGGAGTAGAAAGGAACCACCTACTCATACATGCAGCATAGATGGATCTCAGAGTCCTGTCTTAGTGAAAGGATTCAAACACAAAGGCCTGTGCATTATATGGTACCATTTACTTGAAATTCTAGAACAGACAAACTGATCTCTAGTGATAGAAAGCAGATCAGTGATTACCTGGGGCTACATGTGGCAGAAGGATGGACTGTAGAGGGGCAAGAAGAAACTTCTAGGAATGTCAAAAATGTTCTGTATCTCAAACGTGACCATGACTTCATAGCCGTATACCTCCATCAAAACTTGCCACACATATATACTTTAAATTGATGTATCTAGGGGCGCCTGGGTGGCTCAGTCGGTTAAGCGTCCGACTTCGGCCCGGGTCACGATCTCGCAGTCCGTGAGTTCGAGCCCCGCGTCGGGCTCTGTGCTGACTGCTCAGAGCCTGGAGCCTGCTTCCGATTCTGTGTCTCCCTCTCTCTCTGCCCCTCCCCCGTTCATGCTCTGTCTCTCTCTGTCTCAAAAATAAATGTTAAAAAAAAATTTTTTTTTAAAATAAATAAATTGATGTATCTGATTGTCTTTATACCTTAGTAATAGTGATTTTTTAAGTGTCTGTCAGATACAACAAAAAAAAAAAAAAAAAAAAAAAACTAGTAGGTAGTTTTAGTTTAAGGAAGATACTTACCGTCCAGCCTGGACTACTAAATGTAAGAACTGAGTCCTTTAAGGAGAAATTGACCCTGTGAACATGATTAAAATACTGGAACAGATCTCACAGGAAATACAAAGGTGAATGAGGTGAAGTTCCAGCTTTTGAAGACCGTAAAATTTACTAAAATGGTGAAGGGGTATCAGGAATGTGCAAACTATCTAGACAGGCATTGAGAAAAACCATGCAGTAGCTAAAAGCATCCTGTCTTTCTCAGCCAAGTTTCGTGACAAAATGGATTCCTACCAATGTGCTTAGTCTTCTCACTTATCTCAAGGAAGACCTAGCTAGTGTCATTTTCGATACATAGGAGAGAAGTTAATACAGTGGATGCTTTTGGGCATTAGGGCTTAATTCGTTCCCAGAACCCATGGAGAAAAGCTAGTGGCCAGAAGCCTGCCACCTACATCAAAAGTCTCTCTTCTCCTCCTTAAAAGCTGTGTCACTGGACAGGTTATTTCACCTCCTGGTGCCTTGCAGTGAAACGGAGATGGTGTTATTGAGGGTTGTTGACATGACGTCACCACGCGTGACGTCTGTGCTCAGGACACAGTAAGCAACAGATCCCTGTTAGTGACCAGAGTCGGCATCATCTCATCATCGTTCCCAGAATGCTAAGTCCTCCCGTGGCCCGTACCAGGAGTGGTCACGGTGAGCAGAGGAAAGAGATCGGACTCCTTGGGAGGGTTGAGACACATCCTGGAAAGTTTCTGAAAGTGACTGATGGGGCACTTGGTTCTTGAAGAGTGCCCGAGTGCTGTTTCCAGCAGAGATGGAAAGTTTCAAGGAGAAGAAAAAGCTTGAATAAAGATCAGGAAAACTCAGAGCGTATTCGGGGATATGAAGCAGTTTGATTTAGCTGAAGTGTAAGGACCGTTGTCAGGGTTAGTAATGCTGCTCAGGAAATCAGGAGACAAAACACTGGTGGTTTTAATGCCAAGCTAACAAATGTGAGCAGAATCAGGTGGGTAGAGAGGCCCGAAGGAGTTTTGGTCCAGTGGCATTGACTTATTCATTCAGGCAGCATTTATCTTTGTTTCTCCATTAAAGTCGAGCACAGAGGGGCGCTTGGACGGCTCAGTCAGTTAAGCGTCTGGCTCTTGGTTTTGGCTCAGGGCATGATCTCACCGTTTGGTGGGCTCAAGCCCCACTTCGGGCTCTGTGCTGACAGTGGGGAGCCTGCATGGGATTCCCCTATGCTCTCTGCCCCTCCACGCTCGCTCTGTCTCTGTTTCTTTCAAAATAAACAAGCTTTAAAAAAATATAAAGTCAGGCAAAGACTATGTTATAAAATTATAGATGATGTTGTCCTCAGTACATAGCATGTAATCCTAAAATCAAGGATACCTTAACTGCGGAAGGAAAAGTCATTTAGAAACTGCCATTTAGAAAGTCAGTGCATGATGATCCAGAGGCAGGGTTTGTGTTGATGTGTGTGTTGGTGGATGTTTGGAGTTAATGGTTGGTACCAGTGCAAAGGATAAGATTGCTAAGGAAGAACATTCAGAAATAGTCAAAATCTTAGGAAATGTGGGGAAAAGGGGGAAATGCGGGTATCTTGGTAAGTACGAAGGATCCTGGTGGAGAAGTATAATTTCTTGATCACAGTTTGGTAAGTAGGTGGGAAGGAACTACAGCCCTAAACAAAGTGTCTGGATTCCCCTGGGCAAGAAGAAAGATTATTTCTTCATCAAATTCCGCTCAGGTCATGATCTCAGCGTTCGTGAGTTTGAGCCCCACATCAGCGCAGAGCCTTCTTGGGATTCTGTCTGTCTCTGTCTGTCTCTCTCTCTGCCCCTTTCCAGCTTGCTCGCTGTCTCTCTCTCTCAAAATAGATAAACTTAAAAAAAAAAAAAAAAAAACTTCTCCCTAAAGACAGGTGACAGAACGGGAGTGGGAAGGCGGAGTGGGGCTTGTGTGTGAAGACCTCAGTATTAGGAAATCTAGGGGCCACGCTACTTGCTGAGAAGGGTGTGAGGGTGGTGATGTAGTGTGGTCTTGAAGAAAATGGAAATGATTTGAAGCAGTGGCACAGTTAACTCAGAATAGACTTGAGAAGAGACCCAGGAAACGTTTTGGAACACGTGTGACGGCGTGACGTGGTTTCACGTTAGATTTGGACAGTCTTCTAGAACTCTTTTACCTCCACCTGTGTCAGGACCCCCGAGATGGCCAGGTTGGATATCCAAGCAGATTGTGTAATGGCAAATGTTTAATTCCTCAGGGTAACTGTGTGGAAGCCAAGCAGCAGAGTAAATGGGTCCCCTCTCCCCGTTTGAGTTGTATGGTGAAGCAGTATTTCACAAACTCAAGAAAGGTACTGACCCTTTAAAAACAATTACTAGAGGGGCGACTGGGTGGCTCAGTCAGTCAAGCATCCACCTCTTGAATTCAGCTCAGGTCATGATCTCGAGATCTGTGAGTTTGAGCCCCGCGTCGGGCCCTGCACTGACGGCGTGGCGCCCGCTTGGGATTCTCTCTCTCCCTCTCTCTGCCCCCTCCCTGCTCACATTCTCTCTAAACAAACAAACAAACAAACGTTTAAAAAATAAAGAAAAATAAAAACAATTACTAGAATTAATTTTTACTAGTCTCATGTTGCTAAATTGTGTACAACCATAAACGTATAAAAGCATACAGAAAAGTATACACTTAGGTTTAGTAGCACTTAACACAACCACAAAACAGAAACACTTTTGCATATTAGTTGTAAAATCTGTGAAGCTCACGAAATTCGCATCAGTGTCAGTTGGCTGTGACACGATGCGTGTTTGCCCCAGAGTGGCTGCTGCTGGACCCGACCGCGGTGCCCGCTGCCGTCCTGTGGCTCCGGGCCTGGGCTGCCTGGCGCGCTGTCGGCGCACTTCCCCGCCACCTGTGCTCTGTTCGGACCGCTGCTGGCCCGGCACCGTTTTGCCTTCTGTGGGCTTCCGCGTGTGTTGTCACCACGATGTCCAGCTCTCTTTACTCTTCACTCTTACATGGCGACTCAGGATCGTTTTTTCAAGGCTAACAAAACAAAACCACAGAATTTAAAAATTTCCATGAAGAGCTCACCGGAGAATACATCCTTGGATTCCTGAGACCATGTCTGAGTGTTTGTTCTACTCAGTTCTCAGACCCTATGGCTCACGGCGTGACCGTGGTCAGTCACCTGGGGGCGTTTTTTCTATTTTGTTATTCCAGTGAAGTGAAGAAGAATCGGCAGGGTTTTTTCCGCATGTATAAAAATTTCAAATTTAATCTAATAAATGAAATCTAAAGTGGTAGGAAGACACCAGAAGATATTAAGCGCCAAATCGAAACCCTGTGAACTTTCCCCAGACCCAGGGGCAGCCCGATCGGGTGTGGTGGGACCCGGAGAACATGTGTGTGGTTAGCGTGCTGCTCCCCACGGACGTCTGTGTGCGCCTCCTGCCAGAGAAACCCCTAACCTAGCAAACGTGCAGCCGCGGAGGATAGCCGACGAGGCAGATCATGCCAGAAAGGAGTCCTCACGGACCGCACTGTTGGGGGAGTGCCCGTCATGCTTCTGCTGGGTACTTTATATGCATTTTCCCCCTGATTTTCATAACCACGGAAAACACCCATTGTCGTCCTTGTTGTCACCGCCTTTCTGTAGACAAGGTGGCCGTGGCACAGAGATGGTGGCGCTTTTCCAGGGTCTCCGAGCTATCAGAGCCCAGTTGTGTTCACCTCCGAAGTCATGTTCTTTCCACAAAGCCATCCTGCCTGTACCCTTCATAAATCCATCTGGGATGTTGTCACCCCCTGAAATTAAATTACCCAGTTTCCTTAATTACATGGCTTTGAAAATCATATGTAGATTTAGCAAAAAGAAAAAAAAAAAAAACCCGTACACGTTTTTGCTTTTGGTGAAAATAATGTTGGAGTCAGAAAACCAGGATTAAAGATAGGCGTTCACCAGCAGGCCAGCTTTAAAACACAGTATTTCATAGCTGAACTGCAATTTCTTTTCTTTGTTTTCTAAAACAAATGTCAGTGCGTGTGTCCCCTAGCTCAGAGCTGCTAAGGATCGAAAGATCTTTAAGACCCTCAAAGGTATGTTAAATTTACTTGTGACCTAAAAATCATTATCACGGGTGGGGGACATTTGTTATTTTCCCGTTGAGGGTTTCCTACATAGAGCTCACTCTTATTTTCTTACTATTTTTTCCCTCAGCAGAACAGGGGACGTTGGTTTTTCCCTCTTTGTGGGTTGAGCGTTCCCAACAGGGGCACAGATTGGTTCTTGAGGGATGGGCGGAAAAAAAAAAAAAAATCACTTCTCTTATGTGTAAGGCACAGATACACATGAAGTACGTAAACAGATACGTAGTAAATCTGTGGTATTAAAATTTCATGGAAAATGATTAGGACCAGGCGATGGGGACAATGATGCAAAAAAGGTGTAGAGACACTCCTGTAGACAGTGTTCTTATTACAAGTGCTGACCTCAGCATCACGCTGCCCGTAGCTTGATGATGCGTCTTCCCGCCTTTGCTGGGCTTTGACCCTCTCACTTTTCCCTCCTCCCTTCTGTCTGTGCCAAACCTTCAAAGGTGCGGCCGTTTCATTCTCCCTTCTATTCTGTAACTCCGAATTCATGGAACACTACTCTGAAGATATATGATCTAAGGAAAGCTTTGTTGTAAATCTTCACATGTTCATAAGTAACGGTCCAGCTTAGAGATAGAACGGGGCGGGGGGGTGCCTGGGTGGCTCAGTTGGTTAGGCAACCGACTTCGACTCAGGTCATGATCTTGCAGTTTGTGAGTTCGAGTCCCATGTCTGGCTTTTTGCTGACAGCTCAGAGCCTGGAGCCTGCTTCGGATTCTGTCTTCCTCTCTCTGCCCCTCCCCTGCTCACGCTCTGTGTCTCTCTGTCTCCCAATAATAAATAAACGTTAAAAAAAATTAAAAAGAAATAGAGCAGGGATTTGGAT
Organism: Lynx canadensis; assembly: GCF_007474595.2. Classification (NCBI taxonomy): domain Eukaryota; kingdom Metazoa; phylum Chordata; class Mammalia; order Carnivora; family Felidae; genus Lynx; species Lynx canadensis. The sequence goes on from NC_044318.1 coordinate 12,034,435, forward strand.
GACTTTTTTTAAAGCTGATAAAGTGTATTCTGTCATCTCTTCATCATCCATACTGCAGCTTTGGGCAGGAGGAGGCCCGTGGCACCGGTCACTTGTGTGCACCCAACACTGCTCTTGACCGATGCCATCATTACGTGACGGGGACTGAGAAGGAGCTAGGAATCGCATTCCTCAGCCTCCCCTGCCATTCACCCATCCCTGGTGAAGTTCCTGCCTCTCCCGTAAGCGGAGGTTAATCAGTGGTCACCGATGGTGAGATGGTCACATTCCAGTCCCAAACACCCCTGCCGAGGTTCCTGTCCTCAGGAGCGTGAACACACTTTACAAGCCAAGTTATCAGGCTCTTTTACCCGATCGTAGTATTCGTTTACACCCGTACTTAATTGTTCAGACTGTTGACGGTCCTTCGTCTGAGAAATAACAGGAAAACTTGTCCCTCCTTATAAAATAGTGGTTTCCATAGGGCTTATTTGTTAATCTCTTTATATCTGAAGTACTACACATTTGATATCCGTGTACTTAAAATGTAAAAAAAAGGAAGGACTTTTGGGATATGTCCTCTGATTTCAAAGATGGCATTCTGTCCTTTTTTTTTTTTAACAAAAATATATCATTTTAATTCCCAGGATCGTTAAATTGGGTTTAATAATTACAAAATTATTAGAATTTATCATAACCATTTAGTTATTTATCTAAAGATACTATATATTTTTTTCTTTTTTTTTAGAGTATGAGCTGGGGAGGGGGACAGAGAGACAGAGAGAGAGAATCCTAAGCAGGCTTCACACTCAGCATGGAGCCTGATATGGGCTCGATCCCATGACCCTGGGATCATTATTGGAGCCGGAATCAAGAGTCAGGTGCTCATCCAGCTGAGCCACCCAGGCACCCTTAAAAGATACAATATTTTTATATTGGTCTTATAATTTTAAAAGAGGGAAAATTAAGGATCATATCTGTATTTTACTAAAAATACGGTACCCTTGGGGAAAAAATTAGGCGTAACCTAGACTGCCATTTTTCCCCCTACATGCATCCAGTCTAGTTGTCCATGTGTGCCTGACTTGTGCCACACCATGGATCAGGCCTTGTGGAGGCCAGCCCCAGGATGCACCTTCATTTGCTCCGGTGACAGGCTCCTTGAGGCCCTGTTTCAAAGTCCCAGGAAGCTGGAGGTGAAAAGGAAAGGCATCTTCTCTTAGTCCGTTGTCAGAAAGGCTACAGGAGAAGCACGACACAGTATTTAGCAACCTGTTTCCGTTCTGCTTCTAATTACAGCATTCATCACCCTCGGACTCTTAGGTTGCGGGAGAGTTGCCCGATCGGTGGTACTGTCCAGTCTGTCTTTATCGAAGCGCAGTGTCTTCCACAGCGATCTCTTTTTTATCAGCAGCTTTATGAGCATACGTTGACTCTGTCAATTTTTTGTGGAGGTCCCTTGAGCTGCATTTGTTTCTGTTTCGAGTCCCTGAAGCCTTTCCTGGATTATTCCTGGTCTCCAAGCCACACAGTTTTTCTCACGCTTATTAAATATCTATGCTTGGAGTAGTGGGAAAATGACTTGATTTACGGTTACCGTCTTTCGTACTGAAACAGCTCTCTTTTACGTGTGTGTACACACAAAGACTCTGGAAGCAGATTTATCACAACCAAAGTGACTCTAATCACCTGTCATTTGAAGTTAAATGCCCCCCACGGCAGTAGAGCCAAATGACACTGAAGATGATGCAGTACATGTAGTAATGAACAAGGACAGACCTACTGAGAGCAGTTCACTTGATAACTGTGGGCTTCTTTTACTCAGAGAGAATGCAAACATCCTTCGTCCCTTTGTCCCTGATTGAATCCAAGAGACATTTTGTGGGGCTGAGCTACGTGGGGGCAGCAGTCCAGGGTAGGGTTCGAGCCCACGTGGGGTGAGGAGACACCTGCGTCGGGTCTGGTCATCATTGATAGTAAGGAGGTGACCAGGATATCTGCGAACGGAGTGCACAGACCATGGGAGACCAGAGCCTCGCTGTCAGAGAAGGGGGTTACAAATGTATAAAAGAGAGAAACTGAGAAAGAACCTTTGGCATTGGATCAGAATTGGAGGCATCAGGGCAAACTCGTGGTTTTCAACATATATAAATAAATACAGACATACATGCTTAAATATAGAGAGAAGTAAGTGTGTGTGTGTGTGTGTGTGTGTGTGTGTACATTCACACACATAGTCTCACAGACATATTCCCTCACTTCCTCCAAAGGAGGCCTGGGAACACTGTCACCCCAAAAGCAACGAGCGCACCTGGTACACAGCCCTTGCTTTCTCAGCAGGGTGGGACAAGTAAAAGAGTCCGGGATGCCTTGTACCGGGAAGTAATAAAGTACGCAGAGGATGGGCCATGACAGCCAGGGGCTGAAGCCAGCCTGAAGGGGCCCCCACTGGCCGAATCTGCAAGAATCTGAGCATCAGAATAAATCAAAGGAACATGCTCTCCCCCACTAAATAAAATAGGAGCCCAGGAGTCCATGGTGATAGAAACAGGTAACATAAACGAGATACAGGGAATTCTTATTCTTACAGTAGGATGTGCTGCTAATAAACGTAGAAGGAATGATAGACTTTTCAAAATCACCGTTTGGCGACCATCATAGTAATAAATAATTCAGCCCCACACAATAATTTGTTACAAAGAGAAAAACTAACTTTACCATGAAGAAACATGCCCGGTACCGTCTTAATCAGTTCATCAAAATAACTCTTACCAGTTATGAGACAAATTGAATTTGTGTACCACTTGACAGGATGCAGAGAACGCATCACTGCTTCCGTGATGTTCCTGCCCAAGATACTCCTGCCATAGCCTGATCGTGAGTCTGATGATGAAGACACACCAGATAACCCAAACCGAGGGTGATCCTACAAAATAACTGGTCTGTAATCTTCAAAATTTAAGGAAAGAAGAGTTACGAGAGACTGAGGAACTATTCACAATGGAAGAATGCTAAAGACACTTGAAATAACTCAGGGCCACACGTGATCCTCGTTGGGATCCTTTTGTTGGGACAATTAGTGGAACTGAGTCTGTGGATTAGATGGTGATAAACCAGTGTTAATTTTCTGATATTGATGGTAATATTGGGGCTTTCTAGGAAAATGTCCTTGTTGTAGGAATTACACACCGTAGTGCTTAGGGTAAAGAGGCATCACGTCAGAGCCTTGTCACAGATGGTTCAGGAAAAAAATGCTCTGTGAATTTGAAATTATTTCAGATTTTTTAAAATAACAAAATAAATGTTCTTTCAGGCATATTTACCACTAAGGAAATTATTATTTTCTCTCAAAACTACAGAAGCAAGACTTGAGATAGAAACCTACAGCAGGACAATGTGTTCCCTTATTGAGATTTTTTTATCTTTATCAGATACAAAAATAATAAGTTTAGAGAAGATCCTTAAAAGAGAACTGTTTCAGTTTTTAACCCACTCAGCACACATAGGCAAGCACACACAGCCAGTAAAGAATTTTGACGTGGCTGATCGAGCTCCTTATCTACTCAGATTTCTAAACTTATGGCCTGAACACAGTTGAGCGGGATTTCAAAAGCAGCTTTATGAGAAAGAGAATATTAGGATCTATTGTTGTTGTTCTTTTTAGAAAAGTAATTAAGAATACAGTCTCTGCAGCCAAGCAACCTGTCACAGATCCCGGTCACCACGTAGAAGACATGCGAGCTCCGACAAAATAGTCGATTTTTCTAGGCCCCAGTTTCCTCATCTGTAAATTGCGATAATGTTGAACTCCCAGGCTGGCAGCAGGACAGATGAGATGACGTATGGAAAGCACTTGGACTGGGACACACCGTAAGCACTAAACAGACTTGGCTACTGCTCTTATTATTTCAGGAAATAGTAATTTCAGGAAAGTTGAAATGCTTTCACGAAAACATTCTGATATGGTTATGTCGACTTCCTTCTCCCTCACCAGGAGTAGAATTGCTAGGACGCCATAAAAGTTATGGCCTCTGCTGTTAAACCTGTCTCAAGATCAAAGACTCAGGCTTTGAAGAGCTAAGATTGGTTAAATTTCCGACCTGCCCCTTAGAAGCTTTGTAACTTGGGGCTGGGTCTGTAAAATGTCTGCAATGAACCAAAAATCATAGTGGTCAGAAAGGGCTTTTGGGGGTTAGATGAGATAAACTTCACCAAACTGCTAAAAAGGCGACTGACCTAAAGAATGTCCTCAAAAAACTATGGTTACTTTTCTTGCTCCTTTAAAGATGCAGACACAGTCAACGTAGATGAACAGAGGCCTCAGAATCGGAAATAGTAGTGGAGCCTTTGAGCACATTTTTGCGAACTGTGTGTGATAAGCTCAGCGTTGTCTGTGCTGTGGGGGTTTAGACTCCCAGCACCAGGCTTACGGTGCTTCAGAAGGAATTTGACTTGACAAGAAGCATGTCATGTGTTGTGTAATCCCATTCTCGAGAGACGCTGGAGGAGAGTAGATCACTATCTTTCTAGAACACCACGGGGTTTAGTGCATGCCGGCCCTGGACCCAGGGACAAAGGACAGAATCCTCATCCAGTCCCCATTTGTGTTTCAGTGGTGAAGACGATAGCGATTTTTCTGGCTTCAAAAACAATCCTTTCTTTATCCCACAGAAGGATCATGTCAGATGCACATTCAAAATGTATGTGTATATTCTAAAGAGAGAATGTGCTTCTCTTAGAGAACATTTCATCTCAAATCAGTGACTGATAGTCATTGATCTAGGACTGATTTAGAATTTTGAGTATTATCAAAACAAGTTTTCCTGTTGGAGCTTCTTCAGCTTTCATTCGTTCCCTCAATCATGCAACAAGTCTTATTGAAAACTAATAGTTAAGGCAGTTTGCTGGATGTTGGTTATAAAAAAAAGTGAGCAAAATATAGCCCTCATGGAAGAGGATCCCATCCACTGCTCTTACAGCCTCTCATGGGTTTTATGGGAACCCTTTGCAAAGGAGCATACTTTGAACCTGTAAAAAAAAAAAAAAATCAGACTGGTTTGGCTGTAGCTATGGGTAGATATGTATTTGATACGTATGAAAACAGGCTCCTCTCCACGTTTGCCTGGAAGTGCCATACCTAGTGGTTCCCTCCAAGCGGCACCCACAGCCAGCAGTCTGTGACTCACGGGAGGGGTGCCCGTGAGATTAAATGACTCACGTGAGATTAAACTCGGGCCTCTGGCCGGCCGAATCTGATCCGCTCCGCTCCGTAGGAGACAGAAGCTCTCCCGCTGCGTCTGCTTCTCATCCATGGGAGGAGACCTTCCCTTCGCACAATCATGGCGATGTTAACTCTCTCGGCCGACTAGCGGCACAAAGGGAAAGTGCTGCCCGGGTCTGAGTTGGTGACGGCCGAGAGCTGCAGTTCCAGTGCCTTTCCCCGATACCAAGAGCCCCGGCTCTGCCCGGAAGAGCGGGACGCGGGGCAAAGCCCCCGGCCAAAGACCCCTGGGAGCGGGATGCGTGCGCTGGTAGCCGGTTATGCTGGTAGCGCGTTTCTGGAGTGTGGTGCCTGCGCTGAGATAAGACCCGCTTCCTTCTGATGCCCTAGACCGCCGTTTGTCTAGCTGGAGAACTTAATGAGTAATGAATGTGCCTGTCTGGCCGATAGAAAGTGTTCCCCCAGCCTGCGGGTGTGTTGAGAGAGCCGGGGAGAGACCGCAGGCAACACTTTGTCTTCTTAGGTATCAGCAAAGTCTTCTCTTCTAACAACTACAGGATTTATTTTTAACCGCTTGACTCAGTGTTTGTCAGATGATTCGGACCATCGAACTGCAGATGGAAGGACCCGGCGCGCGGGGGAGGCGGGGGGAGGGGGCAGCCGGAATGGCAGGGGAGAGGGGGCTGGCTGGGAAAAGGGGTGGGATTTCAGCATCGTGCCTGCGGGTGTCTCTGGTGGGAGGTGGAGAGAGTTGAGGGCTTCCTGCCGCGCAGCGCGGGTGTGTGTGTGCGCGCGGGTCGGGCCGGGAGCTAGAGGGGAATGGCTGCCTCCGGCTGCTTAGAGACCTGATCAGCCGGTGCCTGGGGCGTTGCGAGGAGGGACCCGGGACCCGGGGAGCGGACCAGAGCGTGCTCTGCACCTTGCGCTTTTCTCCCGCTTGATGCTGCCCGTCTCCAGGAGCCTCTCACCATGATTGATAGCTCCAAGAAGCAGCAACAGGGCTTCCCGGAGATTTTAACTGCTGGGGATTTCGAACCGGTCAAAGAGAAGGAATGCCTTGAGGGGAGCAACCAGAAAAGTCTCAAGGAAGGTCAGTGTGTCTGTGGCCGGGGGCACAAGTGCCGGGTCTCTGTTGCCCGTAGGCCAGGCTGTGCACGTCCGTGTGCCTGTCTGCCTACCGTGCGGTGTGTCTGCTCTCTGTGCTCACTCCTGTACCTCACACGCTCCGAGTTCCTGGAAATGAAAGCGCAGTGCTGTCCTCGGTGGCTCTCTGCAACCATTCCCTAGCTCACAGACCTCCAGGCGTGTTGCAGGGTTTCACGCAGGAAGGGGACTTTAGCAGGCCAGCCCTGATTTCAGTGAAATCCTGCCAGGTCCATTTCGTGCATTTTCTCATGCCCCCCGCCCCCACCCCTTTAGGAGAGGCCATTTCCCTTTCTATAGTCTTTAGCACACTATTTGCTTTAGGCTTAAACACATAATTCCAGGAAAATTAATTTTTTCCAGTTGACACGTTCATGGTTTTTATTGTTTAAAGCCAGGAAGGTAGCTACTGCTTTCTTAAGCGTGTCTTTAAATGATTGGTTTGTTTGGTTGTAATGCTCAGTGCATCATTTTGTTTTGTTTTGTTTTGTTTTTTAAAAACGCATTGCTTAGTTTCATGGGGGTTTTTAACAAGGCATAAGATAAGCTTGTGGATGCCGGCGATCACTATTGATGGCCACTGCACAGCACCTCAGTGACTGACGTGAGAAGATGGCCAAAGGTGTAAGCATTGCTGTCCCCCGTCCCGGCATATACTGAAGTGTGGCAAGACTGGTGCCATCTGTGCTCCGCTGGAGCAGCTGGAGAGCAAGGGCCATGGTTCAGGAAATAGAGGACCTACTGACATGAAGTTTTTCCTGAATTTGGGATCCTGAAGGCCACCCCTCGCCATGCTTGTTGACTTTGAAGTTTGATTTTCTAGTGTTCTTTGGGAGAAAAAAAACCCCACAGTATCCTCTTTTCGTTTTATCTGCTTTCAGCTCCGGCCATCAGCCACCCCCTCACCTCTCCACTCGCTCTTGCTCACCTCCTAGACCCAGAGAGGAAATGTAGACTTACCTGCCTGAGCAGGAGTCTGAGCTTCTTCCAAAAGCATATTGCCCCCTTTTTTGCTCACTTAGAATATGAGAATGTGATGGTAGGGATTGTTACGGAATTGAAAGATAGTAAGAAGAAACAACAGTGGGACTTTTTAAAGTTGAACTACTTTTAAGTACAGGTAGGAAAAAACCTCTCGATCAAAACAAACACAATCATGTATAAATAGCTGTTACCAGGAATCAAACAATGGGGTCGCCTCTGCTTGTGCGCAGCAAGCCTTACTGTGGATTCTTCTAAAATCGATACCAGTGGGGTTTTTAGGACACATTCTAGAGATTCCCTGAGGGAACTTAAGGTTTTTAAATTGTAACTTAAAAAAAAGTTAAGAATTAGCTGTGTGTGTATCATTTAAGTCAAGTTCATGTGTTAGGCTCCTATTAATATCCGAAATTTAAAAACAATTTTTGTGCTACTTGAAAACTGAGGAAGTGGAGGAAAATGGAGATGTCACAACCGCAGAGCTTGATAAAGGAGCCTGGAAGCAAGGATTAAAAATATGAAAACCGGGTAGAATTACCAACAAGCACAGCAAAGCAGAGTTGACATGATTACATAAGGTACAGGTTGTTTCCCTAACGATTGTGACCGTGCCTTCCATTTAAACTTGTGTGACAGCGTAATGTCACATGAGCAAGAACATGGACTCTCAAGTGAGATATACTTGGGATCAGGTCCCAGGCACACCATTTCCTAGCTTTGTGACCCTGGACAAGTTCACTGCTCTGAGCCTTAATTTCTGTCCTCATTTGTACAAGGAGGAAAAGCAGTACGTACCTGATACTGTTTTTATGAGATGTCCAATTTGATGCCATTCTGTCATCCCTCTTGTCTTTTTTTCAGCCCTTTGTTACTTTTTCCTTCTATTTAAATTTTAGTTTTTAAAATTCCGTGTGTGTGTGTGTGTGTGTATATATATATATATATATATTTATCACATAGAGAAATATTACTGTCATATAAGCTCATAGGTATAAAGAGGTAAAGGGAGAGAACTTTCATATTTTAAAACACTCCACAGATGTGTTTGGATCAAATTAGTCTCTCTCATCACAGCTGCATTGAACAGGGTTTTCTTCATACCTCAAGAGATCACATTTCTACTCATTTTCTGCCAGAGATAGGGCTGGGTGGTGGCGGGGTGGGGGGGGGGGAGGGACAAGCAAACCCATAGATATCAAGGATCATCTGTTACCTCCAAGTTAGTGACAGTGAAAGAGAGATTAGACCTGGGTTTAATTAGAACAGGAAAAAATAGGAGAAATTTTGCAGAGAGCCCTTTTTGTTTGGAGTAGTATGAAAATAACGTTCCTGTGCAAGATCGAACTCCTGGAATTCACTGTGTCACGGTCCCTGCCCGCCGACGAGTACTGGTGGTCAGCTCATCGGACTCTAGAGGACGACGTTGGGACAGCCCTTTGCTGAGTTTCCTCTGCTTTTCGGCCTCGGACCATATGTTAGTTGTATTGATCCGTGAAAGTTGATTGACACAGCAGCAGTTGTGGAAACACGAAAATGCCCTGGAGTCTCATTAGATCCTACGCCGTTCTGTCAAAAGAGACACATAGACAAGTGACTATTAGTGTCTGAAGGTTTCTGCCTCACGTGTGAAGGGCACTAAAAATACTTAGGATATTTCACATCAGTAGCGTTTCATTTTCCACTCCTTTTTGGCAAAGTTGGTTTATTTGAAAGAACGGCTGCTGGTGTTTTTTGTTTTTTTTTTTTTTTTTTTTCCGAGACTGCGAGTTTCCAGGTAATGAGGAACGATGGATTTTGGTCCATTTAGTTCTAACGGCATGGACACTGCTCGGTCTCTGTGGTGTTTCTGACGTGTGTCGACTGTAAGGGCTTGGGAGTCCAGTGTTGCCCTGTTTCTTACTTACATTAGGATATCGCAGAATTCCTGTTACCATTTACAGTGCTGGTTAGCTAGAATTATTATTAGGGGGGAAAGCAGACGTATTAGCACATAGTGTTGGGCTTCAGGGAGTCTCTGCAGCTCCTGAACAAGAAAAGGTAGTAATACCTACTGAAAAGTTAAGAGGAAGATGTTCCAAGTACCATCAGCCTACGAGGAGTCGTCATCACATACCAAAGAACTGTTGGGATAACGAAGCCTATGACCTCGCAGCTTTGTGAATGCTTATATAAAGTTCCTGGTAAATACCAGTCCGTGTGCGTAGTGGGGAGTTTCATTATCAGTTGCTTTAGGTGAGGCCAGCCGTAAGCATCTCGGATTCTCCTGGTGAAATTCAAAACAGAACACTCTCCTTAGACTAGTTTGTTTTGTCAAAGCAGCAGCAGGGAGCCTCGGCCTTTGACTTGTCCACAGAAGGCTTTGAACATTTTCTGTTTGTGTGCAGCATGGATGAGATTTAAATTTCATTTCTGGTTCTAGAACTAAAGGACGTTACAAATCACTGACTTGACAACTGAAGAATTAATAATTACAGATTTTGAAGAAAAATCCAATAAGTTGAGGTGTTTTAATTCAATTGAGTGGTTTAATCGGAGTCATTATTAAGGTAACGAACCATAATACCAGTGCTACCAGCTAGTTACAATTAAACAGGAAAATGGATGTCCAGTTTCCAGAGCTCTCTAATGGTGAGAATAAAAACCACAGAAAGAAAACGGGGCTGTCTATTAATTTCCTTTGACCAAAACGGACTGCTCTGACAGCCCCAAGACTCAGCGTTTGAACCAAAGTGCATTTCTCGCTCAGCACTGCCCAAAGTGGATCACACTGCCACCCTGGTCAGCTGTCCTCTCGGTGACTGGGGGATCTGGGCTCCTGTCGCGTTGTCCAGCCCGTGGGTGTGGGCGGGGGGAAGGCTTCCAGACTGGGGGGCCACTTTCCCACTTCTGTCACAGGCCGGTGAATCCCAGTAGAGATAAAGGGTGTGAAAGTTCATGGTAGGTGGCATAGTAAACCGTGGGGGGATCGACGCGGTGTGCTGGGCCGTGGCTGTGTAAGAAGAGAGTGCGCCTTTGTCTGAAGTCCTCTAAGCAGGCCATGCTGGGGAGCAGAGATGAAACAAATACCTTTCCCTAAACGCCAGAACTTTTCTGAATGTTGGAAATCATCTCATACGTGCTGTACCTGCGCTGCCCATTAGCTGTGTGTGGCTCTTTAAATTTAAAGTAATTAAAATGAAACACTTTGTTTAAAATCCAGCTCCTTCATCACATTAGGCACAGGTGGTTAGAGCCAGCCTTATGGAGCGGCGCAGATGATAAAAGATTGCCCCCGGTGTCGAAAGTTCTGTGAAAGATGGTGTTGCTCTCCCCTCGCCACTCCACGCCCCTGCTCACCATGTTCCTCTCACCTCAGCTCTGCAGGCTGAGTCTGGGAAAACCCAATCCCGATGTCATTTCCTAAAGAAAGTCACTTGACCCTATCAGCTAAGAATAATTTCCTCCCTCTGTATGTTCCCGATAACTTGATCTGCGTCTGTCTATGGCATTTTACGTCTTGCTGGGTTTTGTTTTTTTTTTTTTAATGTTTATTCTTTTTTTTTTTTTTTTAAATTTTTTTTTTTCAACGTTTATTTATTTTTGGGACAGAGAGAGACAGAGCATGAACGGGGGAGGGGCAGAGAGAGAGGGAGACACAGAATCGGAAACAGGCTCCAGGCTCTGAGCCATCAGCCCAGAGCCTGACGCGGGGCTCGAACTCACGGACCGCGAGATCGTGACCTGGCTGTAGTCGGACGCTTAACAGACTGCGCCACCCAGGCGCCCCTTTAATGTTTATTCTTGAGGGCAAGAGAGAGCGAGCAGCGAGCATGAGCGGGGGAGGGGCGGAGTGAGAGAGGGACACAGAATCAGAAGCAGGCTCCAGGCTCCGAGCTGGCAGCACAGAGGCCGATGCAGGGTTCGAACCCACGAACTGTGAGATCATGACCTGAGCCAAAGTCAGATGCTTAACTGGCTGAGCCACCCAGGCACCCCTTACCTTTTGCTCTTGTATCTTTATTATCTTCACTGTTAGGCCGTAATGATTTGGGGGGATAGAATCCTTATTTGGATCATTTTCATACCTCACCCCCAGCGTCCTGCATCTGTCTCATAGACACATTATTATGCAACAAGGATTTAAAGAGTATTATCTGCCTCCCTGCCTTCTTTAGCAGAATACCATTTGAACTATTCCCATCAGATAGAATTTATAATTAGCTATAAACTAATAACCCCCAAATGGAATGCATTGGTTCCTTAAGGCACTGTGGAGATACACAGAGTGATCCCTGGACCATCACTAGATTGCTAGCATTGTTATTTATTGTTTGATTTTTGCCAAAATCTGGCCGCTCTCCCTTTTCAGATAGGCTTTGTCTAAGCTCCTTCGAAGTAAGCAAAAATTAACAAAATGTAATAGTGCAATCTTGATTCTGTTGTTGACCTAACTAAAATACATTTATTGAGCCATGGTGGGAGAGACAAATAGGCAGTTGAAATAAAGAATGCTACAAAGCTTTACAGTAAAAGCACTTGAGTTTTACAACTATTTTGATTTCTCTGGGAATGTCTCCTTTCTTTGTTTTCTGTCAGTGTTCTACAAAATTGAAAGTGTTGTACAGTGAGATATCACTAAGTTAACATTAAAAAAGTAATTTCAAAGAGTAGGATATTGTCCTTTTCAGAAATTGAAATAACATACAGGTGTGATGGAAAAGGTAAAAGGTCCCTCTTCCCAGACATGAGTCAGTGTTTTTAAAAAGAAAATGGGTGCGTGCTCTTTTTGAGATGAAATTACTTAATTTTTTTTATTAGAAATAATTCCGTTTTGCAGAAATTTGAGCATGCATAGTATTATGCCAGCATGCAAGGAGCTCACAGCCCAAAAAGTGAGAAAGTAAATGATAATATAGGAGTAAAAATGAGCACACATGCGTAAAAGATAAAGAAGAAACCCATGTGTACTTTGGTCCAGTGAGGGATGGTCAAGCCTCTCTCACGGTTCCAGGCAGGCCTGTGCAGTCCTCGACCTGGCGACACCAGCCGGCTTCTCCTTCCCATGAGACCCACTCCTCCAGTGTCCTGTCACAGTTGAGGGCACCTCTGTCCACCTGTTGACTCATGGCGGACACCTGAATAGGGCTCATCCCTGACCTCCTCCTCATAACCTGTCACCGAGTCCTGTCACCAGATGTGTCACTTCTACCTCAACAGTATTTCTTTCTCCTATCCACAGCATTATTGCACCACAGCCACACCCTTGTCGTCGAGGTCCCTTTCCTCAAATACAGTCTTTATAGGGGTCTTGACTCCAGTAGACCAAAAGCTGCCTCCTCACCTCGCCCCACCCAATCGGACCTCTCCATCAAGTGAGGCCCCCTCCCCTGTGTCCAGAAGCGGGTCACATTTTTCTGTCCCTCCATCACTCTTTTCTCCCAGAATGCCTCTCCTCCCCACCCCACCCTACTCTATTGGCCTGACGGGCCGCAGCTCACCCCTTCGTCTGCACCATCACATACATACAGTCGCTGGGGTGCTAGGAGAGCACACAGGTTAGCCCACTTCTCAGTTCTCTTGTTTTCCTGGGCAGATTGGCGTGTGTGTGTGTGTGTGTGTGTGTGTGTGTGTGTGTGTGTGTGTGTGGGGCCCATTTCTAAATCCACAAAGTAGGCAGAAAAACCAAGCCATTGAGCCAGGATCAAGTGACCTCAAAAGAGTGGCATGTGCTTTCTAGTCTGGGAAAAATTGGAGGTACCTAATATGCCACAGTTTTCCTGTTTCATTGTCACTTGTCCTTTTACTCAGAGAACCTGCCTCAGGCATTTACGTTAAGACATTTCAGAATGTTTTATGCCACGTACATCTTCCCAGCTTAGAGCAGTTAGGAAGATGCTTTTACTCAACGGCACCTCTAGCGAGAGCTGCCCACTGGAATTCTGATGTGGTGGTGGTGGAATAGAGAAGTTCTGATTGCCCCCAAAATAAGAAAAATATTATCTTCTCTGGGAACCATGTAGGGTAAGAAATGTGGAAGTTCGGGGATAGAACCAGTAGGGTCCTACAGATTAAAAATCCGTTGTCAACAAGAAAGAAATCAAGTATTGTTTTAACCTCTTTACGTTGCTGGTGATGAGGCAGTTAGGTGGATGATGTTGCTTTCAAAGTGCCTGATATTTGCGTTATACTTCTTTTTATGCCACTAGGTACTTCATTTCCACCACTCTTTAACCAAATGAGATGTTTTAAAACGCGTATATGTGTAATAGCCTTCTGTATGCGTGCCACAGACTGATGTTACCCCTGCTGTTCTGTACCAGGCCCCCCAGCTTGACATCACGTTGTCATACCACGAGAGGCATACTTTAAATTCATTCCAACTTTTGACAAAAAGGAGAAGGGAATTTGTGTGAAGGTATGATCAGTTTAAAGAAACATGCCCCATTTTTAGCAGTCTGTTTCCATGGTAACAGAAGCAGCAGCCAACCACGGAGTTATCAAAGTGCCTGTAAATTTCCAAAGCTGCATGTTGAAAACATGGTCTTCCTGACCTCATGCTGCAGAATAATTCAGGAAACCTATCGCATGTTAGCCTGGACTGTTCGCATTTTCGTTTCTACTTCACTTTTGCTTTTAATTCCTAATAGAGGCTAAATGGTGCATTTTAGACTGTGACCTCCTTACCAGCAAGTTTAGAATTCCAAAGTTTGTCTCACCTGCCCCTCCCCATATCCCCCACCCCCGGGGAGTTCATAGGCTACAGTAGGCTTTCTGACATTGGAAAGAAAGGCAATATTTCCTATGTCGTCTAAGAACTTTTTCAAACACTAATATGTGCAGTTTTTTTTTTAATTTTTTAAAGTTTACTTATTTTTGAGAGACAGAGAGAGACACAGTGCGAGTGGGGGAAGGGCAGAGAGAGGGGGAGACACAGAATCCTAAACCGGTGCCGGGCTCTGAGCTTTCAGCACAGAGCCCAGAGCCTGACGTGGGGCTCGAACTCACAGACCGCAAGATCATGAGCTGAGCCGGAGTCAGTCGCTTAACCAACTGAGCCACCCAGGCACCCCTATACAGTTTTTGTTTTTAGTTAATTTGATGTTGTCTCCCTTTCTTCAGTGGAAAATAATCATAATATAAAAATTCCTGATCACAGTGCTGCTTGCCCTTCGTCATGTCGGAGTGTCGATTTACATATACTCCGTACGTAACTGCGTTGCTCCAGAAAGGAAGCCGTGGTCCGGGAAGCCTGCGCGTCAGTGCAGATGGCGTGGCTCTTAGAAGACAAGCCACCACTTTATTTGGGGCCTCTTTGTGCTTTCTAGTTTGTAGCATCACTTAAAGAAGAGGCTTACTTTGTAATTGGCAAGTTAGAGCCCTGAAAATAAAGCCAGAGGTCTGTGATCTTTGGTTGCTCCCTTTTGTCATGTGTGAGAGTCCTTGAGTGCTTTTTCTCTTCCTTAATGCATCATGAATTTTACAGTCATTGTAAGTGGAGATGAAAACAAACTGGTATCTGCCAGGTTTTCATGGTTTTCTTGACTCCTTTGCCTTCACCTTCCCTTATTAGTCGTCCTGTATTAAATTTTATTTTCTGTTCTACCACCCACAGTAATTCAAAAATACCCAAGCCTCAGATTCCTACAACAAACTGAAATAATCTTGGTTCTGCCCATGATAAGCCCTTGCCCCTCGAAAATTCTTCTGTTGATCTCTTCTTAAATTTGGCCTAGTATTAAAAAAAAAAATTGGCAGAGCTTTCTTTCCTTAGAAACTCTAACTCCGTTACATACTATAAGTCTACCGTGCAAAGTTAAGTAAAACGTGTTGATTGAAACTTCTATACTGTGAGCATTGCAGAAGATGCTAGAATATAGGGATGTGGTCTAGAAGGGGAAATAGGGGCCAGAACAGCCCCGGGACAACCTAGAATTCAGTGTGACAGCGAGTGTAAAATGTAGCTGTGACTATAGTTATCACATTATTAAAAGATGGAGTCAGCGTTAGTGGTTAATGGAGTTGTGGTGAGGGCTAGCTAGGAGTGGGTGAGAAATGAGAAATTTGGTTATTGAGTTATTCGTGTCTTAAGGTCTCTTGTTCTGCTGACGTGTTTGGTTTTTTTTTTTTAATTGAGCTAAAATTCATATAACAAAAACTTAACCATTTTAGAGTGAACGATTCAGAGGCATTTAGTAGTATTCACGAGGTTGCTCAGACACACCTCTGGTTCCAAAACATTTTCATCACCCCAAAGAAAACCTCACAGCTGTTAAGCAGTTGCTCCCACGCCCCCCTCCCACCCCCCACCCCAGTTCGTAGCAGTCGCCACTCTGAACTCTGTCTCAGGTGGCTATTTCACACGCGGCACAGGCCCACCAGGTGGCCTTTGTGTCTGGCGTCTTTCACTGAGCATCGTGTTTTCCAGGTTCGTCCGTGTGGCAGCACCTGTCCGTGCTACATTCCTTTTTATGGCTGGATTCTGTTCCGTTGTGTGGACGGACCGCAGCGTGTTCATCCATTGATGCGCTGCTGACTTGGGGACCGTCCCCAACTTCTGCGGACTGTCAGCGGTGCCGCCGCGCACACGGATGCACCCGTGTGTCTGAGCCCCCGCCGTCCATTCTTTCCGGTTCACCCAGACGGGGAATTGCTGGGCTACAGCTGCTCGTGACGAAAACTTGGTTTGCTGAGCTTTAGGGAGAACTGCCAGACGTCGTGATTTTGTATCTCGTGGTCTCTTTCTCTGATCACAGTGATAACGTTCAGAGCTGACGAGCGACCTGCCAGTTTCCTGAGTGACTTCTGTCCCCCAAGCTGTTGCCACCATTAGTCGGAGCATCTCGGGAACAAATAACCTGTTTTTCTTTTCACCCTGCTCTTCACCGTCCACAGTGACTGTTTCGTACCTCCTGCACTGGCCTCAGACTGACCTTTTCCTCCCTCGCCTCACTTTAAGCGCGTCGCCTGGCTTCCTCCTCCTTCGAGGAAATAGAAGGCGTCATTGGCAAGTCTCTGGACAGCCCAATCCAGATCTGTATACGTACCTGCAGCTCTGCCCCGTTCTGTTTGCCCTCCTTTTGCGCCAGAAGGAGCGGCTCTTAGCAGAAGCTGTCTCTGTGTGCTCGGACGCCCTTCCCTTCAAGGGACCTGCCGCCTCCTACTCTCCTGTTCATTCTCCTTCCTGTTCATTCAGCCCCGTTCTCCCCTTTCCCTCCCCTCCCCTCCCCATTCCCCTCTCTTGCTCTTCATCTGTTATAGACTTGCTCCAGTATGTTCCGGCCTGAAGCTTTGCGCCTTCTCTCCTGCCTTCATGGGCACCATCTTGAAAGCATTGCTTCCGTTGACGTCATTCACACCCTTGCCCCTCCTTTACTCCGTACGCCTCCTCTGGTCTGACTTACATCCAAACCTCCGAGCAGTAGCTCCTCATGACCCCCTTATAGAAAATACTTTTACACCACTCTCCAGGCTCCTCTTCCTTCACAGATGGCTTCCTCGACTTCCTTTGCTGGGTCTTCTTCATCCCCTCGCTGACCCATAAGTGGGCTTTTAATTGTTAACGTTCCTTGTTCCTCGTTGCTGAGTCTCGGGCTTCCTTTGCCTTCTCTTTCCGTATTCTCCAGCTCGGCGGACTCTCAGGGCTTTAAATGCCACATAAGTGACGACTTTCAAATTTCAGTCTCCTTCCAAGACCTGCCTTCTGAAATCTGGACCCCCAGAGCCATCGTCACTTTGACATCTGCACTTCTAATTCACACACGTCCGAGACCGAGCTCCCAAATGGCCAACTTGCGTTGTTCGTCTCAGTCACCGGTCTACCCAGGTGCTTAAGCCAGAAACCCAGGAGCCATCTTGGTTGTGTCTTGCCCCTTCAAGCCCAGCATCCAGTCTCTTACCACGTACTGGTTGATTTTATTCTAAATATATCTTATATCTGTCTAGTACATCTCTCAGCTGTGTTGAAGGGGAAAAAAATGAGATGTCTTGTGCTTGAGGTTTCTACCCAGGAACATCAGAAAACTCTTCCAGGTTGATGAATAAATACGAGGTTTGCAACAGAAAGCTTAACTAGAGCTTCTGACAACCGTAAATGTCTCCACATTCAGTAAAAAACCTGCCCCGTCACCCTCCCTAATTCTTTTGATGTCTTTTGGTCCCTTACTCCTTATTAGTTATATCAAATTTTACTATTATTTTTGGCATGATATTTGCCAGTGGTCTGGGGTGAGTGGAAGTGATCTTTGTTTCTGAATTTAAACTTCTCTTAAGACACGATGACGCACATACTGGGGAAGGGACGAACAGAAGTGTCCTCTCTTACGTCGTAAGTGGGACTACAGAGTGCTGAAACCATTTGGATTGCAAAGCACCCCTATCAGAATTTGAAGTGCATATTCTGTTATCATACATTTTATATAATCATCATCATCATGAAAGGATACCAAAAAAATGAATGAGGACAATCACCGCAGCCTGGTTTATAATAGCAAAAAACCTAGAGACTTAACGTGTATACAATTGAGACCTCCACACATTAGATACAGCCATTAACACAGCTGGTAAGAATGAGCTAGATTTCGTGGGGTGTTTTAAAGCACGTCACCAAACTACATGAATAGTAAGATCTCACCCCATACATCTCCTTTGCATATTCTATATTTAATATTCTGGGAATATTCACAGAACACCCTCTGGAGCCATGGAAGCTTCCCAGTGCTTTCCTTTATGGTGGAGGACTAGAGGTGGGGAGCAGGATGGACCAACATTCACTGTTCTTTTTAATGCCTTTTTTATGTGTGTGTGTCACTTTTATTTCAACAAATAAATAGAAAAGATTCTCCTAAAACATGGATTTTGAATAGAGGCATTGGTGGTACATATAATGGTGTATTTCTGAGACCCGGGTCCAGATGGAATTCTCAGGATGTGACCTTCTGACTACAGAGTACCCGTCCACACCAAGAACATGCGAATCTTGGTGGGATTAAATTTTTTTAAAACCTTGCTGATAATGGGGGAGACTGTATGTGTGGGGGCAGGAGTATGTGGGAAATCTGTCCTTCCCTCTCAGTTTTGTTGTAAATCTAAAACTGCTCTAAAAAAAAAGTTTTTTTAACAATCCTTATGGTTTTATATTTGGGGGAAAAAATGGTAATTTTTCCCAAGCATCTGGAGTAATAGTGGTCATAGTACAGTATTAATAACTACCACCTTTTTAAACATTTATTTTTAAGGACAAGGAAAAGTTCATCAATCTTTTGCTATTTCAACATCACGTTTTTCCAAGACTTCAAATTTTCGGCCTTACCTATAAGCAAATGTAGTTGTACATTTTACCACTCAACTGCCACTTTAATAAACCACTGCATCCAGGACTGAATGGGGCCCTCAGGCTTCACTGTCCTAAGATGTGACTTAGGGGCCCGTCACTCCCTCCCATATCTGTTGAAAAGATGTTATGATGATAACGTTGTCTTGTTTTCATAGCATCAGGCCCCTAATTTATTCTAAATGTTAATTTATTTTTGAGAGAGAGTGCTAGTGGGGGAAGGGCAGAGAGAGAGGGACCCTGAGGATACAAAGTGGGCTGCTGACAGCAGTGAGCCCAACGCAGAGCTCAGAGCCACCAACTGTGAGGTCATGACCTGAGCCGTAGTTGGACGCCTAACAGACTGAGCCACCCAGGCACCCCAGGCCCCTAAGTTAATGCAGTTTAAACGGTCCGTAATAGATTTTTGCCAAACCCCAATCACTTTATTCCCTTTACTCAAACATCTGTGTGAAAAAATTAAATTAAATTGAAAAACTGAAACCAAGGCCTGGTTTTTGCCTGGTATTGACTTCAGAGTCGATACGTCATCAATTCTAGAGTATTCTTTGGTTTTCCATCTTTGCTTTGGCCTCTGGTTAGCCGGCCTTCCCTTGACTGCTCAGGATTTTGGGCTTTTCATTCCCCGTGATTCTGCGGTTTATCCTGCCCGATGTCCCGCAGTCGGGTTCTCTGACGCACTGACAGCTGCTTATGTCCCCTCCCCTTCTTGTCCCACCCTCCTTCGTACCCCATAAGTGAAGCTGGCTATTTATTGAGAATTTCCAAGATCATGGCCCACTGCCACACCGCTTCCCAGAAAGGGTCATTTCTGCCCTGTTTTTGTAGTATACAGTCCTCAGATGTCCCCTCGCAAGCCCTTTGCGCCAAAACTGCGCGTTGCTCTGGCTTATCCAGTTCATGCTAAACTGTCGTATGTTATTAAAATGCTGCATAATGTGGGGCTTTTTTCCTTTAGAGTGAAAAAGCACTTTATGTCATATTATAGAAGCACTTCAAACGTTCTACTTACAGAAAAAAAAGAGAACAGACAAATCGCCTTGGTTCATAAAGCAGCTGAAAATTTTGAAGTGGGGTGTAAGTATTATGTGAAAGACATTATTGCATATTATGTTTCTTTTTTTTTTTCTATTAGAAACTAACCTGGAAATTTTGTTCCAAAAGCATTTTAATCCATTTAACAAAAAGCAGGGGAAAGGAACTAAAAGAAAATATTCTTCAATGTGTAGAGTATCTGTGATGCCGTATAACAGAGACATTTCCTCTTTAACATTGAATAAGCTCCCTTTCATTTTTTGGAATGGTGGTTAAAAATCCAAGTTTTACATTTCTTAAAAAAAAAAAAAAAAAAAAAAGAGCAAGCCTCCAGCACTTCCCTTGACACATTTATTGTTTTCATCTGTTGTAATAAAGAATAGCACAAAATAGAATTTTTAAAATTGCTTGTATTTTTTCCTCTCTGCTGAAATATAAGAGTAAGCCCTGAAGGTTAGCCTTAAAACGTATTAAGACCTGTCCACCTTGGGAAAATTCAATAATTAAGAATTTTTTTCTCTACATGAAGTAGATGTAAAGTAGTCTGTATTCACGCCCTCCCCCATCTGCTATAATTTCCAAAGATGCTGGTTTGCCCCCGAAGAAATGCATCTCACTACTTCACAGCCATACCTTCTATGGACCACTAGAGGTATTACTCCTTCTAGGAATTAAGGAAATACCTGGAAATAAGGAACAAACTTTATACACAAAAATTCCACCATAGCATCATTGTATATAGTTGCATAAATCGGAAACAACCTCCGTGCTAAATGACAGGCAGATATTTAGTACACCATGGAGTGTGCACGCCAAAGAATGTGTTGTCACTAAAAAAAGAGTATTTTTCATTACATGTACGGTATGATGTGTGGAAGCAGAGGGTCCAAACTTAGGCCTAGATAACAGACAGAGGAAATACACCAGTATGATTACAGTAATTGTGTGTCTGTGGGTGATATACTCAGGGATTTTGTTGCTTAGTTTCTTCCTCCTCCTTTGGTGTATTTCCTTAGCCTGTGTAATGAACATATCTGACTCTTAGATGAAAAGTTTTTCTTCTAATAAAAAATAAAAGACTTGGACTCGGCTAATTAAGAAAGACGTGCCACATACAGTATGCAAATGGCTCTGTCACTTCCTCTCCCTTCGTTGATGGAGGTCCTTTGAGCACCTCTTGTGAGTCTTGTCATCAGGAAACAGAGCTGTTGTAGAATTCTCAACTTGAGCTATTTGCTTTTACGCAGAGAGTACAGTGCTAGCTGTATAATGAGATACGTATCTTTTATATCTAACCCCCCCCCCATTGCTGAGAAAATCAAATGAGTTTAAACTCAACAATGTTAAACTGAAGGACTTATCAGGATCATGTGTTGGATTGTTTTCATTTCTACATTTTTCAAAGACAAAGGCATTCTTTGAAAATGTTCAAATAAGAGCAATGGTAACGTGAATTCTATTTTGCTCTGTTATTACCGTGTCCTTTGTTTTCTGAAACGATGTTGCCGCTCGCTGACTGTTTGGAACTATGGTTTTTTCTCCCTCAGAATTCTCTAGATTTACATGTTTTCTTCTCTTGCATGTCGTATTTCAAAATGGCCTTGGAGAGCCCTCAGTTTTAGTTAATCTCCTCATAGGATGGAGGCTGTGGTGTCAGCCCAGTAGCTCAGTTGATCCGCCCATCTCGGCACCAGGGAGGACGCTGTGAGGTTCAGTTTTCAGACGCAAGGCCATTGCCCGGGACGTTGGCTTCTTAGGCAACTGTTCGGCCACCCGCCGCCACCCCAAGAAAGCACCCGCCGCCACCCCAAGAAAGCACCCGCCGGACCAGCCTCTAGTCTTGCCTTCGTGGCTACAGAAGCGCAGTCTTACCGACACATGCAGAGTGTGTCACTTTTCCAGAGACCAGCCGGGATAGCAGTTTACTCCTTTGTCTTAAGAACGACAACCGTGCGGCAGGCCTGGCAGAGGTCAGCGGGCCGGGCCTTCCCTGTGTCCACGGGAGCACGAGTGTGGAGCCTACAAGGGAGGAAAATGGTCTCCGGGCCGGATTCATAAGGGCCCCGGAGAAAGTCGAGAAAGCATTTTGATCCCACAACCACGAGTGGTGCTCTGATTACTAACAGAGTCAGGTCCTCTGTCTCCAGGACCCCTCGCGCCTTCGCTGCCCTGGCTCAGCTTCCGGTTCTGCCAGCTCCGGTTGTCCAGTGCCGAGGGACAGCCACACTGTGTGCATCGTTCCATCCTCGCCTCTCCTGGGCTGGACGTTCTGCCTTTGGGGTGCGGACTGGTTGTCGCTTATGATACGTGAACTTTTTTACTGATGGGCTGAGTGGGAAGTACCCAAAGGAGGTTTGCTGTTTCCCAGAATCATGAGCCTGTACCTGTTTGTACTTTTTATAAATTCTCAGAAGAGCTTCCATCAGGTTGTGAGTGACTGGTTATATTTAATGTGGGCAAATCCTGTAATTGTGTTTTAACACTGACCCAAAGTGGCAACGTACCCAAGGCTCTCCACGGGGCGTTGTGCCTGACAGTCCGTGCAGTGTGTCCAGGGCCGCCCCCCTCCTGTTAGAGGTGAAAACTAAGCCAGACTGGGTCATCAGGCTTACACCCTGACTGTCATCTGTACCTCTGCCTCTTCCATTCATATTCTTCCTCACGTCTTTGCTTCGACACACACCCTCCATTCCTGGCCGTTGCTGCTCCTGCCGCCCTTGGCCGTGCATCCCACACGTGTTCCGTGCAGTCACGAACAGACACCCAGTACGTGGCTCTTAGGAGACGAAGGCTGCCCGCCTCCCCTGCTTTGAGTAGCGCTGTAGTGCGATGATGTTGCTTCTCGGGAAGGTTACAGAGACAACGAGAAGGGAATCGATGGGCAAGATGATTCCCCTCCCTGAAAGCAGTATGGCATAAGAAAGGTGCTTTGTTTTGCCACGTAGGAACCCGGATGGAAAACACACGTGGTTTGTGTTTGGTGTTTGCTTCATCTTCACCGTCGGTGACGTGCGTCCATGTTGTGTGGTACCCTCCTGGTAGCACACGCGCTTTGCATGTCAGCATGAGAATGTGATGTTTAGTCGAAGACCTGATGGCGGGCAGGGCTGCCAGCAAAGTGCATGAGGGCCGCTGACCCGCGTGCAGTCAGGAGACGCTTCACGGCTTTCTGTGGCTTACTGTCGTCACTGTGGTTTGCAGATGAAGCTGTTGCAAATGTGTCCATCATCCCGAGATGCCACGCACCCTAAAGATCTGTATCGTGTTTGATACGTGTGTCTCACAATGTCTCACAAGTATGGTGCTTTGCTTGTTTGTTTTAAACCAAAGAAGGGGGCTGTTGATGTTTTCATTACTCTTTCTATTTTACACCTTTCTTTGAGGAGCCCCTTGTGAGAAAGGAAGGCTGCCACTGCTAGAGATCCATCAGCAGACATGGACCACCGTGTTCCAGAAGTGTCAGCCTTTGAACTGGAGATGGTTCTGACCCTTTTCTCCCCTCAGTGTTCCTCTTCTTGGGATTCGGCCTCTTGAATATGACCGTCTCAAGTTCAGACAAGTGTTAGCTTTAGCATTCACAGAAGAATGTTAGAGGATGCAGCCGTTTGGGTGCTATCCTGTTCATAGGTCATCTCTTTGGCTGTTTTTGTTCCTAGTGAAGTACCTTGGTGGGAACATACTGTCCTCAGGAAACTGTAAGTTATCAGGGAAACGATCTTTGTGTTAGAGCATAATTGATTCAAAGTATCACAAGCCATTTTACTGGGAGAAACATGTGCCTGTATTTTTTTGATTCATCAAATTTTTCTTTGGCTTTATGTGATAGAATCTTAGGTCAGTTGCTTCGGTTCTAAATGGGAGGCCATTGATGCTTTGTGATCCCTACGGCCCCCAAAAGAAGCAAAAAAAAATTTTCAGCATTTAGTAAAGGATGACATTCATATCTAGCATTGAATAAGAAAATGTGTTTACAAGCCATTTTGCAGTCTAGACTGTTTTGGAACTGTCAAAAAGCAAAGGATATAAGGGCCCTGGGCCCTGTGCCTTTGGATCTCAGGGGGTCGTTACAGCTAGGAGCCATCATTTGCATATTGTTTGAGCCTGGGTGCGTGACTGGCCTGAGCTAGCCTCTCGGACCAGCCATCACCCCCTTGCTAGAAAATTCTCTCTCTTTCTTCCAGAAGTACATAGAGGTAATTTTTTTTTTAGCATGTTGGCAAACCTTACTCAGACCCTTAATAATCCTAACCTTGGTTTTCATCCATAGATGAAACCACAAAAATCAAAATAGAAACTTAAAATTGAACATAAGGTAAACCAAGGAAAGTATTTTTCAAAGTTACTTCACGTAATTCTTTCGTGAAGATCGGCTCGTTTTCCAGACAAAAATAGATGCTAGGAAAGGAAGCTGCTGGAGAAATACAGGGGAAACTTTTTTTTTTTTATTAAATGTGGCAAACTGGATTTTCACATTTTGTGACATATACTTCATTCTCTACAAATTCTAATGATTTATTCTTTCTTCTCTTCATTAAAAAGATAAGATATCGATTGATTTTGGCTTTTTTTAGAACTTGTAGAGTGAGACATGGTGTGATGTTTGTGCAAAGATTATTAAACTTTAAGTTCTTAATTTAGAAATTTTCCTTTGGGTCATTAGTAATACCTCACAGGTCTAATTTTTGTTATATACTTGGCCTTCATTAAAGCTATTTAAAACTCGTTCCAGATGGAGCAAATCTCTCCGAATAAGTCAATCTTAAAATAAGTTTTTGTTGCTTTAAAAAAAAAAAAGCCAATTAATGTCAAGGAATCTCACATTTCTATTTCTACAAGTTAAAATTTTTTATTCCCAAGTCTTAACTTAGGTATAAGCCAACTATTTTTGTTTATTTGCAGAGTATGTTGTGATTGTATTTAAACAACAAATACTTAGCTATATTCATCAAATTAAGATTATGAACTAACTAAACAAAAAAGAAGCCAAGGGAACTTCCGAGCTCACCAAACTGGCAGAAACTACAAATCAGTTTTCTTTTTACAAGTTGGACGGTGCCAGGTAGTATCCTCACTCGCTTATGAAGTAGAAGGGGTTTAATAAAGCGTAGTTGTATCTCCTCCGGGATCCGCTTGTTGGCACCTGCAGTTGCCGATAAACTCAGTGGTGATCCTTTCCTTTTCACAGTGCTCCAGCTGAGGCTCCAACAGAGGAGGACGAGAGAACAGCTGGTGGACCAGGGCATCATGCCACGTAAGATTTCAGTGTCACTGTCGCCTCCAGTGTGATGTAACAAAGCACACCCGTCCGGGAAGAACCTGGACCGCACTCTGCTTTCAGTTGTGTCCACGTAGTCAGTATACGGCGTCCACGTGAGCTGATACGGAAAACCTGGCATCAGCGCTGCCAGCCTAAGAGAATCCTCTCAAAGAACGTTTTGAAAACCAGATGCACTGTAAAAGATGGGCTTGAATTAATTCTGTATTACACAAAGAACACCTTGAAAACGGGGTAGTTAGGTTGAAATCAGTTCTCACTTCCAATATGAGCCCTCGTTTTAGTTTTGAAATCATCAGACTCCTCTCTGCCTAACAGGTCCAGTGTTACTTTGACTTGCGAAAGTAACGTGATAAAATTAATTTTAAAACTTGTTCTAAAGTTGTTTAATTCAAGTTAATTATCCTTGATACAGTACAGTCTGGTCTGTAATTAAGTGCATCTCGGTTACAGGACTAATACACATTCTGTTTATAATTAATAAAATCTTTCTTGCCCAAGTAGATAATTTGGAGGTATTTCAAGGCCTTCATTTTTTAGAGTTGATTAATTTTAGAATATTCGCCTGTTGCCTTCTTACCTTTGCTCACCAAATTTGGAGGGAATTGCATGTTTTAGAGGTGGAAGAGTGGTTGCTTTGGTGTTATGATTATTTATGTGGGTATTTGTCTAAAAATTGATCTCTCGAAGAAGTAATTTATATGGCTTTAAAAGACTAAGAAGAAATTACAAAATGAATCTATGCTTCCCTACCTTTTTTTGGCTTATGAGAACAGTTGTTCTCTGCAGTAGACTTTTTTCCCCAATAAAACTTTTCTGGACTACTATTAATTGAGTATCTAAATATTTTGAATCTAGTATTATGATAGACTCAAAAGGTGGTTTGACGATCTGCCAGATTTCTCTACCACCTTCCCAGTGATGAACCAATCAATTAAATAGTATCAGTGATATTTAAAACACCACTGCCAAGCCAGCTCTAGTCTGATTTTGGGAGCTGCTCCCTAGACAGAAACCTGTATGGGCTTGTCTCCTGGGAATCTTTGCAGTGCTTCAAGTACCAGAGCTGAAAATAATCCTACCCAGAGAGTCAAGTTTTAGAGGTGACGGCCCAAGTAAACCTAGCCCAAATCCTATGCACAGCGTCTGACTGCCTGTAGTTCTTACAGGTGGACATACACACAAAAGATTTTGCAAAGATAATTGATAGAAATACTGTAGTAAGTGATGTTTTAGTAAAACACTGCTTATCCTCCCTCTGGGATTCTGGAATATTTAAAGTACTA
The DNA here is from genome assembly GCF_007474595.2 of Lynx canadensis. Lineage (NCBI taxonomy): Eukaryota > Metazoa > Chordata > Mammalia > Carnivora > Felidae > Lynx > Lynx canadensis. The sequence continues at coordinate 12,060,663 of NC_044318.1, forward strand.
GTAGTTAACATATTAAAGAATCATTAGGTCTTTAGGGTGAGTTGCACTGTGGTACAATAGAAAGAGTATGACACCTTCTAATTCACAATGCTAGACTTAGATTCCACTTTGATCACAATTTAGCTATATGGCTTCGAGAATTTGGGTAACCACTTTGAGCCTTTCATCTGTACTTGGCCTGATACCTACCTTGCGAGGTGGTGACGATCAGCCACGCTATAACTGTGATTGACCACAGGGCGTAGGACTATGTCCATTGTGGGGTCTCAGTGAATGGTAACTCAGCTCTGCTAGACAGAAAGTGTAGCATGTCCTCGTGTTCAAGGTTAGACCACTCCTAGGCTAAACGTCCTCTGGACATTTGGGCTTTTTCTGGTATCTTATATGGCCACTAAGAGCAAAGACCCATCAAGGAGTCCTCACACAGTTCCCTTGGTGATGGTAATTTGGCCCAACTGTTGGCTCCAACTAGTCTGACCTGGTACTTGTATTGTCATTGTGTGTACACCTCTATCCTCAATGTTCACTTGTTTTATTGGTGAATATATGATTTTAATTCTGAAACGTCTAAGGTTTCAAATTTTGCAGATCTCCTAAAGGAACTAGTAATAAATGGAACTGTAGATGCAAACTAGTAAGATTAAGAAGGAACATCAACATAATGTACCCTAACGTTTGGCCGAAATATTAACTCGTCTGTCTACATGGTTCTTATTCTTCTCACAGCTTTGAAGAGCCCAGCTGCATTCCATGAGCAGATAAAAAGCTTGGAACGAGCCAGAGTAAGAAATTTCAGTTTCAGAGGTTCTGCTTCTCTGCTTCTCTCTTGTATTTTAAAGTACCTGTGGGCAAGTAGCGATCTTACTCCTAAATATATCCATAGAGAAAATGCAGTGTATTTTCAAGACAGGTGGCTTCCAGAGTTATATGTTCTGGGGTAGTTGAATCTTGGAAGTTTGTAGAAAATGCATGATGTTCAAATTTTGTTCTTTTAAAACCGGTAACTGGTTTTGTACATAAAGGACAAATCGCATTTCTTCACTTCAGTGCTGGGGCATACCAACAGGTTTTAGAATAACCATGGAGTATTTCTGCCGCTTGTTACCCCAGCAGACCGACAGCCCAAGTGGTGTCCCGACAACCGCACATCTTTAGGTGGTTTCCTTACTGGGTCTGCGTCAGCTGTACGTTTGACCAAGGGCAGGAGAATCTGGCTGAATTAAAGAAGTTGCTGTATTTCAACTCCACTCTATTTGAGAGTTTTCCATGCCATTTGCACATCGAATTCATGTTCATTACTTTTGTTTAAAAGTACCATTATGCACATTCATTCTTTTTGCTTTAGGGAATACTTCTATCATGCAATATGAAAATAAGCATGTTCCAAAAATTCCGTAGGAATTTTCCCAGAAGGCGATAATGATCTCTTAGAATCTTATAAAATATAAAACCCATTTGAAAGCCTTATTGTTTCAGTTGAGAACCTTTCTGAGTAAGAAAGTCTGATCAAGGATATGAATTCATCAATGAAAACACATTAGGATTTTAAGGAAATTTGTTATTTAGGTGGATTTTTACTTGACCTAAAGTGTAGCTATTAGATATTTAAATGATCAAAATCGTATGTCTGTGCAAATTATGAGCCTTTTGCCTTTTCCAAGTTTTAAAATAAAAGTCTGTAAAGTGCTTACTTTATGCCAGCATGCATTTCAAGTGCCTGTGCAGTTTTGAAGGCTGCAGTTTAAATTATGTATTGGATAATAGCTCTTCAAAGTACTAATTGCTACTCTTTTCTTCTCAAAATCATGACCAAAGAGTATACAATTTATTTAAATGGAGTACCTTGAGAGAAAAATGCAAAACCACAATAAGTCATAAACAATTTATAGTAAGACTCACTCTCTTCTCTCTCTGTCTCTCTCTCTCTCTCTCTCTCTGTCTCTCTCTGTCTCTCTCTCTCTCTCTCTCAAGACTGAAAACTTTTTGAAGCATAAGATTCGGAGCCGACCAGATCGTTCTGAACTTGTCAGGATGCACATTTTAGAAGGTAAAAATGTTTATTTCTGCTTATTTTGCTGCATTTTCTCAAGAAAAGAAGTGAGAATTCCACCATTGCTGTTTGTTCCCATCTTAATAGCTTTTTACCCCACAGGCTGACATCCTCCAAATTGGATAGCCAACATGAAGACCCAAAGCTAAAATGTTATGTTAGATACATGGGGAAAGTTTGATTCTCCAAATAACCAATTGATGAACTGACTCTGCCCCACCAACTGGTGCTGTAGATGTCTCTACCATCTGTCCTGGAAAAACATTTTTGGTCCAGAGGATTTCTTCATCAGTGAGGAATATTTTCCCACTAAGTCATAAAGGGTACAGTGGCCACAAGTGTAACCCTAGATTTTCACCTATCTGGATGGACCCTGTTATATCTACCTGGTGCACTGCCCACACCTAACATTTTTGTTTGTCGTTACGTACCCACAACAGTCCAGCTTGATCTGACCATTAATTAAATACTCTCCACTTAGCCCACCGGATTTCCTCAGTGGTCTAGCTTCATCACTTGCGAAGCTGGTAGGGACAGTTCTGTTCTGTCTCTAGTGAGACACATGACTCAGACCAGAATGTTTTTCTGTCTAAAGACAGAGCATTCTTGAAAGTTCCCCCCCCCCCCCATAAGCTCCTGAGTACGTTTTCTTTCATTGTTTTGTTCCTCAGACTGATTTATTAAGCAAGGACTAGAAGCTTGACCCCGTGATAGTCTTGAGTGTGTTAAACCCTGAGATGATACAGAAAGAATCTGGAAATTTCTCACAAAGATTCAGAGACTCTTCTCAAGTAGGAATATTATATTTATTCCTCTGGTCTAATGATAGAGTTAGTATTGGAATTAGGTTGATATTACAAAGTATTAGATTGTCGCTCATCATAAGGAGTAATATCCTGAAGGTCAGACACGTTTAAAACTCTCCCAGAAGCGATAAGGTTATGCTCATTTGAGGTGGTCATTCATTGGCCAGTGAACTAGACCCCAGAGACCCAGCAAATGAGCCAGATCCATGCCTGCTTTCATGAAGCTTACAATCTAGTAGCAGAGACAGATAATAAACAGGCAAAACAAATGAATTACAGATTGTGAAAAGGGCTCGATGGCAGTAAACAGGCTGTTGTGGTGGGGACGAAGCACAGGATGACACCACAGTAGGATGTTGTAAACAAATTCCAAGTAGCAAGTTGGTATCTGCATCCCCAAGTAGGGTCTCTTCTAATCCAAAGAATCTATGATTATGTGACTATCTCCATATCTGGGGTGGGAAGTGACGGGTATATGCCTTCCACTACTCTTAGTGTGTTCTCAGAAGTCCATTGGGCTAAAAAAGCTTTTCCAGAACTCAAGTGGTAGGGTAGAAACAGCTACCAAAAAAATGTCCGGGTTAAGTGAATCTTCAAGAAGCAATTGTGGTGGTAAGTAACTGGGGACAGGGCTCCTTCTGCACCTAAAAATACCTCGACCTATAAAGGACATTTTTGAAGGAACAATGCTTCTGTTTCAACTTGCCTTCTAATTGTAACAGGCTTTATTAATATAATTAAAACCAAAGCAAATACATTTATCAAAAAGAATCATATTTGCTTTAAAAAAAGAAGAAGAGGAAGAAAAGATTACCCAGTGGTTAAAAACCCAACTATGTGCATGAGCGGCCTGTAAGTGATGTTTTTTTAGTATCTGTTCTCAAGTTGGGATTTTTACAGTAAGAAAGAATATATATCATTTGTAATTTTAAAAAATAACTTCAAACCCCCCAACTTATTTTAACATTACCCCAATTTTGATTGAATTGGATGTTTGGCAGGCAAAAGTCTAAATTATTTTTCTGAAGTTCAGCTAAAATCTAACCTCAGCATCGTGGAGATGAGGAGATCACAAGACCAAAAACAGAAACATACCAAAATCCCAGCGTCTAATTATTTACTTTCGGGATATTTTCATTCCAGACATATTCCTGATATGGAAATGTTGATGGGAGAAAGGAGAAAGGCAGAAGACTGTCCTACCTAGATCTTAACAACAGCATTTAAAACCACCCTAAGAGTGATTTGCATGGTGTCATTCTCTCTACCTGTCATCTTCCTGTGTGGTTAGAAGTGGTTTATGTAATAAGATGGGGGCCACAGCCTAAGGTTATACAGGAAAATGTTAAAAATGAGAGGTCACCCATGTTATCTTCACTTACAGAAATGTGCATTTATTAGCCAATACTCTGATTTAAGACCAGGACCCTCATTAGGGAAGTGAATGGAGTTTACATCATCTTTCTTGCATGAAGCACAGCTATCATACGTCATCTACAATTTCCATTTAGGGTGCAAAAACAACACAAAGACACTTGAAAAGCAATCTGAGTTGGAAAATCCTAGATTTTATAATTTTTCCCAAATATTTTAGTTGTTAATTGCCCTAATTTGACAGTGACTTATACTGTAATAACCCACCTTTATCAAATCATTCCAAAGGATTTATCTTAGGTTCCCAAGAAATAGTCTTATTTTTGAAGTTTATCATTTTCCTATAAGATGTAGTTAAATTATGTATTGACAGCAGACATGAAATGATATGAACTGTTTTGTGGACCATCAAGGTTGAGTTTTGGTAAGCATGTAATTCAGCTGGTGGAAGGAGAAGCACTCGGATGTGCTGGGGAGTAGTTCACTGGCCGTGCACTTTTGGTGTGCTTTGGGCTTCAGCCAGGACATTGTACCCACTAAAAAGAGAACATCAGTTAATCCTGAGATTACTTATGGGGATTTTCATTAAAAGACCTTCTGCTATATAATTTAAGTGGCAGGCAACTGTCAACTCAAGAATTTGGGGTTAACACCTCACCATGTTTTTAATCACTTCTAAACATTATTTAGAACAATATAATAAAATGTTAATGAGAGGTACCAGAAGCCAAGTCATTGACACAGTTACCCAGATGAATGAGCTAGGATACTTACGTTACTTTTGCATTTGTTGTACAACTTCCTGTTTGCAAGTAGATGAGCCGAGCCTTCTTTATGACCATTGACATCTATCTTTATGACATAGGACTATGTAATTGAATGTTCCAAGGTTATATACCCAGAAATAAACCCAGATTCTTAGTGAGGATGATTGACTGAGACACACAAGGATCAACCCAAGAATTTGATTCTGGCTCTTCCTTTGGCTCCTGCAGAGAAGCTTTAGGACCTAACTAAGTAAGAGAACAGTGCCACGTCTCGCAGTTGGCTTTGCAGTGAAGCCAGATCACACCTGGACACTTCTTGGGCCACGGATGGACCACATCCCTCGTGTTCATCCTCCAGACCTCCCAATACCTAACAAATGTGACTGTGATCCTCCCACCATAAATGAACAAGAGCAGTACCACATTTTTGGCTTGAGTTCATGTTAATTTGCGTCTAAGGGCATTATATAGACAGTATAAAGTATCCAGGACTAAAAATATACAGCGTACACTACAGCATTCTTAAACAGCCTACTTCTCTTTCCATCAGTGTGTTGAGAACACATAAATATGTTTAACCCAGTTTAAATTAAATTAGATTCAGTTGGCCAGAAGTAACGTTATGGAACCGAGTAATTCAAGTAATGGTTAAAACTATGTTTCCTCTTTTAGAAACATTTGCAGAACCATCCCTGCAGGCTACTCAGATGAAGTTGAAAAGAGCTCGACTAGCGGATGATCTGAATGAAAAGATTGCTCAAAGACCTGGTCCTATGGAGCTGGTAGAGAAAAACATCCTTCCTGTAGACTCCAGTGTTAAGGAAGCAATTATAGGCAAGACTCTACAAATTTATTATTTCTGGGAGAAAGAGAAACTTGGAAGTTTCAAACAAATTTAATTTAAAAAGCCAGCACCAGGGGCACCTGGGTGGCTCAGTCACTTAAGAGTCCGACTCTTGATTTTGGCTCAGGTAATGATCTCCTGGTTCATGAGATTGAACCCCACGGCAGGCTCTGTGCTGTCGGTGTGGAGTCGGCTTGCGATTCTCTCTCTCTCTCTCTCTCTGCCCCTCCCCCTCTCGTGCACATGCTCTCTCTCTCTCTCTCTTAAAATAAATAAACATTAAAATAAAAAAGCCAGCACCGATCATGAGTATTGTTTTCTGGGTGAATTAGAAATTGATTAATACTTGCACCAATTCCCGTTACTCTTGGGATTTTTTTTTTGTTTGTTTTTTATGTAATAAGGTAGATGAAGCATCTCTTACTAGTTAACACAGAAGTTCCTCTTGTCACGTCTGAGGTTTCTGTTCTTAAGTTCCAATTTCATTCTGACATCTTTTTTTTTTTAATTTTTTTTTTTTGATGTTTATTCATTTTCAGCAGAGACAGAGCACAGGTGGGGAGGGGCAGAGAGAGAGGGAGACACAGAATCCCAAGGGGCTCCAGGCTCTGAGCTGTCAGCACAGAGCCCGACGTGGGGCTTGAACTCATGGACCGTGAGATCATGACCTGAGCTGAAGTTGGATACTCAACCGACTGAGCCACCCATGCGCCCCTCATTCTGACGTTTTCTTAATTCAACTTACTCATTATACTATTTAATTTCTGTTGTGTTCTTTAAGATCCTTACAGATTTTTCATTACTTAATTCTGTGTACTTCTAGGAAAGATGAATATCTTGTTCAGTGTCAGTTCAACAACGTAAATAGCACATGAGGACAGATGTATTTATTAAGAATGGTAAAATTTGTCCATTTTATCCTGATCTTATCATAGTTACTAATGTTTCCTCACCACACATACTTTATATTCTGGCACAAGTTTTAGCAGAAAAAATAATAATAATACCGCTTGTTCAGCAAGCAATTTTGAAAAGTTAATATCCTGCTATAAAAACTAGTCTTGTTTCCATTACACTGAGGACTTCATATTTTGCATGAGTATGGGTTTAAATCTCAGGCAATTTGTAGTCGGTAATTCTAAGTAGTACATTCAATGATGATTCCATTCAATCCCAAAGAAATGGGCCCCAAAAGGCAAGGCATCAGCGTAACTGGGCCTCTCCATGAAGTAGGACTCATCCACAGATACTGAACCATAGCTCCATTTTCTCCCGTGCCTCTTAATGTTTTTTAACACTTGTATTCCACATCAGGGTCCAAGCAAGGTTCACACCTTGTCTTTGCTGATATAGCTCTTAAATCTTAATCTCATGTGTGGGTCTTCTAACTTTTCTTACTTTGTTGGTGAAAAAGCCTTTTGTTCTCTAGCCATGCCCACATACTGGATTTTACTGAATGCATTAGCATTCCCAGTGTCATTAAAAACTTTTTTTGTCTTCTGTATTTCCTGAAACTGGTAGTTGGATCCAAAGGCTTGATCTGATTCAGACTGATCTGATCTGACTTTCTTCCCCAAGTATTCATCATAGGTAGTGACTGGTGTGTCCTTCCTCTGGGAAGTACATTATGTTCGATTTTTTTTTAATGTTTTACTATTTATTTTTGAGAGAGGGAGAGAAAGCATGAGTCAGGGAGGGGCAGAGAGAGAGGGAAACACAGAATCCGAGGCAGGCCCCAGGCTCTGAGCTGTGAGCACAGAGCCCAGTGCAGGGCTCGAACTCCCAAGCAGTGAGATCATGACCTGAGCCGAAGTCGGACGCTCAACCGACTGAGCCACCCAGGAGCCCCATCAGTTTTTTTTTTAAAACCAGCTTCTTAAGTTCTTGTACTAAACAAGTGTTTCTCCTTCTTTATCATTGTAAGCTTGGTGTTCCAAGGTCAACTTAAGTTGAAAGTCATTTCTTTCTTTAGGCGTTGGGAAGGAGGACTATCCTCAAACTCAGGGCGATTTCTCATTTGACGAAGACAGCAGCGATGCTCTGTCTCCAGACCAGCCAGCCAGCCAGGACTCGCAGGGGTCCGCCGCTTCCCCGACTGAGCCAAAAGTTAGTGAATCGCCGTCTCCCGTGACTACAAGCACTCCAGCCCAGGTATCAGCTTTCTTGTTTCTGCCCCTTAATAGAGACCATGCCCTGTTTTTTGTATATCAAGGTAATTACATTTTCTCCAGAAGAAAAGTCTGAAAGTGTGGGAAACTACAGACTTCTTTTTCACCTGTAATACAAACACTGTTAACATTTTTCAGTAGATTCTTACATTTCATTTCTGTTCTATACACACACTTTTATTTTACAAATGGTTGTGTAACTTGCTTTTTAAAATGTTTCACATAACTTTTGTTGGGGGTATAATTCGCACACTATAAAATATAACCTTCCCCCCCCCTTTTTTTGCCATCTTAACCATTTTAAAATCTGCAGCTCAGTAGTGTTAAGTACACTTGTGTTGTGCAACAAATACCCAGAACTTTTTGTCTTAAAAAACTGAAACTGTGGCCATTAAACAGTAACGCCCCATCCCCCTTCCTTCCAGACCCTGATGATTGCCCACCGTTGCATTTCTGTCTCTAAGAATCTGACTCCTTTAGGGTGGGGGATGGGTGAAATAGGTGAAGGCTGTTAAGAGTACACTTACCATGATGAGCACGGAGTAATGTATAGAATTGTTGAATCATTATATTGTACACCTGAAACGAATATGACGTGTGTTAACTCTACTGGAATTTAAGTAAATATGTACATACGTACATATGAATTTGACTCCTTTAGATGCCTCATATAAATGGAATCATGCAATATTTGCCTTTTTATGTCACTTAATGTAATACCTTCAAGGTTTGTTGATGTTGTAGCATGTGACAGAATCTCCATTTTTAAGGCTGAATGACCGTCCATTGTATGGATATATACCATTACTCTGTGTATCCACCCATTGGCAGTCAGTGACTTCCATCTCTGGCTATTGTGAGTAATGGCCCTAGGTACATGAGTTTGGAAATATCTCTTTGAGACCCTGCTTTCAGTTCCTTGGGGCATATACCCAAAAGTGGGATTGATGGACCACATGGTAATTCTATGTTTAGTTTATTAAGGAACCTCCGTGCCGTTCTCCATAGCGGTTGTACCGTTTCACACTCCCGCATGCACGGGTTTCAGTTTCTCCATGTCCTCACCAACACTTACTAGTTTATGCTCTTTTGATAGTAGCCATTCTAGTGTTATGAAGTGGTATCTCACTGTGGTTTTGATTTGCCTTTCTCTAATGACTAGTGCTGTTCAGCATCTTTTCATATGTTTGTTGGCCATTTATATGTCATCTTTGGAGATATGTCTGTTTGAGTCCTTTGTCCATTTTTAATCAGATTATTTGTTTTTCTGCTATTAAATTATAGGAGTTTTTTGTATATTAACCCCTTATCAGATATATGATTAGCAAATATTTTCTCCCATTCTTTGTGTTGGTCCTCACCTTTTACTGATAGTGTCCTTTGATGCACAGGTTTTCTTTTTTTAACGTTTATTTATTTTTGAGAGAGAGAGCACGAACAGGGGAGGGGCAGAGAGAGGGAGACACAGAATCCAAAGCAGGTTCCAGGCTCTGAGCTGTCCGCACAGAGCCCAACGCGGGGCTTGAACTCAGGGACCGCGAGATCATGACCTGAGCCAAAGTCGGACGCCCAACCGACTGAGCCACCCGGGCGCCCCCTCCATAGTTTTTTATGCATACGTTGTTGGACACTTGTCTGATTATTTCTTTGGATAGTTACCAGGTTCTGAAATGGATTTGGACCTTTTTAGGTAAAAGGTGGGCATTTCAACTACCTTCCAAGAAGGTAATACGGTTCCCATAGTCATTGTGTCTTTACCACAGGTAGGTAATGTCTTCACTGTAAACCTCGCACACTGTTTGGAGAGTTCAGTGTTGTAACTGGCTTCTTGATTTGGGTTAGATTGAACTTCTTTGTTCGACAAATATTTACTGAGCACGTATTATGTGTCAGATTGTTTTGGGAACTGAAAATCTAGGGCATGCAAAGGAATCTAACAAATAGTTTTTAATAATTGCATTGGAAATTCTCATTTCTTACTTTCCAATGGGTGTTCATGTTTCGTTTGGTTATGTAAGAAGTCTTATGCTGCACATAAGTTAGTTGTTCATCTCCTTATAGTCTTTTTTTGCCTTACTGAAATTTTAATGCTACTTAGTTATCTTTAAGCCAGAGCTATTGAACTACTTAATGGAACTGGTTAAGTTCAGTAGAAAATGTTCTTGTTAAAGCCAAGTATCATAGCATTTTTGAGTTGGGAAGGAATTTAGCAATTACCTGCCTTAACCCTTACACCAGGGGAGGCGTGCGTTCAGAGGGGTATGGAAATTTGGTGATTAAAAATGTCTGCATATTTTCTTTCAGCATTTCTTCTCATTCCTGAATGTCTGTTTGTAAGGGACTAGGTCTTCCCGCAGGATTTTCCCTACTGACCTTATCACCATGATCTGAAATACATTCATGTGTTTGCATATTGTGTCGATGCCTCCAACTAAACTGTGAGCCCTTGAGGAGAGGGACTTTGACTCTCAGAGAGGGACGAGAGCTACTTTAGTGTGTGTGTGTGTGTGTGTGTGTGTGCGCGCGCGCGCGCGTGTCTGTCTGTCTGTGTGTGTCTGTGTGTGTGTGATGTGTCTGTGCGTCTGCAACGTCCAGCACCGGGCCTGGTACAGAAGAAGCGCTCAGTGAATGTTGAACTGAATTCAGCACAAGCGCTGACTGATGCCAGGCTTGTAGAAGCAGTCAGTGTTTGTGTTCTTCCGTTTGAGAGCAGAGCCTCTCCAGCTCAGATTCATCTGAGGTAGTTCGGGCAGCTGGGTTCAGATTGTCCTATCAGAGTTTCAGGGCAAGAGCCACTGGCCTCTCTGCTTGGCTAGAACCTGGTCTGGAAGGAGGTGGGGTCAGGGACCAGACCCACGGCCCGAGGTCTGAGCAGGCAGACAGGGAGACCAAGGGAGCCCAGCCCCTACTGTATTCTCACATATTTGCTGCACCCTGGGTTTGAGCTTTAAAAATAGGGCTAAAAAGAATGTCAGGTATGCAAGTCAATACCATTAAAAAACAGTTCTACTTACCCATCTTGGTTGGTTGTTCTCTGCTTAGGTCAGGATATCAGACAGCTATCAGAGTGGGCTTGGCTTTAGTGACATGGAATTTTTGTCCTGTCAGCCATCTGCCTGGTGATGGCCTCATGACAGCCCCCCTGTGTTGTAGGAGATTAGTGTTTTCCCGTCTCTGCACTGCTTGTATTAAGTCTTTTACTCTTCTCTTGAAACTTGGTCTCCAGCTGAGTTTCTAAGTGAGACTCTTTAACCAGAGAGAGTCCTGCCCAGTGGGCTGACATTCCTGAGTTCCTTGAAGGAAAAAAGGAATAGCAGTGTTTCCTGAAGAATCAGTCTGGTCAGTTTATTGCCAGTGCAATACACATGAAGCCCTGGGGTCGTCGGGAACTTAAACACTGGCTTTTAGAACACTGATGTTGCTGCAGCCCCAGCTCTGCCTGCTACGTGCAGACCCTTAACAGTCTGCTTTTTATCTGTCGGCTCGGCCTGCGCCGGAAGCCCCACTTCAGAGAGGGGTATGCTGCCTGCATAGACATCCAAGTAGAAGAACCTAGAACCTCAGGCTGGCCTGCCGCACGTTTACCTGTCGCATAATTTCTGCACCACAAACCTTGAGACCTTCTTACGTGGCATGTCCTTCATAAAATTCCCTTGTAGTAAGTGTGTTAGTATTTATAAGGAAAGAATCTGACAAAGATTCTCATTATTATATCACACCTCGATTCACTCGATTAAAGAAGCATCTCCCTGTTAACTGTGCTCTACTGATGTTGAAGAAAAATAATCCTTGAGGAGGATTCTAAGTATGTTGTAGGTTTGGGGGGTTTGTTTTTCAGTCAACTGCACAGGCAACTTTGTGATGCCTATAACGTCTTCGGGATTTTTGTGTCATCTAGAAATGATAATTAGGGTCTGTTTTGGCGCATTTTGTACTTTAATTTTTTTCACTGTTCTCTAGTGTTGGTTTATGAATTTGTCCAGGCATCTCACTTCATATATATATAAAATATATTTGTTTCCCTAAACATGATTACTTTCGCATCTGTAGCTCAAGGGAAAAGTACCTGAAAACACTGCTTCTCATTAGACATCGAGTTTCCAAAGGGCTGGGATGTCCCCTCATTCTATCTTGGTGACGTCATCCTGAACATGCAGGGTCCAGCACACGGCAAGTGCTCGTTGCTTGAATGAATGAAAAACTTGGGAGATTATCTCTGTAATTTCTTTTTTCCTGCTTTAGAATTATCACTGTACTTCCCCAAAGTCAGTCTCCTCCCTGTTATGGAAACCGTATAAAGACAGGACAACAAAACAACATAGACAGCTTATAACTTGGGTGTCTTAGTTTTCAGTCTTTAAAATGGAAACTCAGGGAAGGAGTTCGGATGGCGAATTTTGTTACTATAGACCAGTGGTCCTCAGGTTGCCTGGAGTGAAAGACTAGTATGTGTTTTTTACGTAGCTTGTCTTCCAGATCATTGTGGACCAGTCTTCTTGCACAACACAGTGAAAGTAGTAGGGTAGCACCAGATTTCTGTGGGACTTCCCGTACTTGTAGCAGGCAGGTAACAAAAGTCCATAGACCCCACTTAGAGTAACTGTCATAGATTTCGCTTTCTTCTTGTTTGCCGGAACCAGGGTTTTTTTATATGTTAATTAGTCATCACTTCGCGCTACACATTTAATCACATGATTAAAACACATTTTTCTAATTTTCCTATTCAACTGTTTTTTTATTTGGCCTAATATAAATCTCAGGGCCAGTGTAGGGAATTTCTTTCTAGTTCTTTAAAAGTTATATTTACAGATAATTACTTGAGAGAAAATTAGGCTTAAGATTGTTTTATGGCTTGCTTAACTCCAAAATGTGTTACAACATGTTGTCTCCTGACTTCTTTCTCAAAACACACAGAGAGATACCAGAGGATTGAGTCCTACAGGAAAATATTCAGATAAAAGATACATTCCTTACAAAACAAAAATAATAAAACACATAATATCCAGCATATCCTTCCTTCAAAATGTACATTCCACCAAAAAAAATTCTTCTTTGAAATATGTAATTCTGTGTGGTCTGTAAGAGACTAGCACTGCCCTTCCTTGGATGATTCTCTTTTCTTTTCAATTCCGATCAAAGTACAGATGGAAAGGAACTTGCCACAACATTAACGGAGCAGACATCACACATTGGTGGAGCTCAATTTATTTTATGCCTAAGAAATTTTTGAACAGTGGAAAGCTGTAGAAAATTAAGAACAGCTAGTTACATGTGAGCACCAGGAGCTGTTACACTGGTGCTTTTAATCTGAAGACCTTTACTCCCTCAGCGATTTCTTAAGCCATTTAATTAATCGTTTATTATAAGCACCCACATGCTTAACTGTACGTGTGACCTGACATTTTCCAAGTCTGTGCTGCGGGGACAACTCCTGTGCTGAATTGGAAGTAGGGCTGAGAAGGAACCTCGTGGGTCGGACCCTCTGTGTACTTTCATGAAGACGGGATTAGAGGAGCTTGGTACGTTTTTTCCCATTGTATCAAGCAACTTTTAGCTAGACGACCTTTCCCACATAATATAGACACCTTAGGTGTAAGCTCACAAAATGAGCAAGGTCATGTACACATACATTAAATAATTACAACAGGACTAACTTTTATTACAAATGCTTATCAATAAAGGCCTAAATTAGGGCATCAAAGATATTGGTGGTAATTTCTATTGTTACCCTTCCAATCTCATTGCATGTAACTTACATGTCGAGAGGACTTAGATTTGGAGCTGGTTTCCAGCATTAACTGTGAAGTTGTGTACCAACCCAGCTCCTAACTCTGTTCTCCTGTGACCAATAGGAAAGTATACTTTCTACAGAATAGGCCTTTCCTCTGTATTCATAAATCAGTTAGGGTTTACCAAATATAATTGAGATGAGGATGAAAAAGAATGGCCAACATTTGCTGGGCACTTATTTGGGCCAGGCGCTGAGCTACTTACATTACACGTATTACAGGTGTCATTAAGAGAGCATCTCTCTCACCTGCACAGGATTTAAAGTAATAACTTTGTTCTCATTATGCCATCAGTTTGAGATTCTTCTTAAGACCCTTTTCCAGCACATCGTCCCGTAGCACCCTGTTATAACCCATAATGACAGCTGTTCTTTGTGTTACTTAAGAAATACAGGGGCACCTGGGTGGCTCAGTCGGTTGAGCGTCCGACTTCAGCTCAGGTCATGATCTCGTGCTTCGTGAGTTTGAGCCCCGCGTTGGGCTCTCTGCCGACAGCTCAGAGCCTGGAGCCTGCTTCGGATTCTGTGTCTCCCTCTTTCTCTGCCCTTCCCCCGTTCGCACTCTGTGTCTCTCTCAAAAATAAACACTAGAAAAAATAAAATGTGCAAAGGACCAGAATAGGGATTTCTCTAAAGATGATCAACAAACGGTGAATAAACACATGAAAAGATGCTCAACATCACCAGTCACTAGAGAAATGCAAATCAAAACCACCATGAGGTATCACCTCACACCACTAGAATGGCTGCTATCCAAAGAAGATAAATTAACAGGCGTCGGTAAGGATGTGGAGAAATTGGAATCCCTGTGCCCTCTGGGTGGGATTGTGAAATGGTACAGTCACTACAGAAAATGGTACGGCAGTTCTCTCAAAAAGCTAAAAATAGAATTACCGTATGATCCAGAAATTCCATTTCTGGGTAAATGCCTCAAAGGGTTGAAAGCAGGGACTTGAGCAGGTATTTGTACAGCCGTGTTCATAGCATTGTGGACAATAGCCAAAGGTAGAAGCAACCCTTGTGGCCACTGACAAATGAATGCAGTGTGTATGTGCAGTAGAATGTTGTGGAGGCTTAAAAGAGAAGGGAGATTCTGAGCGACCCACGCTATAACATGGATGAACCTTCAGGACATTATGCTAAACGAAATAAGCCGATCACAAAAGGAAAAATGTTGTATGATTCCACTTTATTAGGAGCTAGAATAGTCAAATTCATATAGACATTAAGTAGATGGTGGTTGTCAGAGGCTGGTGGGAGGGGAGAATGGGGAGTCGTTCGATGGAAAGAGAGTTTCCGTTTTTCTGGAGGTGGATGGTACTGATGGTTACAGAACAGTGGGAATATACTTAATGCCATAGGACTCTACACTTTAAAATGCTTTAGGAGCGCCTGGGTGGCTCAGTCAGTTAGGCATCCAGCTTCAGCTCCAGTAATGATCTCGCCGTTTGTGCCTTCAAGCCCCACGTCAGGCTCTGTGCTGACAGCTCGGAGCCTGGAGCCTGCGTCGGATTCTGTGTCTCCCTCTCTCTCTCTCTCTCTGCCCCTCCCCTGCACATGCTCTCTCTCTCAAAAATAAACATTAAAAAAAAATTTTTAATACATCAGATGGTTTAAATGGTAACTTAAAAAAAATTTTTTTTTAATGTTTATTCATTTTTGAGAGAGAGAGAGAGACACAGAATCCAAAGCAGGCTCCAGGCTCCAAGCTATCAGCACAGAGTCCAATGCGGAGCTGGGACTCACAAACTGCATGATCATTACTGGGGCTGAAGTTGGAAGCTTAACCGACTGAGCCACCCAGGTGCCCCTAAATGGTAACTTATATGTATTTTACCACAATCTTTTTAAATAATAGATTTTTTAAATGAGGGATACATGCAGATCCTCTTTACTAACCAGGTCAAATGTACCAACCAAATGTTCACTAGATATTGTGCCAAAATGTTAATGTTCAACTCCTTGTTCTAAAAATAAAAGGCCTTGGGGCGCCTGGGTGGCGCAGTCGGTTAAGCGTCCGACTTCAGCCAGGTCACGATCTCGCGGTCCGTGAGTTCGAGCCCCGCGTCAGGCTCTGGGCTGATGGCTCGGAGCCTGGAGCCTGTTTCCGATTCTGTGTCTCCCTCTCTCTCTGCCCCTCCCCCGTTCATGCTCTGTCTCTCTCTGTCCCAAAAATAAATAAACATTGAAAAAAAAATTTTTTTTAAATAAAAATAAAAGGCCTAGGGGCACCCGGGTGGCTCAGTCAGTTAAGCGTCCAACTCTTAATTTTGGCTCATGTCATGATCTCACTGTTCATGAGATCGAGCCCCAAGTCAGGCTCTGTGCTGACAGCACAGAACCCGCTTGGAATTCTCTCTGCCCTTCCCAGCTCACGCTTTCTCTTTCTCTCAAAACAAATAAATAAAAACTTAAAAAATGAAATATCTTAACTTGTAACTGTGTATTACATAAAGTGGTCAGTGCTGTGATATATTTTAGCAAAACTAGAATTTACATTAAATATCCATCTATTAAATATACAAAGCATGTGTTTTTGATTTGTATTCAGCCCATTCATTGACTAGCATTTGTTTTATTTGGGGATCAGAGTATGGAAACAATATTTAAAGAATAATTGCATTTTGAATTTCTTATTTGCATATTCCCATCTTAATTAAGATCTGTGCTGTATCCTAAATTAAAAACACATGTATTTTAGACTTAAAATCTCCAGTCCAAAAAAACTTTGTTTTTAAATATCTAGTTTCTGCCCCTCTGGATCGCATAAAGAAATCTAATAAAAAAGGAACTTACCAGAGAACAGTGATTGGTCCTTGACAAGTGTATCATCTTTTCAGAAGGAACCAGTGCAGACACCTGATACATTATAAAATTTTAATCAGCTTAAACATTTACCTTGACTTATTTTTTTCTTTGGTAGCAGAACTTACCCTTAGCAATTTCTAAGAAGAGAAAAGTCAGTCTTTAAGATTCAAAGACTGAATCTTTTCGGTTTTGTTTAAAGCCTAAGTATCCCTCATTTAGACAACAGTGTTTTCCTGACATTGTCTGTCACAGTGTCATGATGACAGTTGAAGAACTGGCGGTCATGAGACCTGTAGCTTGGGAACAGCACTCAGATCGAATAAAACAGAGCAAAGCTTGCAGCTCTTTTGTTTCCTTGGAGAAAAGATTCCGAATCATTCGAGATTAAATTTTGAAAGTACAAAAGGTGACCTTAGGTGCCAGAGGAAATTTAAACACTTGAAATATTCTTTTAAGATTTTAACATACTGCTTACTTTATGATGGGGTAAAATAAGTGTGGTGTCCTTTATGGCTTGAATATTGTTTTCATCTTTTTTGGAATACTGTCGTTTCAGAAGTACTGATACCTCGATTTTTGGGGAACTCTAGTCACCAGGATCCTAACGTCTAGCTAGGATGTAAGGTTATTTAAGGGGTCATTTCTAAGGCACATAACAAAGACTGGCAAATGTAAAGAAGAGTTTAGACGTTTCTCCCATTTTAACCAGAATTTATCATCAGATAAGGTAATGTGAATAATCACCGTATCTCAGTTGGGTCATTCTTGTGTTAATGCTGGGGTGGGGTGTGGGGGGGCCTCTGGTTTTCTGGGTAGCAGAGTCACACTGAAAAGAGCTAGTAAGATGAGAGTATCTGTAATCAAGGCTGAAGTCAGACAAGGTCTTAGAAATACAGGAGAAACATTTTCATAAATATTATAATTGATAGCACATTATGCTACTGGATTATTTTCCAGATTATTAACATTGACAGCTGTCAAATGCATCACTGCAATCGCATTAGTCATTGGGGGGCTGGAGGGGTAAAATAGCTTGCCAGGTTAGTAGAATTTATGTGCAAGGAACAAAACACACACACACACCCATATGAATATACACACCTATGTATATACAATTTTTAAATATACTATATATATACATATACATATATATTACACACACACACACACACACACACACACACACACACAAATATGTGATTCTGCTTCGTATGCCAATTATTTAACAGCCAAGGAATGTTTTTCCCTATGGGAAAATTGACCCAGAGATAAATATCCTCACTTCCAAAAAATGTGCAAAGTGAGAGGAAAACAAATAATTTAAAACCATATCCTTAAAGCAGTGACTTAGCTGGCCATCAGCTTCCCTTCATGTCAGAGGTTCGTTAAGGAAGCGGCTGTCTCAGGGCCATTTGGGGGCAGAAGTCAGCCTGGAGTACAGGTGTCGAGACTCCTGGAGAAGTTCGTTTCTTTCACTTCTCTTTGAATGAAATCAAGTGCAGTGTTCTCCCCTTACCCACAGGGGATGCATTCCCAGAGCCCAGGGGGTGTCTGAAACCGCTGATAGCACAGAACCCTGTATACCCTGGTTTTTTCCTATATGTACATACCAATGTAAAGTTTAATTTATAAAGGGGCACAGTAAGAGATTAACGACTGTAAAAATAGGACAGTTATAAGTGTAATAAAAGTTATGTGAATGTGGGCTTCCACTCTCAAAATATCTCATGATTCTACACTCCCTTCTTCTTCTGATGATGTGAGATGATAAAAATGCCTCCATGAGGAGATGAAGTGAGGTGAATGACAAAGGCCTGCAATGTAGCGTTAAGCTGTCATTGACCTTGTGACCCTATGTCAGAGGCAGATCGTCTCCTTCAGGACCACAGTTGCCCATGGGTCACTGAAACTGCAGAAAGATAAACCGTGGGTAAGGGGGTTACCGTATAGCCATCTTTCAAAAGTCACGTCTTTTTATTGTCAACCCTCACTGTTAGTAATAATTATTTACAAGTGGAAATCAGTGGCGAAAGGAAAACCATGCTTAGGGAGAGAGCCGTCATGGGCACGCACAGTTCATTGCACACTCACACACATCCTCACGGTCTCAGCCGGCCTTGAGAGTGTGACCCAGCATGAGTAAAGCCACAAGGAATTTCCATTCACCCATTAAACAAATATTTATTGAATAACTAGTATGTGCCAAGCTTCATATTTCTTGCTGCTGAATAGCCTCTGAGTTCTCAGGTCATTTATTTTAAGGAAGGAAAATACAGTCTGCTATTCTTAAACCCAAGTACATCAGCAAAAGAACTGATTTTGATTCTTGTAATGAATTTGAGAGTTGTGGGCAGGGCAGCAGAGTGATAAAGGAAGAGATTTTTTTTCTTAAATTAAGGCTCGTAATAGTTAAGTCCATGTAGTAATTGCTGTGCAACATTTAACTGATTTGTGAGAATAGTAATTAATACCTCTTCCTAGTAAGTGAATACTTAAAATCTACTTAGAGCGTCAGCAGAAATAGGCTCTTAGGCTGTTGATAAAAGCTATGAAAGCCTTTGGTAGCTTCCTCTGTTAGTATATGACACCACACCCAGGTTTAGTGGTTACTTGTTTGACCTCGGTAATAAATTCGCTTCTTGCTTTGGGTGTGAGAGTGCCCTCAGTCAAACAAGGCCGTCTTAGAATAATACATTGTTCAGATGCCCAACTGTTGTGGGAAATGGGGGAAATGGTTAAAGAGAGTGCTAGTCGGGCTCGGACCCTGGGACATGAGCTGTAAAGCACATGTGTGTGGAGGGGCCTCCAGGGAGTGGCAGCTTGCTTACTGAATGCTGCCAGGCCGTGGGTCTGGGGTATGCTGGAGGGGACTGATCGGGCCCGTAAGGGAAAGTAAATGCCACGTTTAAATCAGCCGGCATTACTGTGATCTATACAGCAAGAAAACCTCACAAGTATCACGTACCGTTCTGATCATTTCTGCAAGAGTCTTGGACTTCGCTTCTGCCAAAAAAAGGGCGGTTCTGACCGTATTTCTGAGAAAACACTACTAGGGTGTAGTCAATCGAATTACCTTATTTAGCTTTTGCTTTTCATTGCCATTGGGGCAAAGACTAAATACTTGGGTCCGTTGACGTAAAGCCTGTTATTCTGCCATCTGGGTCTCAGACACAATAGTATATTTTTCTTTTGTTTCTTTCCTAGGGGACGTTCAGAAAATGAGGTCATTCCCTTATAATTCTGGTTTTTCTAATTTTATGCCATCGAGTTCACACGCTTGTTCTCTTTCCTCCTTTTCCAGCAGTTTACTTCAGTGTCCCCAGCAGTTCCTGAATTCTTGAAAACTCCTGCTCCGGATCAGCCCCTGACCAGGTCCCCCGCTCCTGTCCTCCCCACAAGCACCGTGTCCTCAGCAAAGCCTGGCCCGTCGCTGGTGAAGGTGGGTTCCTGGCACACGCCGGTGTGAGGTTGGTTTACTCGCGGCGCGTCTGTGGCCCATGCGGGGAACACAAAGGCACGTTTCTGTACCTCCTAGCCTGCCTTTCAGCCTGAATGAAGCCTTGAAGACAAAACCCACGGGCAGGCTTACTAGGTCAGGCCTTAATATTGGAAATCACTGGGGCGCCTGGGTGGCTCAGTCCGTTAAGCGTTCGACTTCGGCTCAGGTCACGATCTCACGGTCCGTGAGTTCGAGCCCCGCGTCGGGCTCTGTGCTGACTGCTCAGAGCCTGGAGCCTGTTTCCGATTCTGTGTCTCCCTCTCTCTCTGACCCTCCCCCGTTCATGCTCTGTCTCTCTCTGTCGCAAAAATAAATAAACGTTAAAAAAAAATTAAAAAAAAAAATATTGGAAACCACCACCTTCAGCAGATGCCCTGTTGCTCTGTAGTCACCAAAGAACTGCACAAAATTTGGTCTCTAGAAAACTCCCAGAGCCGTGCGGAAAGGCTTGAGGGTACATTTTGTCGGCGGTTCCCAATCCTGCTTCCATCCAGGCTGCTGACATGAAAGACACACTGGGAGGAGAGTAGGATAGAGAGTAGGATACAGCACTGGGAGTCACACCCCTCACGAACAGACGTCTTTAATGGCAACGTAATTTTGGAGTTTATACACAAGGTCAAGCTCACTGGTACTCCAGATGTATCACATGACAGGTCAGAGGCTTCAGACAGGCGGCTGCGTTTTTTGCTTTAGCAGATTTGGCCCGCTGAAGCTCGTTTTGTTCTTCCGAGAAGCTGCACATTGGTGGCACTGTTCCCTAAATTTTACTTGGTGAAACAATTCAGTTAGAATAGGCCCCAAGGAAGATTAAAAATTTTAATATATAGTAGGCTTAAAAAAAATTTTTTTAAGTCCATTTAGAGCTGCTAAATAAAGGGGGGGATAAACAGAGGAATAGTCTAAACAGTTCCGATACAGCTTTTGCCAAAAGCAGCAGAACCCTGATCTCAAACTTTTAGAACTAAAAAAGGACATCAGAGAGCTAGCTGACCCTCTCTGCACCTACCAGATGAGGAAGTGAGGCCCGAAGAAGTCACAAGGCCAGGAACGACCCAGGCCCCCTGAAGGGTTGGGGAGCCTTCTTTCTGCCTCCGGGTGAACACAGGGCTGCTCTCCCAGGGGAGGTACCTGGGGCGGATTCCTCGCTTCTTCCGGCTACCCGCTGGCACTCTCCTGGTCCTCAGCCCTCCTGCAGAGAAGGCTCTGTTTCTATTCCAGCCTCTCTTTGTCAGGGTGGCCCAGCGTTTGTGGCTTCAGTGCACAGATCAGTGCATCTCAGCATCTTCCATCACTTCTTCTTGGAACCCGAAATTCCAGAGTGTGGCAAGCAGCAGCTGAGCTAATGCCCGCTCGCACCCCTCTGCCCACATCCGCAAACACGTACCACTGATGGCACAAAGACTGTTTGAATGCCAGTGCGTCTTTCCCTGTGGATCCTAAGAGGTCTCTGCCTCTCCTCTCCTCTGAATTTCTCCTCTTCACTAGTGAGTGCCTCTTTAAGGAGGGCTTTGATTCTGGGGCAAAAGGCATCCTTTAAGAATGTGACATTCAGAGGCTGGGTAGGCGATCCTAGGACTCTGCTAGTAGAGGAGAAGACAGGTACGTACTGGGAAAGAGACTACAGTTCTTTGGATTTTTGTGAGGAAAGCTGTTTCCCGCCCTCCCTTCCTGAGAGAATGTGCCAGTGAAGAAATCAGAGCAGATTTCGTCTGAGGAACAGTGGTTCTTACCAACAGGTGCCTTCCTGATTGGCTGAGTCACTTGTATCATTACATAACAATTAGAGTCCAGCCTCCTTAACTCACACCCCGTTCGTTGGTACAATCACTTGGAAACGACCAGAAGTAAAATCTGTTGTCGATAACACGATAAGCAGATGACAGTCAATTGATGAATATTGTGAGACTGCAGTATTTTTTGTGTGTGTTTGTGTTTTCCTTAGAAACACACATCTTTATAGTCTGCTTTGTTCCATTAGAAGCACTCTTCTGTTTTTACATAGTCTCTAAAGAATATATTTTTAATGACTGCAAGACAGGACACAGGGGGAAGCATACCTAATCCTTTCCCATTTGTATATTTGGTGTACACCCTCTTTTTCACTAGGAGACAATAGATACAAGTGTGTCAACAAGAAACCCAAAGTAACTTTGTTGAACTTGAATAGAAAATGCTCAGTGGAGTATATCCTTCCCCTACTGTAAGAAAACAAGGAGGGGCGCCTGGGTGGCGCAGTCGGTTAAGCGTCCGACTTCAGCCAGGTCACGATCTCGCGGTCCTTGAGTTCGAGCCCCGCGTCGGGCTCTGGGCTGACGGCTCAGAGCCTGGAGCCTGTTTCGGATTCTGTGTCTCCCTCTCTCTCTGCCCCTCCCCTGTTCATGCTCTGTCTCTCTCTGTCCCAAAAATAAATAAACGTTGAAAAAAAAAAAATTAAAAAAAAGAAAACAAGGAACAGGAGAAAGTAAGTTCTTAGGAGCCAGATTTTTTTTTAAGTTTATTTATTTTGAGAGAGAAGGTGTGAGCAAGGGAGAGGCAGAGAGTCCCAAACAGGCCCCGCGCTGTCCGCTCAGCGTCTGACGCGGGGCTCGAACCCACAAACCGTGAGATCATGACCTGGGGCGAAATCAAGAGTCGGAAGCTCAACCGGCTGAGCCCCAGGCGCCGGATTGCTCGGCCCAGGGAGGTAGACCCACGCTTTCGTAGCTCTGGCAACGTATTCGGCGGACTGCTTTCCGAAGCGGCTACACCGATTTCTGAGGGACCTTGCTCTTTGACGTCACCGTCAGAGCATTCAGGCACACGGTAGAACAGGCCGCGTGTGATGGCGCCTCTTAAAATGCTCCTGTCTTTCTCTCGAAAACAGCAAAGCCATCCCAAGAACCCTAACGACAAACACCGGGGCAAGAAGTGCAAAGATCCCAAGCCTCGGGTGAAGAAGCTCAAGTACCACCAGTACATCCCGCCCGACCAGAAGGGGGAGAAGAGCGAGCCCCAGATGGACTCCAACTACGCCCGCCTGCTCCAGCAGCAGCAGCTCTTCCTGCAGCTCCAGATCCTGAGCCAGCAGCAGCAGCACTACAACTACCAGACCATCCTGCCCGCGCCGCTCAAGTACGGGGCCGGGGGCGGCGCGGGCCACGTCCCTGGTTCCTAGGGGGTGGATGTCGTGGGGCGCTTGCGCTCAGCGATCGGTCTCACTGCCTGGTCCTCGAAGCCCGTCCCGCGGCGTCTTGCCCTCGTGCCAGTGAGTCCAGGGTTTGTCCTCCGAGATAGGTTCCGAACCTTGACCTTTCATGGTAGCGGTGCCTGGTCACAAGTACTCGCCCAGGAGAGATCTGCCTGTTGTTTGCCACATAGTAGTAGGCGCCGCGAGAAAAGCGTAAGGAGCGAGAGTCTTGTTATAAACAGCCTAAAAAGGGCGGGGTGCGGGGGGATGAGTGTAGAAGCCAGAGTGGTCAAGGAAAGCTTTATGAAAGCAGGCAGGATACCTCTGTGGGAAAGAGCCCGAAACTTGGGCGGGGCCCTTTCACGCAAAGGAGAGTGACCCCCCCCACCCCCACCCACCCCGTGCTAGAACAGAGGAAGGAGCGGGCCATGCCTGTTGATGGGATGACGGGGAGAATAGCCTGAATAAGGAACAGGATGAAAAGTAGAAGACAAAACTGAGTAGAGCCGCTGTCCAGAGGAATCTGAAGCCGGGCAGCCTGGAATCTTGACGTGGTAGGTGATTCAGAGGGCTGTAGTGGTGACGCCACAGTGCACGAAAGGACAGTGAGATGCTGGTCACGGAGGGGAGTCTGGCAGCAGGCAAGACAGACATTTCACAATAAAGGAGATGTGAGAAGATGAGGGCATTGATAAGGGGAAGGAAAGAACAGATGAGAGATGTTTCCAAGACAGTTAAAGGTCTTGGTGACCAACAACTGTGGAGAAGGAACATGTTTCCAAAGTCTGAGCCCAGTTGAGAGAGACAGAAGGAAGTGACTTCTGACAGCTTCTGAGACTGAATCCACAGCAAGACATCCATAGTGAACTTTAATTATGTACAGAAGGAAATTTCTAGATCTCCATCCTCAGTATGCATTTTCCAGGAAACATGGGTAAAAATGAAAATACTTCGTCTCTCATTTCCCTCAGTTATCAGGAGAAAGGGACATTTACATTGGCCTCACAAGACAAACTGTACAAAAAGGTGCAAAGTTTATTCGAGTTGAAAGTTTTTCTCAGTGAGCAGGCCACTCAATTCATGATCCGTGTGGTGTGTGGAAATTCGACTCGGATATTCTCCACGTATGCTGAGCATTCCACCACAGGGAGCCCTGTTTCCTAGGAGCAGACAAGGAGTGAGATCCGCTAAAAAGCTCCTCTGTTAAGAACCGTCTCCTCATATGCTAGTGATTATCAATGCACTTTTTTCTTTTAAGATCCTGATATCTCGAGGAAGATTAGACCTATTAGTCTTTTGGACCTTACTGTGAAGTACGTAAATCTAAAACATCAGGGCACAGAGATGAAGAAAGAAAGAATTTTTGTAGCATGTTATTATTTTAAGAGCAAGCAGGCCTGAGTGAGATGTTGACATTGGAAGGGAACCAGGGAAGACCAAAGAGGATTGGAAGCGCATCAGACGCAGACCACCGCCGCTTTGCAGCTCCGTCCAGGCCCGAGGGAGGCGTCCTCCCCTGCCGCCTCCCTCCTCTGGCATTGGGCAGCAGGGACACGAGCGGTGACTGGCTCCCCTGTGCGCGCTCCTTACGATGCACCCAGCAGTGTGCTCAACGTTGACATCCCTGTGCCCCTCACCGTAACTCCAGGAGGAGGTGAC
The DNA here is from genome assembly GCF_007474595.2 of Lynx canadensis. NCBI lineage: Eukaryota > Metazoa > Chordata > Mammalia > Carnivora > Felidae > Lynx > Lynx canadensis. Next base: position 12,085,595 of record NC_044318.1, read on the forward strand.
GTTACTGACCGCACTCCCGGGTGAGGAAACCCGGACAACTGAAAATCCCATAAAAGGATTTTTGTAGTATCTATGAAACAGTCTTTTCTGTAATGAAAGAAATTGACTGTGTGGGGCCAGTTTGTAGATGGGAAGAGTACATCTGAGGAGCTGAGTATCTGGTCTCTAATGGTTCTTTGTCTTTCCACTAAGGCTGCCGGTCCCCTGTCCTCCACAAACACCCCACCACCATAGCAGCCACGCCACCCAGCCCCGGAGAGCATCACACACAAAGATCCGGGGACACAGAGGGGGAAAGGTCACTTACTTTTGTGTATTATTGCACCACGCAAAGACTGAACGTCACTTCTGTTTAATTTCCGGGTCCTGACAGTGGAGGTGTTGTTTTCTAAAACGGTGTTTCTTTTCACCAAAATTCCAGTACAGGAAGCTGAATGCAGAAGTCTGTAGCTCCACAGCAGTGAGATTTGACCTGATAACACAGCCCCTGGTACCTTGGGAGATGGGGCTGTAGCCACACACTGACGGGGGCTCCTGGAGGGTCCTTTCAGGTGTCTGGACTTCAGGTTTCTCATCCACACAGACATCACATTTGTCAGGGTCCCCCCACAGCATGTTTTCTGTCTTTGTGGATCTGGACAAAAAAAATCTAGGTCCAACTTACTCTCATTATTTTGAAGGTTGAAGCAAGCACTGAACTGTTAATTGTAGTAACAAGTAAAGCATTATAGAATCTCAACCAAACGCACCAATAGAATAATTTATTGTTCACAAGGGAGCAGAAATTGGTTCGGGGGAGTGCTGCACTTGTGATTGAAAAGAGCACAGACACATATACGGTACGTAGGTGATTACACAGTACATCCCTGAGGGTATTAAGATTTCACTGGGAGGTCGATTAGGGAAAAAAAATTCGTAGAAAGTCTCCTTGTGGAGACAGTAATGAAAATAAGTAAGGCTGAGAAGTTCTGATTTACATAAAATGTTTTCATAATTCTAATAGAAGATTTTAAAACTGGATTTTTAGAAAGGAAATAAATGATACATAAAATATTTGTCATTCCACCCAAATTTCAAGAAACTTCGTTGCAAACACTTAAAGTATTTAACTTCCATAAAATTTAGGCAGGTTTTCAAAGACCCCAGATGAATGTCAAGAGTTAGCTGTTCACAGGGCCAGAAATGGCTTCAAACACAATCTTCCAAAAACCCACTGGACAAAGCTCATCTAAGCAGGGACCTCTCCCCATAAGCAACATCAGGTCCCTGTTTCAGAACATGGAAGTCAGAGTCTCCATGCTTCAGCACCAAGACTCCTATAAGGATAAAGCGTGAGGCTCTAATGGAATTGGCTGTACAGTGTCAACCACCCAGGGGAGGAAATGTCATTGTTGCCAAGAGTATCCTAGGGGGAAGAAGCTAGATGGGGACCTGGTTCTGCTGGGAACATGAGTACAGAAATAAAACACATTTTTTAAATCACCTTTTTAAATGAAGTGTTAAGTGATAGAGAAGTCCATAAATCATAACTGAAAATCAATGCTAAGTAAACACACCTCCATAACCACCACCTAAATCCAGAAATAGAATATCAGTACCCCAAAAAGCCCCCCTGGCATCCCCCCTCAGTGACTACCTGACTTCTCTCCCATTGATTAGTTTTGCCTTTTTTTGAACATTATATAAATGCAGTCTTACGGTATACATACGCACGTGAGTTCTTCTGCTCAACATTGTGTCCGTGAGATGCATCTTTACTGGTGCAGATAGAAGTAGTTAATTTTTATTCCTGTCTAGTATTTTATCATTTATCCACCCATCATCCTCTTGGTGGACAGTTGGGTTGTTTCCGGTTGGGACTGTTATGAATAATGCTGTACTAAGCATTCTGACCTGTGTGTTTTGGTTCATGTATGTAGATTTTTGTCAGGTGTCCCTCGAGGAATGGAATTGGGTCAGAGGATAGGCACAGGTTTGTCTTTAGTAGATAACATAAAACACTTCTGCGAAGTGGTTGTACCAATTCACACTTCTCCCAGCCGTGATTGAGCGCTCTCGATGTTCCGAGTGCTTCGTATTGGCGTCTTATTCGTTATAGCAGCAGTTCTGCTGGATGTGCAGTGCTGTTTTGTTGTGCCTTTTTCCATTTTCCTCGTGTCTGATGAGGTGTTAAGCCCTTGTTCACACGTTTAAGGACCGTTGGGATAGATTTTCTTGTGATATGCTTGTTCAGGATTTTCCCATTGCGTTTTGTCTTTTTCTTACTGATTTGTGAGACTATTTTTTGTATATTCTAGATATGATGCCTTGTCAGAAATACGTATTAGAGGGGCACCTGGGTGGCTCAGTCGGTTGAGTGTCCAAGTTCGGCCCAGGTCATGATCTTGCGGTTTGTGGTTTGAGCCCCACATCAGGCTCTGTGCTAACAGCTCAGAGCCTGGAGCCTGCTTCAGATTCTGTGTCTCCTTCTCTTTCTGCTCCTTGCCCGCTCACACTCTGTCTCTCCCAAAAGTAAATAAATACTGAAAAGTTAAATAAAATAAAAAAAGAAATATGTATTACAAGTACCTTCTCCTATGATTTGACTTTTCACTCTTAAAGCTGTCTCCCTTAGTGTGTTTTGTGTCCTGTTTAAGAAATCTTTCCCTACCCAAAGGCCATGAAGATATTATCCTAAGTTTTCTTTTCTTTTTTTTTTTTTTGAGAGAAAAAGAGCACAAGTCAGGGAGAGGCAGAGAGAGAGGGAGAGAGTGAGCCAGTGCAGAGCCTGACGCATGGCTCAAACCCACAAACCACCAGATCACAACCTGAGCTGAAGTCAGACATTCGACCAACCGAGCCACCCAGGCACCCTGAAATATTACCCTAAGTTTTCTAAAAGTTTACTGCTTTCATAATTCACGTTTAGGTTTCTGAGATGGTGTGAGGTGTAGGGGTCAGTTAAGGGCCTTATTTTTATCTGTGTGAATATCCAGGGTGGCCCAGCACCATTTGTTGTAAGGACCACCCTCTTGCTAGTGCACTTCAGTGCCATCTTGGCGATAACTCAAGAGGCTCTATATGTGAGGGTCTGTTTCTGGATTCTCTGTTCTCTTCCATTTGTTGTTCTGCCCTTGTACCAGCACCACACCATCTTAATAACTGGCTTTATAATGAGTTTTGATAAGTGGTATGGCTCTTCCAGCTTTGCTTTCCTTCAGTGATGCCATGGCCATTCTTGGTCCTTTGTGTTTCCATATATAGCTCAGAATCACCTTCAGAATTTCTACCAAGCAAGCAAGCAAAACTTGCAGGGGGGGTCTCATTTGATTGATATCTTTATACTGTTGAGTCTTCCAATCCACGACCATGATGATTTTCTCTTCACACATTAACAGTCAAGTCGTTAGCAGAAGCAGGATCAAATTCAGACATGATTTTATTATCAAGTCTAATTTTCTTTTCCTTTTGAAGGCCACTCAGTGACAAAAATAACAACAGTGGGAATTCAGCTCTGAACAGCACCACGCCTAATACACCAAGACAGAATCCATCTGCTTCCGTGAGAAAGCCGGGGCCCCTGCCTTCTAGCCTGGATGACTTAAAGGTAATACTTCAAAGTAAAGTTTATTCACCCGTAATTACCACAAAAACAGAAATGATTGGCCACATTTGTCTGAGGTGTAGGTGAGTTTTTGATAGACCTTCAGCTTTACCAACAGTAAGATAACCTTTTCAGGGGTACTGTCTGTTTACGTCCATTAAGTTTCTTTGAAGACGATCAGTAATAACTCTGATTTGTTGAGCATAGACCATGTGTGGGCACCAGAACACTTGTGACCGCAGAGGGAGATTTTCTTCTTCCCCGCTCCTTGCTGAGTTGGGAGAAGCAGGAAAATGTTAACAGTCAAGAATCTCCTCTCCGAGGCCAGACTGCGTAGGCTTCCTCCCTCAGCTCAGCTTCTGGTTATCCATGGTAGGTCAGACATAACGGTCTGCCTTTCACTGCCCCAATCTCCTCATCTGTGCACTAGGAATAATAATAATAACACCCACACCTCATGTGAAGATTAATTGTAAGAATAGGGGCATCTGAGTGGCTCAGTCACTTAAGCGTTCAGCTCTGGATCTCCCCTCAGGTCTTGATCTCAGGGTCGTGAGTTCGAGCCCCGAGTTGGGCTCTGCGCTGGGCATGGAGTCTGCTTTAAAAAAAAGAAGAGAAAAGACAAAGTATAAAGCACTTCCATCAGTGTGTGGCACATGGTAATTACTCAATGAATGTGACTGTCTTCGTCACAATTTCTGATTGTAAATCCTCAGACAGAACAGGAATTACCCTCTAAAAGCCCTTGCTTTACCTCCAGCCTTCCCAGTGCCACAGGTCCGTAGCTGTGTGTGCGTCGGGAAGAGAAACCATCCCCTTTGCCCATACATGGTAACGTGGAGCTGACAGGCGGTAGGCACCTTTTGCGTCTGGGCGTCCTGTAGATCTGTCGGGAGTTGCGGTACCGAGAGAAGAGACATGATTTGTTTGTACTTGCAGGTGTCGGAACTGAAGACGGAGCTGAAGTTACGGGGTCTTCCGGTGTCGGGCACCAAACCGGACCTCATCGAACGCCTGAAGCCCTACCAGGAAGTGAACAGCAGCGCTGTTGCTGCCGGCGGCGTCCTGGCGGTGCCAGCGTCTGCCATCGTCGCCAGCAACCCAGAAGTCACCGTGGCACTGCCGGTGACAACGCTGCACAACTCCGTGACGAGCTCGGGCCCCTCTTTCAAGGCAGAGTTGCCGCCTGCCGGAAGCAGCAACGTCGCCCACGCCGAGAGCGTCAGCTCCCCGCTGCCCATCTCGCCTTCCCCCTCCGAGCAGTCCAGTCTCGGGACTGAGGACACAAGCATGGCAGACACGTTCACCGAGATCATGACCATGATGTCTCCCGCGCAGTTCCTGTGCTCGTCGCCGCTGAGAGTGACGGGCAGCGAGGACAGCCCGAGTCCCGCCAGCAGCACGCTGTCGAGTCTGGAACTGGACGCGGCCGAGAAGGACCGCAAGCTGCAGGAGAAAGAGAAGCAAATCGAGGAGCTAAAGAGGAAACTGGAACAGGAGCAGAAGCTCGTGGAAGTTCTGAAAATGCAGCTTGAGGTTGAAAAGCGAGGGCAGCGGCAGCAGCAGCCGCTGGAACCCCAGCCCGGCGCCGCGGCCAGCTCGGCCGGCAAGTTAGATCCGAAGCATGGCGGTGTGGGCTCCCCCGTCAAGGACGAGACCGCGCTGCCCGACTGCTCCAGCCCCAGGCGGCCTGGCCCGCTGGCCAGCCATCCTGTGGGCCAGCCCGTCTCGGCGGGCGGCCAGACCCTGGTTGCCAAAAAGGCCGTAGTGATCAAGCAGGAGGTCCCCGTGGCCCAGGCCGAGCAGCAGAGCGTCGTCCCGCAGTTTTACGTGAGTTCCCAGGGACAGCCGCCGCCTGCCGTTGTCGCTCAGCCTCAGGCTTTACTGACCACACAAACCGCTCAGCTGCTGCTGCCGCTGTCCATCCAGGGCTCCAATGTCACCTCAGTGCAACTCCCAGTAGGCAGCCTCAGACTCCAGGTGTGAAGTGTGTCTTCTAACTCCTTTGCCTTACAGCCTGCATGGAACAGAAACTTGCCTTATGGCGAGCGCCCCAGCCTTCTCATACATGCACCCCAACCGGGCCTCAGAGGTGCAGAAAATGTGTGCGTGGGGGGCGAGGGCCTGGAATTTAATTCAGAAATGTTAATAGCTAGCATTGTCTCCACATAGTTAAAACAAGCAAGCGGTGCTTTCCTGCTTTTGATCGCTTTTATCTTTAGTGAACACGGTATCGTTAGCGAACGTGCAGACATTTTGAGATACCGGTTACAGTATCGTGAGAATAGCTGGTGTCGCTGAGTGCTTTTTGTGTGCAAGGCACAGGATCACGTACTTTATTTTCTTATTTATTTAAGTCATCTCTACACCCAGCATGGGGCTCCAACTCACGGCCCCGAGATCGAGAGTTACATGCTCCTCCGTGTATTTTAAATGGCTCACTCCCTTCAGCTCTCCCTTCCCCCCAGAAGATCTAAGTGATGGCACCCATTTTGAGGTAGAGAAACTGAGGCCTTGAAACGTTGGGTAAGTTGCTCTAGGACAGAGCCGGGTTTTCTAACTGCCCGGCCTTTACTTTTACGCCCACTCGTGTGTTCTGCCTCCTAAACGTGATTCTCGAAAGACACCATTGAAGTCAAGATGCCTGAGGCATGTGGGGCATCTGAGGAAAATGTGACCACAAACTTAGGAGTGAAGGTGTTGAGGGAGTTGATAAAACACTGGTAAGCATGAAACCTCCTTTTATGCCTCCTCCATAACCTGTGTATTGACCTTGTTTTTATGCAGTGCATTTGGTAGGTTTTCACACAGTGGGTGGGTGACAGGTGAACAGAAACCACCTGGGACAGTGCTCCTCAGCTTTGACCACCACCCCCCCACCTACATACTCTTCATGGCAGAGACCAGTGGGTTGTGCCCCTGAGGTTAGGAAGCATGACCCAGAGGCCCTTGGCATGTGCAAGCATTCTAATTCTCCTGTTTGACCTTTAGACTGTCTGTGAAATTCAAAGTCTACTCTGTGACACAGCTTTTCTAAACATGTATTTTTCCATCCAAATCTTCCATTAGAGTTGACATTCTCCATTCTGGGCCCGTGTGTGCCCCAGCACATAGCTGACTGTCTCCAGAGGGAGCACATACTGTTTGGGCAGTTAGGCCTCAGATTTTCTTGCTGCTGTTAAAATTATTGTCACACCTGGCCTGTTGTGTGTAGAGCCACTATAGGTTTTTATTTCAGTTTTCCGTTTTCTCAAAATTTCCCAATGAAAATCTTAGCCACTTAAGAAATAATAAGAGCGTGAAAAAAACTGGTCTGGTGTTAGGTCTCTGGTTTAGAATTAAGGTTCAAACTGTGTTGTCGATGAAGTGTGTATCTGTCTGTAAGTATTTTATCACTTCATTTCAGATAAGTTCCCCACATGATCGCATGTTGCACATGTAAACTCTTTTTTTTTTTTTTCAGTTTATGTATGTATTTTTTAAGTAACCTCTACGCCCAAACTCAACCCAAACTTTGCGGCTCCCACTCACAACCCCGAGATCCAGAGTCCCATGCTCTTCTGACCGAACCATCCAGGTGCCCCCACACCTACACTCTTGATTCTGAGTTTGATTTTGATAATTAAATCAATATTTTGTTTGCTTCCTAGACTCCACCACAAGCAGGAATCCAGACTCAGACTCAGCCGCAGACAGCAGCCACCACCCTGTCCTCAGGCTTAGCCCAGACCGTACCTCAGAAGCAAGAAGCTTTCACGCCACATGTGCTCAGTCAGCCTCAGCAAGTTAGAAAGGTTGGTGAATGCGAACGAGTGACAGGCCGTCGCCGATGGTGACTGTCATCTGCTCAGCCATTCTCCAAGTGTCCTCATAGCAGTCTCTTCCGTGGGAAGCACCGTTTGTTCTTTTGTATCACGCACCTCCCACTGGATGGGCCTCAGGCCACCTGCCATCCGGCTGCAGATTATGCAGTTATTAGGGAAAAAGGGTTCTTTTTTACTGAAAGACCGGTCATCTTAACAGTTAAAGCCCTTTTCCAAGTAAAAGTTTCAAAAGTTTGTTTTTAATCCTCATGTAGGATTTTTTGAGTTTTAAAATAAATTTCTTTTCAAATTAATCATCTTGTGGGGGAAGGGGAAGTGCTGTTCCCTGGGAAGAAATATTTGAAGTCGAAAAAGATACTTTTTCAGTGTCTACCTTGAATAAGATCTTTATATATTTAAGAGTTTGCCATCTTGCGGGCTAACAGCCAGAGGGCCCAGGTGTGCGGATTCTGGTTCCCCACTTCCTACAGGTTTGGCCTTATGCAAAATTCACTTACTTCCTCTGAGTGTCATTTTCCTCATCTTTCAGATGACCGTGTTGGTCTAGGACTCAGTAACCCCTCCATGTGTTCCTACCAAAAAATTGTGATGTTGAATAGCCCAGAAGTTACAAAAATTCCCTCTTACCCAGCAGGTGGAGCTGTGTGCACATCTCCTTGACAGAAAACTCGTAAGGCCTCAAAAATAGGTCTTATTATTTTTAACCTTGAGAATTATTAGTCCCAGAATGTTAATCTTCAACATAAAAGAACTTGGATAATTAGGTGTACCTGTAGACATGCCCCAAGGTAGCGTGAACCGTCTGGGCTAAGACCACTTGAGCAGCAGACAGAAATTGACGCCTGAGGTCATCAGTAGTCACATTATCATGTGCTCTCTTCTGGAATCTCCTCTGGGAAATGCAGTGAGTTACAGCAGCATATTACTGACTTTGGGCTCACAATAACATTCTAGGGTGGTGATCGCCTCAGTGAACATTCCAATGTTAAGATAGTTTTCTTTAAGAGAAGAGAGAGAAAAATAGGATATAGACAGGAGAAATAAGGGTTTATTCACTAAGTCTCAATACTAGAATTAGGGATTATTAATTCCAGCTTTTTCAAAGAGGAATATGCTTCCAGAACTCCTCGCCCAGAGCAGCTGTACCTTTTGAAGGGGTGGGTACACACACACACACACACACACACACACACACACACACACACACATACACATATACTTGCCCACTTAAGAAATACGTATGTATGTTTACAATAGAAACGCAGAGGTAAGTTTTTCTCTTTCAGAATACTAGTGGTATAAAGTACATAAAATATTTTTATGAGTAAATCAGCTCTGTGAAATACAATCACAAAATCACACAGTGACCATACATTTGTAAAAGGCCATAAGACCTTTGGCTCGTGATGGGGGCTAAACAGACACTTGTTAGTTCCACAGGAGGGAGTCCTCACCACTCCCTGACAGAGCGGAGGCCAGCTTCTCAGAAGGGGGCAGATTTTAAATGGGGCCCTGCAAGGATTTGGAGACACTTTCAACAAACTGAAAACCTGAGTGTGGCCGCAGCCTGTGTGGCCTTTCCGGTCCGACAGAAATGGGGCCGGGTGGTGGAAGCTTTTTGTGCCAGCCAGAGAGGAGGGTTTTACCGTAAGGACAGAGGAGCCAGGGATTGTGGGGGCTCCATCAGGTGTGTGCTGAGGCTGTAACTGTAGCAGAGGGTCGACAGGGAGGGAGGCACAGTGAAGAGGATGCCACGGTACTCCCGTGATCAGGAGCAAGGACCTGGATTAGGACAGCGGAGGACAGAGGCCTGATTCAGGAGGCATTCGTAAGGCGTGTGAGCACTGAAGGGAGACAGCAGAGGAGACTGATGGCTCCGTTTACCAAAGTTTTAAAAATAAATGAAGGGAAAACCAAGAATTACTTTTTCTCCAAGGCTGGTGGTGGTGGAAGGAAAGGGGAAAGTTTCGTTTGGAATATATTACATTTGAGATGTCCTGAATTTATGTTTGTAAATAAAGGTTATAAATGTGGCTTTGGCACTTGGAAGCAAGGGTGGAAAAGAGGTGGGTTTGGGGATTATTAGCTTAATCGTGGACATGAAAGCTGTGAAAGTAGATGAGACCACCCTGGTGAGGAATATGAGAAATTCAGCTATTGCCTAAGACAGAAATCATACTGAGCAAGCGCTGATTTCCCAGAAGGTACAGTCCACACCGCCATCAAAGACAGGCCACTAAGTAAAGGGACCACGGATGCTGGAAAATCGGGGTCGGCAGACCACGGCCTGAGGGCCACCTCCAGCGCCCCACCTGTTTCTGTAGATAAAGTTATTGGAAGCCAGCCCCACCCATTGATTTATGCGTTGTCCAAACTGCTTCTGGGCCAGAGTGGCAGAGGTGAACAGTTCCAACAGACACCCCATGGCCTGCAGACCCTAAACTGCACACGTGGTGGCTCCTTACAGGGCAAGTCTGCCGAGCCTCGTCCTAAAACATGGTTTTCTTCGGTAGGAAGAGCCAAAGAACAGATTGAATGGAAAATATTTGTCCGTTACAGGTTTTCACGAACTCGGCATCAAATTCAGTTCTGCCGTATGAGAGACCACCTGCTCCAGCGGTCCAGCAGCCCTTTGTGAACAAGACCTCCACCAGTGTTCTTCAGTCCAGAAGCGCACCACTTGCCTCCCTGCAGAATGGACCTACCGCTTCCAACAAGGTAGTGCTGTGCGGACGGGGCAGCAGTAACAGTGCTTGCTCATGGGGCCCTAAAGCATTGCAGAACCCAGTGCTTCGGGCGTGGAGGGACTGAGTATCAATATTAATGGGACAAAATAGCCAAAGACCGTGGTGACGGTTGTTAAGGGGCAGCTTGGCTGTTATCGCGGAAAAGATGACCCTTCCCTCACAGGATGGTGCCCCGGTGCCATCGGCCACACAGGCTGGAGGTGAGAAGGCTCCTGAGTTCAGGAGCGCCGTGACTCAGCCGCCCTCTGAGCTCACTGCCCAGACCTGACATGTGCCCTCCTCTTTTTGCCTCAGCCTAGTTCGCCCCCTCCACCCCAGCAGTGCGTCGTCCAGCACTCCCTGTTTGGGAGCCCGGTCCCCAAGACAAAAGACCCTCCCCGCTACGAGGAGGCCATCAAGCAGACACGTGGTGCCCCGTCCTCCCTTCCAGAGGTAAGTAAACGAGACCAGTGGCCACAGTCTGTGGGCTTGTATCTGGGGTGTCGTCCTCACACTGAATCCCTTGTTTAAAACGCGCTTGCCGCTGTACGAACACAAATTTCAGAGCCAAGAACCTCATTTGCATTTGAAATGCTGTTTTTTTTTAATTGAAGTATACTTGACATACAATATTATAGTGGCTTCAGGTGTTCGACAGTCATTTGACACTTCTATACGTTATGAAATGTTACCCAGGTAAGTGCAGTTACCATCTGTCACCATACAGTGTTATTACGAGATCACGGACTGTGTCCCCTGTGCTATACTGTACATCCCTGTGACTTGTTCTGTACCTGGAGATTCGTACTGTTAATAACCTCCACTTACTGTAACCATCCCCCCGCCCCATCTCCCTTCTGGCAGCCACCAGTGTGTTTGGATTTATGAGTGTTTCTGTTTTGTTTGTTCATTTATTCTGTTCTTTAGATTCCATAGAGAAGTGAAATCATTTGGTATCTGCTTTTCTCTGTCCAACTTCTTTCACTTCACATAAACCCCTCGTAGTCCATCCCTACTATCACAAATAGGAAAAATACTTTCTGTAGTTTGTTTTTAATGTTTTATTTTTGAGAGACAGAGAGAGACTGAGCATGAGCAGGGGAGAGGCCAAGAGAGAGAGAGAAAGACAGAATCGGAAGCAGGCTCCTGGCTCTGAGCTGTCAGCACAGAGCCCGATGTGGGGCTTGAACTCACAAGCTATAAGATCATCGCCTGAACCAAAGTTGGACACTTAACAGACTGAGCCATCCAGGCGCCCCAGAAAAATACTCTTTTTTTATAGCTGAGTAATAATCCTCTGTGTGTGTGTGTGTGTCACATCTTCTTTACCCAGTCATCTATCCGTGGACACTTAGGTTGCTTCCATATTTGGCTAGTGTAAGTCATGCTGCAATAAACATAAGGGTACAGATATCTTTTCAAATTGATGGTTTTTGCTTTCTTTGGAAAAATACCCAGAAGTGGAATTGCTGCATCATAGGGTAGTTCTATTTTTTAATTTTTTGAGGAATCTCCATACTGTTTTTCACAGTGGCTGCACCAGTTTGCATTCCCACCAGTAGTGAAAGAGGGTCCCCTTTTCTCCACATTCTTCCCAACACTTGTTACTTCTTGTCTTTTTGAGAGTGGCCATCCTGAACTGGTGTAAGTTGTTATCTCGTGGTTTTGATTTGCATTTCCCTGATGACTCTTTTCTATGTTGGCCATCTGGATGTCTTCTTTGGAAAAATGTGTATTCTGCTATTTGGGGGTGGAGGGATGGAATGTTCTGTATATATCTATTAAGTCTGTCTGGTCTGATGCATCATTCAGAGCCACGATTTCCTTACTGATTTTCTGCCTGGATGATCTATTCATTGATGTTAGTGAGGTGTTAAAATTCCCTACTATTATTGTATTACTGACAATTTTCCCCCTTTAGTCCATTAATATTTACTGTATCTGCAAAATATAGGGGCTCTTGTGTTGGGTGCATGGGTATTTACAGTTGTTATGTCCTCTCTTTGGATTGATCGCTTTAACATTATGCGGTGCCCTTCTTTGTCTCATTACAGCCTTTACTTTAAAGTCTGTTTTTGTCTGTTGTAAATTTTTAAATATTTGCTACCTTGGCTTTTTTGCTTCCATTTGTATGGAATATCTTCTCCTATCCCTTCACTTTAAGTCTGTATATGTCTTTAGGTCTGAAGTGAGTCTCTTACAGGCAGCACATAGATAGCTCTTGGGTTTTTTTGTATCCATTAGGTAACCCTGTGTCTTTTGACTGGACCATTTAGTCTGTTTATATTTAAAATGAAAGGTATGTACTTATTGGTGTTTTTTGTTTTCTGGTTGTTTTCAGAGTTCCTCTCATAGCTCTTCTCTTGCTTTCTTTGTGATTAGATGACTTTCTTTGATATTGTGCTTGGATTCCTTTCTCTGTATTTGTTGTGTGTCTTTTACAGGTTTTTTGATTTGTGGTTACCTTGAGGTTCATAAATAACATCCTAGGTATATAGTATTTTAAGTTGGCAGTTTGCTTAAGTCCAACACATTCTGAAAGTACTACATTTTTATTCCCCCTTTTGTGTATATAATGTCATAGTTTACATTTTTTTAATTTTGTGAATCCCTTAAGTAGTTATTGTAGATACAGTTGATTTTACTTCTTTGTCTTTCAACCCTCATACTAGTTTTATAAGTGAATGATCTACTATCTTTAACTGTTTTACCAGTGAAACTTCTTCCTTTCATAATTTTCTTACTTCTAGTTAAGGCCTTTTCTTTTCTGCTTCAGGAAGTTCCTTTAACATTTCTTGTAAGGCCAGTTCAGTGGTGATGCACTCCTTTGACTTTTTTTGGCCTGGGCAACTCTTTATAAATTTCCCTCAATTCTGAGTGCTGAGTAGAGTGTTCTTCGTTGTAGATTTTTTTTTTCCTTTCACCACTTTGTATATATTACGCTGCTACCTTCTGTGAAGGTTTCTCCTGAGAAATCAGCGTATAGCTTCATGGTGTTTCCTTTATATGTAATTAGTTGCCTTTCTCTGTATCTTTAATTTTTGACATGTTTTAAATGTGTACTTACTTTTGAGAGAGAGAGATAGAGTGAGAGCAGGGGAGGGACAGAATCTGAAACAGGCTCCAGGCTCTGAGCTGTCAGCACAGAGCCTGATGTGGGGATTGAACCCACAAACCATGAGATCATGACCTGAGCTGAGGTCCTACACTTAACGACTGAGCCATGCACGCACCCCTAAGTTTTGACATTTTAGTTATTATGTGGACTTCCTTAGGTTCATCTTGTTTGGAACTCTCCACCTTCCTGTACCTGGCTATCTGTTTCCTTCTCCAGGTTAGAGAAGTTTTCACCTATTTTTTCTTCAAAAAAGTTTTCTGGCCCTTTTTTTCTCTCTTCTCCTTCAAGGAATTTATAATGCAAATGTCAGTATAGTTGTTGACCCAGAAGTCTCTTAACCTAACCTCATTTTTTTTTTCTATTCTTCTTTTTGCTATTCAGTTTGGATGATTTCCACAGCACTGTCTTCCAGATAACTCACCTGTTCTTCTGTGTTCTCATCTGCTGCTGATTCCCTCTTGTGTATTTTTCAGTTTTGTTATTTTGTTTTTCAGCTTTGACTGGTTCTTTTTTTTATATTTTCTGTCTCTTTGTTGAAGTTCTGAGTTCATCCATTCTTCTCTCAGATCCAGTGAACATCTTTTATGACCATTACTTTGAATTCTTTATCAGGTAGATTGCTTATCTCTGTTTCATGTAGTCCTTTTTCTGAGGTTTTATGTTGTTCTTTCATTTGGAACATATTACTCTGTCTCCTCATTTTGTCTGACTCTGTGTTTGTTTCTATGTATTAGGTAGCTTGGCTCCATCTCCTGGTCTTAAAAGTGGTGGCTTTGTGTAGAAGGCATCCCTTACGGCCCAGTGACACAATCCAATCAGGTGATGCTCACCAGAACCATGCACTCGAGGGTGATGTCTGTGTGGGCTGTTGTGACTGGGCCAAGACTTCTGTGGGTACGCTGGTGGGCAGGGCTGGCCCCACCCTTCTACAGAACAAGCTGCCCACTTGGTGGGGCAAGACTGATGGACACTGTCAGAGCTGGCTCCCACCAGTATTTACATTCATAGACAAATATCCCACAGATCTGTGCTCTTCCAGCACATGCCCTAATAAGTAAATCTCCTTCACATATACCCCAGACACTTTCCAAACTGCTACTTGTGTGCTGGGTCTTAGACTAAGTGATATAATGCACTGGCCCTTTAAAATAGAATCTCAGTTCCCTATAGCCTTCTGGCTCCTGCCCCACTGATTTTCAAAGCCAAAGATTATGGGGGTTCATGTCCCCATTGGAGATCCCCAAGGTTGGGGGTGCCCACTGTGGGGCTTGATCTCACTCCCACTTATGGGTGATAGGGATCACAGTGCCTGGGATTGGGTTTCTGACCACACCCCACCCCTCCTTCCCTTCTCCCTGTGGCTTTCTTTTTATCTTCAGCTGTGGGAGAGGTTCTGTTAGTCTTCAGGTCATTTTCAGAGGGAGTTTCACTATATTTAGTTACACACTTCATGTGTCCATGGGAAGTGAGCTCAGGACCCACCTACTCTGCCATTTCCCATGCTTCTCCTTTAAATGCTACTTTAAATCAAAATACCACTCACTGTGAAGACTGCCAAACAATTTCGGCAGCTGTGTAACCTGCAATTCCTACTTACTCACAAATTCAGGCTTTGTCTTTTAACTTCTCCTTGGGGGGTGGGTCATGTTAAGGATAGATGTGATGGTAGCCAGGGCATGTATTTTATACACGTTTCTCTTCTCTTCTTATTTTTTTAAAGCCAAGTATAATTAACACATAGGTGTACAATATAGTGATCCAGTAAACCAGGTTCTCTGGTTGCTTTTTTTAAAAATTTACATCCATGTTAGTTAGCTTATAGTGCAATTTACAAGTCTAGTTGTTGTGTTTTTCTTTTTTAATTTACATCCAAGTTACATTTACATCCAGTTAGCTCTGGTGCAATAATGATTTCAGGAGTAGAATCCAATGATTTATCCCCTACATGTTAACACCCAGTGCCCATCCCAGCAAGTGTCCTCCTTAATGCCCCTTGCTCATTTAGCCCATCCCCCCCAACACCTCCAGCAACCCTCAGTTTGTTCTCTGCACTTAGGAGTATTATGTTTTGTCCCCCTCCCTGTTTTTATATTATTTTTACTTCCCTTCTGTTATGTTCATCTATATGAGTTACGTCATATGATGTTTGTCTTTCTCTGAATGACTAATTTTGCTTAGCATAATACCCTCTAGTTGCATCCATGTTGTTGCAAATGGCAAGATTTCTTTTTGATTGCCTAGTAATACTCCATTGTGTGTATGTATGTATGTGTGTGTATATATATATATATATATATATATATATATATATACATACCACATCTTCTTTATCCACTCATCCATCAATGGACATTGGGGCTCTTTGCATACTTGGGCTATTTTTGATAGTGCTGCTGTAAACATGGGGGGTGCACTTGCCCCTTCGAAACAGCACACCTGTATCCTTTAGATAAATACCTAATAGTGTAATTGCTGGGTCATAGGGTAGTTTTATTTTTAATTTTTTGAGGAACCTCCATACTGTTTTCCAGAATGGCTGCACCAGTTTGCATTCCTACCAGCAGTGCAAGAGGGTTTCTTTTTCTCCATCCACGGCAACATCTGTTGTTGCCTGAGTTGTTAGTGTTAGCCTTTCTGACAGGTGTGAGACGGTATCTCATTGTGGTTTTGATTTTTATTTCCTTGATGATGAGTGATATGGAACATTTTTTTCTTGTGTAGGTTGGCCATCTAGATGTCTTCTTTGGAAAAGGGTCTGTTCGTGTCTTTTGCCCTTTCTTCACTGGATTCTTTGTTTTTTTGGGTGTTGAGTTTGATAAGTTCTTTATAGATTTTGGATACTAACTCTTTATCTGATACGTCATTTGGAAATATCTTCTCATATTCCGTTGCTTGCCTTTTGGTTTTGCTGATTGTTTCTTTCGCCATGCAGAAGCTTTTTATCTTGATGAGGTCCCAGTAGTTCAAGAGGCTGGTTTTTATTGTCTCTTTTTCCTTTGTTTGTTTTATTTCTTAAATTCCACATATGAATGAAATTATTTGGTACTTGTCTGTCTCTGACTGACTTACTTCACTTAGCATTATGCCTGCCAAATCCATCCATGTTGTAAATGGCAAGGTCTCATTCTTTTTTTGTGTGTGGCTGAGTAATATTCCATTGTGTATAATATACTACATCTTCTTTATCCATTTGTCTATCACTGGACACTTAGATTGCTTCCATCATTTGGCTGTTGTAATTAATACTGCAGTAAACATAGGGGCACCTATCTCTTTTCAAGTTAGTGTTTTGTTTTCTTTGGGTAAATACCCAGTGCTGAGATTACTGGATCATCTGGTAATTCTGTTTTTAATTTTTTAAGGAACTTCCATACTGTTTTCCACAGTTGCTGTACCAGTTTGCATTCCCATCAACAGTGCACAAGGGTTCCTCTTTCTTCACATCTTCGTCAACACTTGTTGTCTTGCGTTTTTGATTTCAGCCATCTCACAGGTGTAAAGTGGTGGCTCATTGTGGTTTTTGATTTGCATTTCCCTGATGGTGAGGGATGTTGAGCATCTTTGTATGTGTCTGTTACCTGTCTGTATGTTTTCTTTGGAAAAATGTCTGTTCATGTCTTCTGCCCATTTTTAACTGGATTGGGTTTTTCTTGGTGTTGAATTATAGAAGTTCTTTGTATATTTTGGATATTAACCCCTTGTCAGTTAGATCATTTGCAAACATCTTCTCTCATTCAGTAGGCTGCCTTTTTGTTTTGTTAATGGTTTCCTTTGCTGTGCAAAAGCTTTTTATCTTGGTGTAGTACCAAGAGCTTAATTTTGCTTTTGTTTCTCTTGGCAGAGGAGACATATATACAAAAATGTTTCTGTGGCTGATATCCCAAGAAATTATTACGTAAGTTTTCTTCTAGGACTTTGATGGTTTCAGGCCTCACATTTAAGTCACTAATCAATTTTGAGTTTATTTTTGTACCTAGTGTAAAAAAAGTGCTCCAGTTTCACTCTTTTGCATGTAGCTGTCCAGTTTTCCCAACACCGTCTGTTGAAGAGACTATGTTTTCTTCTTTGTATATTCTCATTTCCTTTGTTATAGATTAATTGGCCATAAAGGCATGTTTATTTCTGGACTGTTCTGTTCCATTGATCTATGTGTCTGTTTTTCTGCCAGTACAGTACTGTTCTGATTACTCTAGTTTTGTATCTTGAAAACTGGGATTGTGCTACCTCCAACTTTGTTCTTCCTCTTCCAGATTGCTTTGGCTATTTAGGGTCTTTTGTGGTCCCATACAGCTTGTAGGGTTGTTTGTTCTAGTTCTGTGGGAAATGTTGGTATTTTGATAGAGTTTGCATGAAATATGTAGATTGCTTTGGGTAGTGTGAACATTTTCACAATACTGGTTCTTCCAATCCATGGGCATGGGATGTCTTTCCGTTTGTTTATGTCATTTTCAGTTTCTTTCATCAGTGTTTCATAGTTTCTAGACCACAGGTCTTTCACCTTCTTGGTTAAGTTTATTCGTGAGCATTCTATTCTTTTTGATACAGTTGTAAATGGGATTGTTTTCTTAATGCCTTTTTCTGTTACTTCATTATTAATATATAGAAATGCAATAGATTTCTATATATTAACTTTGTGTCTTGTGACTGCACTGAATTCATTATCAGTTTTAGTATTTTCTTTATATAGTATCATGCTCTCTGCAAATAGAAGTTTTACTTCTTCCTTGCCACTTTGGACACCTTTTACTTCTTTTTCTTATCTGATTGCTGTGTATTCACATCCAGTACTGTGTTGAATAAACACGGTGAGAGTGGACATCTGGACATCCTTCACTTGCTCCTGATCTTAGAGGAAAAGCTGTTTCTATCAAGTATGAGGTTACCTGTGGGTTTTTCCCATATACGGCCATTATGATGTTGATGTATGTTCCCTCTAAACTTACTTTGTTGAGAGGTTTTATCCTAAATGGATGTGACACTTCATCAAATGCTTTTCCTCCATCTATTGAGAAGATCATATAGTTTTTATTCTTTATCTTGTTAATGTGATGTATCATTCTTGATTGATTCATACCTATTGAACCACCTTTGCATCTCAGGAATAAAAACCACTTGATCATGGTGAATGATCTTTTTAACGTATTGTTGAATTAGGTTTGCTAATATTTTGGTGAGGATTTTTGCATCTATGTTTATCAGACATCATACTAACTTATAGTTTTATTTTCTTTTTTTGTAGTGTCTTTATCTGGCTTTGGTATCAGGGTAATGCTGGACTTATAGAATGAATTTAGAAGCTTTCCTTCCTCTTCTATTTTGGATTAGTTTGAGAAGAATAGATATTAACTCTTCTTTAAATGTTTGGTAGAATTCACTTGTGAAGCCATCTGGTCCTGGACTTCTGTTTGTTGGGAGTGTTTAGATTACTGATTCAATTTCTTTACTAGTAATCAGTCTGTTCCAATTTTCTACTTCTTTCTGATTCACTTTGGGAAAATGATGTTTCTAGAAATTCATCCATTTCTTCTAGGTTGTCCGATTTGTTGGCATATAATCTTTCATAGTATTTCTTATATTCTTTTGTGTCTCTGTGGTGTTGGTTATTTCTCCTTCATTTCTGATTTTATTTTTTTGAGTCTTATTGTTTCTTTTTTGAGGAGTTTGGCTAAATGTTGATCAATTTTGTTGGTCTTTTCAAAGAACCAGCTCCTGGCTTCATTGCTCCATCTGTTATTGGGGGGGGGGGTTGTTTGTTTGTTTTGTTTGTTTAGTCTATTTCATTGATTTCTGCTCTCATGTTTATTATTTCCTTCCTTATACTGGCCTGGGGCTTTGTTTTTTTTCTAGCCCCTTTAGGTTTAAGACTAGGTTGTTTGAGATTTTTCCTACTTCTTGAGGTAGGCCTGTATTGCTATAATCTTCCCTCTTAGAACAGCTTTTGCTGCATCCCAGAGATTTTGGACCATTATGTTTTCATTTTCATTTGTCTCCATTTATATTTTGTTTCCTTTTTGATTTCTTCTTTGATTTTTTGGTTGACCCATTCATTAAGTAGCATGTTCTTTCCATGTATTTTTGTTCTTTCCACATTTTTTTTCTTGTAATTTTTAGTTCTATACCATTGTGGTTGGAAAAGATGCATGATAGGATTTCAGTCTTTTTTAATTTATTGAGACTTGTTTTGTCTAATATGTGATCTGTTCTGGAGAGTGTTCCATATGTACTTGAAAAGAATGTGTATTCTTTTGGTTTTGAATGAAATGGTCTGAATATATGTTAGGTCCATGTGGTCCAATGTGTCATTCAAAGCCACTGTTTCCATGTTTTTTGTCTGGATGATCCATCCATTGATGTAAGTGGGGTGTTAAAGTCCCCTACCCTTAGGTACTACTGTCAGTTTCTTCCTTTATGTCTAGTAATAGATGCTTTATGTATTTAGATTCTTCCATGATGGGTACGTAACTATATGTAATTGTTATATCCTCTTATTGGACTGTTCCCATTTCATTCTGTAGGGTCTTCTGTTTTAAAGTCTGTTTTATCTGATGTAAGTATTGCTGTGTCAGCTTGCTTTTTGCTTCCATTTGCATAATAATTATTTTTCTATCCCTGTACTTTTCAAAATGTATGTGTCTTTAGTCTACAGTCAGTCTCTGGTAGGCAGCATATAGATGGATGTTACTGTCTTATCCATTCTGTCACCCTATGTCTTTTGATTGGAACATTTAATCCATTTACATTCAAGTAATTATTGATGGGTATATCTGCTTATTGCCATTTTGTTATTTGTTTTATGGTTCGTTTTCTAGTTCCTCTCTGTTCTTTTCCCCTTTTGCTGTCTTCCCTTGTGGTTTGGTGTCTTTCTTGAATGATATGCTTGGATTCCTTTCACTTTACTTTCTGCGTATCTATTACCGGTTTTTGATTTGTGGTTACCATTAGGTTGATATATAACATCCTATGCATATGGCATAGGCATATATTAAGTTGATGGTTAAGTGTGCACCCCATCTAAAAGCACTAAATTTTTACTCTTTCCCTCTGCATGTTTTATATATATGCTGTCATACTTTACATCCTTTTATTTTGTGAATTACCTTGACTGATTTTTGTAGATATAATTGATTCTACTGCTTTTGTGCTTTAACCTCCAAATTGGGTTTTTATAAGTGACTAATCTATGACTTTTCTTATGTTTGCATTTACCTGTGAAATTTTTTCCTTTCCTAATTTTCTTATTCCTGAACCTGGCCTTTTCTTTCCAAAGAATCCCCTTGAACATTTCTTGTAAGGCTGTTTTGGTGGTGATCAAGTCCTTTAAATTCTGTTTGGCAAACTCTTCATCTCCTATTCTGAATGATACCCTTTGCTGGGTAGAGTATTCTTGGAGGTTTTTTTCCTTTCCACCCTTTGAATATATCATCCCACTCCCTTCTGGCCTGCAAGGTTTATGCTGGACAATGAGCCAATAGCTATATGGGGTTTCCTTTGTACATAACCATTTTCCTTTGCTGCTTTTATAATTCTTTGTCACTACTTGTTGCCATTTGAAATGTGTCTCAGTGTTTACCTTCTTGGGTCACCTTCTTTAGGGCGCACTATGCCTCCTAGATCTGATTGTCTGTTTCCTTTTCCAGATTAGAGAAGTTTTTGGCTATTAATTTTTCAGATAAATTTGGGATCACAATAATTTGAATATGGTTATGGTTTGTTGTGTTGCTGATTCCCTTAACCTATTCTCATTTTTTATTTTGTTGTTGTTCAGCTTGGTTGCTTTCCATTACTCTGTCTTCCAGGTGACTGATCCATTCTTCTGCTTCCTCTGTGATTAAAAATACACAAGAGGGAATCAATTTCACTTACTGAGTTCTTAATCTCTGGTTCTTTTTTATATTTTGGGATACAGTCCACTGTCTCTTTATTTTGTCTAAACCTGTTTGTTTCTTTGTACTAGGAAAATCAGCTATGTCTCCTGCTTTTCAAAGTAGGGTCCTCATGAAGAAGAGGTCCTCTCGTACCCTGTAGTGCCATGTGCCTCGCTCACCAGAAGTAGTTGCTTCAGGGGGTCTCTTACGTGTGTTGCATGCACCCCACTGTTGTGGCTGAGCCACATTTGCCTTTAGTCCAGTTGGCTGCAGTGACCCACTTTGCCTACTGTGGCAGGATTTCGTCTCTGTGCTGTTAAAGGGCCAGTCTGGGGCTGCCTTGGACTTGTAGTTGGATCAGACCAGATCCCTGCCTTCAGCCCAAGTTGACAGGGCTATGGTTATACCAGCCTGCAGGGCACTCTCCCTGCTTTGTCCCTGAGAGCCTCTGACTGCCGGCCCTGCCCACTAATAAGAGCACCTGTCTGCCCCAAGCCTTCGTGTGTGCGGTTATCTTCCCGTCTGCCCAGGGCAGGTTGGATGGTGTGAGTCCCCCAGAGAATGACAATCAGTATGTGGGGTTACCAAGGCAGGTGGAGAGTATTTGCGCTGGTTCCTACAAGTGTCGGGTGTCTAAACTTGGCAGGTGGGGGAGAATGGTGCCCACCAGCTCTTTGGCTCTTGCAGAAGTCTGCCAAAGATCCCTGCCTGTCCAGCACATGTTCTGAGATTAGTAAATACAAAATTAATCTGCTTCCCTTATACCCCAGGCGCTTTTCAAACTGCTCCTTCTATGCTCTATCTCAGTGGGGTTGTTCGTTACGCTGGGTCTTTAAGGGTGGGGACCCGGTTTCCCATTGCCATCCCGCTCTCCCAGAGCTAAGCCCACCGATTGTTAAAGGACCCAGAGTTAAGGCCCATTGGTTTTCAACGTTTCCCAGTTCAGGTCCCCGATGTTTGGGGTGCCTGATGTGGGTGGGGTCTGCTCCCCTCCCTTCTCTGTGCTTGTGGTATCCCTCTCCTTTGTGGTCTGTCTCACCAGGAACTTGATTCCCTACTGCGTCTCTGCCCCCCCTCCTCTTTTCCATGTCTCTTTTCCATGTATTCTCCTACCATTACCCGTGCGAAGTCTGCTATGTCACTCTTGTACCCATGTGGCTGTCATCTGGCTTTGTCCATGGGATCAGGTGAGCCGAGGGTCCTGGACTCCACCATCCTCCCAGAAGTCCTCTATGGGGCCCTCTTTCCTAAAGCTGCCATTCGTCGGGGGCATTCAGCTGATGGCCTTCCACCTGGCTGGCCATCGAGACTGCCCAGCCCCTACCTTACCCTGCTTCATCTTCCACGCGTCCCCAGAACCCTCTGCTCCAGTCGGCCAGCTTGTGCAAACCATTTTGCTAGTGTTTTGAGCAAGAGCACTCTGGAGGAGACCAACGTCCTCCTGACTTCACTGGGTGCTGATCCGCAGCCCAACCAGGTGCTCTTAGGCACGGTGCGCCAGGCGTCCCCCTGTCCGCCGAGCCTTCCTCATTGCTCCCTATTGCAAGCCATGGGAAGAGAGTTCCCGTTGGTAAAGGCGTCCAGCCCGCAGTGGGTGCCCAACAACAACCTTGTCATACCTTCCCCTAAACTCTGTCCTGGTCTCCTGGTCTCCCTCCCCCTCTAAACTAAAAGGTAAGTTTCGAGAAAGAACCCCTGCCTCACAGAGGATCCACACTTTGTGTAGCAAGCACCGAACAAGCCCGTCCCCTCAACCAGGCAGTGAGCGGTCACCATGACCTACCCAGCCGCCTCAGCGGACAGCTGCAGAAATTGCTCGGTCTCAGGCTGCAGCATACAGTTCGGCATGCTCCCAGGGTGGCCTGCCTCCCGGGAAGTGCAATTACCATGTGCTTCTTCTGACTGCTTAGTGCCAAAGGAACACAGTCCCTGTCGTTGAAAAGGTTTTCTTCAGTTCCATAGTCAGCAGGGGCCCTTATCTGTGAGGGGAGAACCAAATTTCAGAAACAGTTTTAAACATTTACAAAAAGAATGGGAACACACGGTGCTAGACTAGATGGTCCTCCCCATTAGTCCGTAAGAAGTGACACCTGTTCTCTCCACAGGAGAGCAGAGATGAAATGAAAGGCAAAGAGCTTAACTGCAATTGGTGAGAAAATTAATAGGTAGGACGCATCCTTCCAAACCCGGTTCTCATGTGTAGGTTCATATGTGCTGCTCACTTGATGCATGGAACAGCAGAGAAGGAACTTCACCTCCCTTTAACCAAAGACAGCTGACCGGAATCCCTGCCATGTTTGTCTCTGGTTGTTGTTTACAGGCTAAGGGAGCTCAGCTCTACATCACTGTCTGGTGTTCTTTATACACCGTTAAGCACTGAACTCCAGGCATGCTGAGGTTTTTAAAATACCTTCACTCAGACTTCCAATTTCACTATTGGCTAAGCAAGTCTTCCACAGATAACAGCTGTAAAGCCTGGTCTTAATACAAAGAGCACTAACATGAGGGCATTGAAGAGTGAATTGATGCAGCATATTCTGGTGAGGAGTCCAGACTCGGAGGAAGGGAGATAAAAGGCATGAATTCCCTCTTTTTGCTGCTTTTACTCTGGGATCAAGCTAAGTGGTGAGGTTACCGGTCGAAAAACCATAGCCTTTATGCCCTGGGAAGTCTGAGGGCTGAGTTGAGAGCAACCTAAAAGGAAAGGAACAAGTGGGGAAGATCCCCAAATTCTGTCTGTATCTCGAGCTGACTCCTAAGCCACATAGACATTGGGTGGTCATGGGAGCAGACTAAAGATAAGATGTGAGCTGTGACTGACCTTCAAAATGTTTCTTGGGCAGAAGTTCCAAGTCCAGCCAAGTTGACTGCATGCTAAAACAAAAGAAACCACTCATCTGAGAAAAGTAACAGAATAGAGTCTCCACTATGTGATATTCATAGCCATTCACCACATGCAGTATAGAAATGAGGAAGAAAATGCAACCCTTTCTGAAGGGCAAAAGGCAGTGAATTAAGAGCAACTCCAGCTAATCCAAGTATTAGAATTTGCAGATAAGGGTGTTAAAATAGCTATTATAGCTATCAGTGATGTAAAGGAAAATGTACTTGCAATGAATGAAAAAATAGAAAATACAGAAATGATTTTTTTAATGAAATGGAAATAATAAAACTAAAAAATATGGGGCACCTGGGTAGCTCAGTCAGTTAATCTTCTGACTTCAGCTCAGCTCACCATCTAGCAGATCATGAGTTTGAGCCCTGCATCAGGCTCTCTGCTGGGAGCACAGAGCCCGTGGTGGATCTCTCTCTTTGTCCCTTCCCCACTCCTTCTCTCACTCTCTCTCTCAAAAATAAACATCTTAAAAATAAATAAAACTAAAAAAATACATGATCTAGAATGAAAGAGGTGCCTGAGTGGCTCAGTTAAGTGTCCAACTCTTGATTTTTGCTCAGGTCATGATCTCAGTTTGTCGGATTGAGCTGACAGCACAGAGCCTGCTTGGGATTCTCCTCCTCTCTCTATGCCCCTCCCCCTGCTTCTGCACGTGCTCTCTCTTTCACAAAATAAACACTGAAAAAAATAATAAAGTGAAAAAAGTTAGAGATGGCCTTAACAGAATGGAGATGACAGGTAAAAAGACAGTGAACTTGAAGACAGCTGAATAGAATTTATCCAAATGTGAGTAAGAGAGAAAAGATTTTATTTTTAAGGCGAACAGAACCTCAGAGACCTGTTGTTTAAAGCAGACAGTCTGAGATGGGTATGATAGGATTCCGAGAAGAGAATGAAGCAGGCCAAATATTCTAAGAAATAATAGTCAAGGGGCACCTGGATGGCTCAGTCGCTTAAGTGTCTTTGGTTCAGGTCATGATCTCAAGGTTCCTGAGTTTGAGCCCTGAGTTGGGCTCTGCACTAACAGTGTGGAGCCTGTTTGCAATTCTCTCTCTCTGTCTCTCCCCCAGTCTCTCTCTCAAAATAAATACATAGGGGCACCTGGGTGGTTCAGTCCAGTGAGCATCCAACTTCGGCTCAGGTCATGATCTCATGGTTCATGGGTTCAAGCCCCGCGTCAGGCTCTGTGCTGACAGCTCGGAGCCTGGAGCCTGCTTCGGATTCTGTGTCTTCTTCTGTCTCTGCCCCTCCCCTGCTCACACTCTCTCTCCCTCTCAAAAATAAATAAACATAAAAAAAATTTTTTTTAAAAAAGAAATAATCCAATTTTTCACAAATATGATGAAAGACAAGTTTGTAATTTTCAGATGCTAACTAAACATCAAGCAGGGTAAATAGAAGGCCTCATCATATCATAGTCAAATTATTGAAAGCCAGAGTTAAAGAGCAAATCTTGAAAGTGCCAAAAAAAAGCAGTACAATGCACACAGGGTAACAACTGTAACAACTATTTGTTTTATGATCGAGTTTTCATCAGAAACTGCTGAAGTAAGAAAATACCCAAAAAATGTCTTTAAAGTTCTTAGTGGGGAACAGAAGGGAGAGAGGGACTGTCAAACTAGAATTCTGTATCAAGTAGAAATACTCTTTAAGAATAAAAGTGAACTAAAGAGATTTTCAGATAAAAATTAAGAATTCATCACCAGAAAACCTGCACTATAAAAAATAACATTGTAAAGGGGTTTATAAAATATATAGATGTAACACTTAAAAATATCAATAACGGATGGTGGGAGTGGATCTAGATGTTGACCGGGGTTTTATATCTTGTGTACAATGCTACAACATTAAGTAACCTACAAAACATGAAGGCTGTATATTGCATGCCCATACAACTAAAGAAGTACAGCTTTTACAAAATAGAAAAATTTAGTTAGGATTCCAAAAATAAATGAATATGTATTTTTAAAACACAAGAAAGGAGGAACACCACCACCACCAAGAAAAACAGGGCAAATCAAAACAAAATGGTAAACCCACACTTAATCCTATCACTGATTATGCAAGACACAGAAATGGAGTAAACAAGACAATTAAAATGCAGAAATTATCAGAATGACTAAAAAACAGACCCAGCCTAACCAAACGCCCTGCAGTGGTTTCAAGAGATTTCTTTGGGTTTTTGATTTTTTTTTGACATTTCTCCCTAAGTGACTCACTTCTAATACAAGTGGTGGAAGCCATGGTGTTTGACTTCTGATACTAGTTCATAAAAGGCATCCTCCTCCTGCCTTGCCTGCTCTCTCTTGGATGCTGGCTCTGGGGAAAGCCAGCTGTCATGTGGACAGTCCTGCAGCACTCTGGAGAGGCCCGTGCGATGGGAAACTGAGCCCCCCCCCCCCCCCCCCCCCCCCCCCCCCGTCAACAACCAGCACCAACCTGCTAGTCATATAGTGAACCATCTTTACAACAGTACTCTCCAGCCAAGCTGGAAGATGGCTGTAGCCTGGCCAGCATGTTGACTGCACGCCCATGGAGGTGCCCCCACCAGAACTGCCCACCTCAACTATTCCTAAATTCCTGACCCACAGAAAATCGGAGATAATAACTCTATAGCATCTGAAGCCAGTAAACTTGGAAGAATGTGTAATACAGCAATGCGTAACTAATGTATACATCAGTGAGAGGCATACTTTTTTTTTTGGTTGATAAAAATAAGATAATAACTAAAATTTCTTCGTTTTTGTTTAAATTCCAGTTAGCGGGGCACCTCGGTGGTGGCTCAGTTGGTTAAGTCACTGACTTCTGCTCAGGTCATGATCTCACAGTTCATGAGTTTGAGCCCCACATCCTGTCACTGCAGAGCCTGCTTCAGACTCTGTCTCCCTCTCTCTCTCAGAAACAAATCAACATTAAAAAAAATAATAATAAGGGCGCCTGGGTGGCTCAGTCGGTTATACACGTCTGACTTCGGTTCAGGTCATGATCTCGCGTTCCGTGAGTTCAAGCCCCATGTCAGGCTCTGTTGCTGACAGCTTGGAGCCTGGAGCCTGCTTTGGATTCTGTGTCTCCCTCTCTCTGTGCCCCTCCCCTGCTCACACTCTGTCTATGTCTCTCGAAAATAAACAAACATTAAAAACAAAACAAAACAAAACAAAAAAAAAAGAAAAAAAATAAGTTCCAGTTAACATACAGTGAAATATAGTTTCAGGTGTACAGTATAGTAATTCAGCACTTCGTACATTACCCTGTGCTCATCACAAGTGCCCTCCTTCATCCCCATCACCTATTTAATCCATCATCCACCCACCTCTCTTCTGGTAACTATCAGTTTTGTTTTCTATAGTTCAGAGTCTGTTTCTTGGTGTGAAGAGGCATACTTTTTTTTTTTTTAATAATTATCACTTTAGCTAACTTACAGGGTAACAGTGTATGTTACAGTGTAGGTTGGCCTCAGGAGTAGAGTCCCATGATTCATCACTTACATACAACACCCAGTGCTCATCCCAACAAGTGCCCTCCTCAATGCCCATCACCCATTTTCCCCACCCTCCCCAACTCCCCACCCCCATCAACCCTCAGTTTCTTCTCTGTATTTAAGAGTCTCTTATGGTTTGCCACCCTGTCTGTTTTTCTTATTTTTCCTTCCCTTCCCCTATGGTCTTCTATTAAGTTTCTCAAATTCCACCTAGGAGTGAAAACATAGGGTATTTTTCTTTCTCTAACTTACTGCACTTAGCATAGTACCCCCTCAAGTTCCATCCATGTTGTTGCAAATGGCAAGAGTTCATTCTTTTTGAACGCCAAGCGGCATTCCATTGTAAATATATACCACATCTTCTTGATCCATTCATCAGCTGATGGACATCTGCATTTTTTCCATAACTGAGCTATTGTTGATAGTACACCTTTCAACATTGGGGTACATGTGCCCCTGTGAGTCAGCACACCTGTATCCTTTGGATAAATTCCTAGTGGTGCTATTGCTGGGTCACAGAGTAATGCTATTTTTAATTTGTTGAGGAATTTCCACACTGTTTTCCACAGTGACTACACCAGTTTGCATTTCCACCAATAGTGCGAGAGGGTTCCCCTTTTTCCGCATCCTCGCCAACATCCGTTGTTTCCTGAGTTGTTACTGTTAGCCACTCTCACTGGTGTGGAATGGCATCTCAGTGTGGCATTGATTTGTATTTTCCTGATGATGAGTGATGTTGAGCATCCTTTCATGTGTCTGTGGGCCATGTGGATGTCTCCTTTGGAAAAGTGTCTATTGATGTCTTCTGCCCATTTCTTTACTGGATTGTTTTTCGGGTGTTGAGTTGGTAGGTTCTTTATAGATTTTTGATAATAACCCTTTGTCCAGTATGTCATTTGCAAATATCTTTTCCCATTCTGTCTATTGCCTTTTAGTTTTGTTGATTGTTTCCTTAGCTGTGCAGAAGCTTTTTTTTTTTTTTTTAATCTATATTTTTGAGAGAGAAAGCCTGAATGGGGGAAAGGGGTCCCTTAATGCTCCCAACTGTTAATGCTTCTGGGTCCGCATGAAAGAAAGCTAATTTATATTCTTTGTTGTAGATTTCCAGTGCACACAGTCAGCAGATGGACGACCTCTTTGATATACTTATCAAGAGTGGAGGTAGGTTACAAGTCACATCAGAACCCGCCAGAGTCACCTTTTATGACAAGGTTTTGAATATTTTCCTTTAGAGCTCATGGCATATCTTTGAGTAGCAAGAAACATATTTTTCTAATTCCAACTATATTTACTGTTTTAAATCTGTTAAATTAGGACACTAAAACTTATAAAATGGAGGAAAAACCATTGTTTCAGCTTAACACAATAACATAATGTTAGTTTTATCCATAGATCTCTGCCTTTTGAAAATAACAGATCATCTCAAAAATAGCAAAAGAGAGCCAAATTTAAATTCCACACTGAAAAACTTTAAAACATGTTCCCTATGTATGTCACTGTGATGGGATAAAAGTGCTATACTTACTTCACACATGAATTCTGTAACAACCACGGGTTACCTAGCTCAGACTGTAGTGACTTTATTAGAATTCAAAGGCAATTTTGAAGCACTTTCTACATATAATTGAAAATCTTAGACTTTATAGTGTATCATCTTAAAAGGAATAAGGGGGGCCACCTAGGTGACCCAGTTGGTTACGCGTCCAACTCTTGGCTTCGGCTCAGGTTGTGATCTCACAGTTTGTGAGTCTGAGCCCTGCATCAGGCTCTGCGCTGACAGCTCCGAGCCTGCTTGGCATCTCTCTCTCCCCCTCCCCCACTCATGCTATCTCTGTCTCTCTCAAAATAAACTTAAAAAAAAATTTTTTTTAAAAAGAGACCAGGGATATTAACCACACACAAAAGAAATCAAGGGTATCTCAACCTCCGCAAACCTATCTTTCAAAACAAATATAAAAAACGGTATTTTAAAAATACAACAAATACTGTTTGGGAATAAAGTATTCTTAAATTACCTTGGTGAAAGGAGTTTTAATCACTTTTTTAAACAGGGATCAAAATTTCCCCATCCATAGCAGCTTATATCCCTAAATAGCATAACTATTTGGTTTTGAAGACACAGGAAATTCTTGATGTTTGACTATAGTTCTACTTGTGCAAATAGATTTTTTTCTTTTCCTAAGAACTATACTGGCATCACAAAGTAATTTAAACTCATTGTATATCTACACCATGGAGATAAAAGAAATAGACATTTCATGGCCATGATTTTAGGATATTTTTAATGTTTGTTTTTTTTTTGCCAAATCTGGTGAAAATAAAGATTTTTTTATATGATTAGAAAGAATAATTTTTACAGCCTAAATTTGGAAAGTAAGATGTCACAAAGTCATCAAATGAGTTATTTCCTACAAGGCATGATTTTTTTTTTTAATGGCAAAGAATCCAGTGAGTATGTTATTTTATCCTGTTGTAAACCACGGCCAGTAATCATGAGAACAGAGATTTAAATAGTTGATTATGAGCCTGGTTACTGAGATCGCATTGTCAGCTTTCAGAACAATTCTAGGGACGACTACAGGAAGTGAGAAACCACAGACCGACCTAGAGTTGCACAGTCAGCACACACGGTTGACAGTCCCCAAGCAGGAGTCAGCCTGTAGGTTCTTTCCCTTATTAAGCATCCCGGCCTTTGAGCTCTCACAGCTGTTACTAAATCCACCCTTCCTGGTGTGTCTGCATACGAACGAAACCAATCAGATACCCTAAGAAAGTAAAAAAAGATAATTTATTCAAGTATATGTATCTATAGCAACACTGCAATCTAATGCAAATGGTGTTAATTTTCTACTTGATCCAGCAAGGAATAACACATATTTAGTGCTTATTAAGACATTTGCCAGATCTTCAAGATTTTGTATAAATTCAGAAAACAAGACAAAAAAGGCAGAAAAGTAAGGTGACCCGTCTTAAAGAAGAGGGTCAAAGGAGCCGTGTGTTAGCTATAATTCAGAAATAAAAGATGGTGGGCATTGCATCTCTTTCGAACTTTATACAGAACGTATATAGTTCAACTATAATGACAGTAGGAAAAAGAATATAGTTAGAGCTTTCAGGATATTAAGAATGTACTTCATGGCTGCACAAACTGGGAACACAGTTGTGACCTTAAGGTTCACTTTAAGGGTGGTTGCTGCTGTGACGGCAGATCCATGGTATCGGACAAGACATGAACCCTGTCTGAAGCCTGAAGTACCTGGGAACCAGGACCCAAAGATCAAATTATCAAATAAATGTAACCATCAGCTCCTCCCTGGTGCCATATCACTGCTTGTCATGCTTACTGCTCTTAAGTAACAAGACTAGAAAGCATATCAGAATGTTATAACCTGAAAATGTTTATTCAGCTAAAAAGAGCCATCATCCTACAGGCGATCAAGGACTCTATCTGACCAATAGCATTCTCTTCCTACCCCTAAGACGGACTGTGTAGAAGTCCTCACAAAATAGCAAAAGAACTGTCCTAATTCATAAAAATGTTTAAATAGTATCACGTCCTTACTTACTAATCACTTCAATTATTTTACACAGAGATTTCCCTCCCTATAAAAGAAGAGCCTTCTCCCATTTCCAAAATGAGACCAGTGACAGCCAGCATCACCACAATGCCAGTCAACACGGTGGTGTCCCGGCCCCCGCCCCAAGTCCAAATGGCACCACCCGTCTCCTTAGAACCCCTGAGCAGTTTATCTGCCAGCTTAGAGAACCAGCTAGAAGCTTTCTTGGATGGAACTTTACCTTCGGCCAACGAAATTGTTCCCCTGCAAAGCAGCAGTGAAGACAGAGAGCCCTTCTCTCTGATCGAGGACCTCCAAAATGACTTGCTGAGTCACTCAAGTGTGCTGGACCATTCACACTCACCCATGGAGACTTCTGAAGCCCAGTTTGCTGCAAGTACCCCCTGTCTGTCACTTGACCTCTCTGACTCAAACTTAGACAACATGGAGTGGCTGGACATTACCATGCCCAACACGTCGGGACTCACTCCCCTCAGCGCCACCGCTCCCAGCATGTTCTCCACTGACTTTCTAGATCCACAAGACCTGCCGTTGCCATGGGACTAACAGCACAGATTTCTCATCCGAGTTCCTGACGTCTAAGAAGATGAAGATCGTTCTGAAGAGGGCAGTTTTTAGAGACAGATCCATAGCGGTGTTGTTGCAATTAAAATATGTTGTCATAGAAAGGGTGGCTAGATGGTCACAGCCTGGAAACCAAGTGTGAAAACATGTCATTGCATCCGGCGGTGAATTTCTACAATTTAACATAGCACGGGGCCTTCTGAAAAAATCGCTGGTCAAAGAAGACTCATTCGTTTTTCCAGACTTCAGTAAAGAATGCAGAGTACCTTTAGATAAAGACATGACAGAGAGTGACGTGTGCAGGATAACTACATGAGGGTTGTCCGTCAACTACATTTAAACCTCTGTGGTCGCTTTAAGACCCCAAATAGAAGGCAGACGGCTCCACTCACAAGAGGATGCCAGTTGAGGGAGGTGAGAGGTCACGGCACGTGGTGTTTCCTAGAAATGGCCTGAGCCTGGTCAGGCAGCACAGGCAGTGGAGAGAGAGCGCCAGCCGGTTCCGGGACAGCTTCCAGCTGAAGATTTTCGGTTCCATTCAGAAACCAACATAATTTTTTGTGTGTTGTAGTTTATTTTGTGGTTTGGGGAATCTTACTTTAGATTCCCAAATTTCAATTCAAATGGATGATCTTTCACCATCACCAGACAATGTAAAAAAAAAAAAAAAAAATACGGTCATAAACCACTGTACAAAGTCCACATATAATGAATGATAACACTGAAAATTCTATTAGCAACCCTCAGGGTTGATTAGATTGATTTTCATGTGTATATTAGACACTTGTATGTACACTCTCACATGTGGTATGTACAGCCTACACTGGGGTAAGGGATTGGGTAGCCAGCGGTTCTACTTGTTTTAATAACTCGAATATTTCTAGAGTACTTGAGCCATGTGTATTTCTGTATTTAAAGAAAAGCTGACTGATTTCAGGTAACCAGACCCATCTCAAAGAACCCAGGAGGCTCCAGTGTGAACGGTCCTCCTGAGCTGGTGAGTTGCAAAGAGAGGGCAGGGGAGAAGGCTGTCGTCAGCCGGGAGATTCCTGCAGCGGCTCCGAGTTAGACTCTCACCAGGCTGGCCGCCAGCCCCCAGCTCTGGCCGCCTCTCCTGTCGCTTTTCCCTGCCTGTCATTTTATAGGCTTGTAACTGGATGTCATACCCAAGTTCTCGCTATATTATCAGGCCGAAGATTGAAAAACTGGAGGTTTTACTAGTTTTTTTTACATAGAAGTTGTCACGTTTGTTGAGTAGTTTCTGAAGAGTTTTCTAAAATGCCAACTATCACAGGACTTCCAAAATTAGGTCAAGCTAGTCATTTAAGTATACGATAAAATGTAAATAACTGAAGAAAACCCTGCAATCTACCAAAAAGCGTGAAGGTGTTTGTTAAATACCATTGTCATGCTCTACGCCTCGCTTTGTGTGAACCCGAGGGTCAGGTTGATCTCTCTGGGTCGTGAGGTGGTGATATCCCCACAGTGACGTGGGAAGAGCCAGCCTGACCCACCGTCTGGAAAGAACTGGGGAATCACTGCCGGGTTTGCGTTCTGCCGCAGAGCCGACCTCCTTTCAGGTTTTTATTTTGGTTTCTCGATCTTACTACGTGCAAGGAAAGTTTGTTTTTCCCGTATCCGGTCGCCCCGCACACTGCAGCCCTCTGTGAGGTGGCACTTCCCAAGTTGAAAGCACTTCTGAGTGGTTCGAGGCAGAAGCGGTTATGCTCAGTGTGGTCTGAGTAGTTGAGATGGCGAGGAACTGGCAGGCCGGCGCATGCAATCTAGAAACTTCGAAGCAGGATGTACCTGTGAGCAAGGGCAAGGGAGCCAGCCGCCCTCTGGGGACGGAGGGCCCGTTCGCTCGGGCAGGCCCTTCCTCCTCTCAGGGGAGGTCAAGGCTCGGGGCTTCACTCAGATTGAAACGAGGCTTACGAGGTTGGCACCCGAGATCGTGGGACTGCAGGGGACAGTGGCGCTGCCTCGTGCCGCGGCGCCACCTCGTGCCCCGGCCCCTTCCCCCCCTTCCCCCCCCCCCCTTCCATCACCCTGAGCCGCGCGCACACGGGGTGTCCCAGCCCTCAGCAGTCCTCTTCGCTCTCGTCAAACAGGGTTTGAAACACGCCCCAGGAAGGCCGCTCTCCGAAATACAGCCGTGGCGGCGCGGAGAAGGCCCTCTCCCCAGCCTGCTCTCTGCCCGCCACGCACCGCGAAGGTGCCCGCTTCACACGTGCATTCTCGCCGTCACGTGCAGGGCTTCCTCGGAAGGGAAGGCGAGGAGGCTCCCGTTCGGGGCTCCGCCGGCCTCCCGCTCGCACCATTCCTTCGGGGCCCGGCCAGGGCGGCGAGCCCGGTGTCCATGCCGTGGGGGCAGCCGCCCGGGGTCCCAGCTCCACATTCTAGGTTAGAGGGAGGACACGGAGCATGGGCAGCGTGTGACGAGACCAAAGAGGACACGGAAACGAGGCCCCTGACCTGAGTCTGTGGACGCGATGCGAAGCGCGACGGGAAGGCTGTGCAGTCCAGAGGACTACTGTTACTGTCCGAGGGGCGGTCTCACGGCCATCGAAGCCCAGGGCAGGGTGGCGGCGGACGTTCGGTGAGAACGCCTGTAGCGTAGACGTCGTGCGTAGCGTCGTGCGTCATGCGTCGTCTTGCAGACTGCAATTGGCCAAGAAAACGGCCGGCTCCGGGACGTACGCGTTTCCTCACATCCACGCTTCCTTCCCTCAATGTTCCTGAAACACGACAGAACCAAGCTTGCCTTTCGAGTGTACGCAGTTCTTTCTTGGTCACGTCACTGGGCGGCCGGACGAACAGAAAGTGACACCGAAGCGTCTCCAGCCTTTGGAAGCCCAGGGGCACGTGGGCACCTTGTCCATCTCCGCAAAGCGCGTCTAGGGAGCCGCTGCAGGCGGGTCGTTGGTGGTTCACGTTCTTGCATTCTCCTGAATCGTGCAATCTACTGTACAGTATTTGCCACCTATTTGGACAAAGACACGGTCTCATTTCGTGGGATTTCTTGCTCGGATGTTTTGTGTTTCATAGGACTATTTTTATAGCACTAGAGAGATCTCATTTCAGTTCCCTTTCTAAACTGCACGGTTCTGTGACCCACGTAAGTGAGGCTGGAGGAGGTGCGGTTTTGGAACAGGGTGGAAGGTAGGTAGCCTGGTGTTGCCTCCCAGCTGCCGCCTCCTGAAAGCAAAGTCATGGTAATAAGATAGCGCCACGGAACTGTGCAGTCAGCGTATCGGCGGCGTGTTGCCCATCCTGTCACCAAAGTTGACTCAGGCTTCCTCTGCCCTTTCAACCCCAATCATTCCAGGCCACACGGCTCTCTTCAGAGCCCTTTCAGAATTCCTAGGAGGAAAGCAGCCACAGGAGCTGGCCAAGCAGCCGTCCCCGCAAGTGATGGGACAGTCCCTCTAGTCTGCCAACAGACTGGGCCACAGAGAAGCTGTGAAGGCAGTGGGCCCGCCTGGCCTCATCGGGCTCCTGCCTGCGGTGGGGCAGGGGGAGGCCGGGGCGGGGCGGGGGGGGGGGGGGGGGACTTGTTAGAGAAGTTCGGGGAGAACAGCTGTCCAGTGTCTACCAACAGAGCAACACAGGCCATTTATCCAGATCCACAAGTAACCCTCCATTTTCCGCCATCCGGCCCTGCCGACGTGTGCAGGCTGGCTCCTGGCGCCAGAGCCGGCTACCACACAAACTGTCCACTACCCTGGAGGCCACGCAGCCCACACCGTCAAAGAACATTAAGTGGAAGGTCAGGTTTATCAGGGAGCACAGCTTACAAGTGCAGAGATGCGGATTGGGAGAGCATCCTACCTGCGCATCAGCTCATCCTCTGAGTGGTTTCAGTCAAAACTGGAAAATCACCAGAAGCAGTAATTCTCTGTCCTGGTCCCCACCCTCGCTCACTCACCGTCCGTCCGGGCTGCCTTTCTCATGTGTGAAGTGACTGCCCGCATGACACCCAAGAGGGGTCTGTGTCTTCCCCACTCCCCCTGGCCAACCTGCCTGCAGAGCTGATTCGAAGCCCACGCTTCATAAAGCTGCACGTTTACAGAGTGCTCATCGCCCCCCCCACCCCCCCACTACACACTGCTCTGCTAGTCACCAGCCAGAAAGGTCACAATTCTGTGACACGAGGATGGCGGTCTCAGACCAAAGGTGCTGTCTGGAATCAAAACAGGCCACTGGCGATTATCAGCACAGCTGTTGTGTTGAACAGAGCTTTGTGCCAACTACTAAGACAAAGCTTTAACCCAGTTCACAGAATCACCGAGACTTGTAACAGTTACCTCTCTACGTGATGCTGTAAGGAGACTTGCTAACTTGGTAGGAAGAGGGAGCATTTAGGGAAGGGTTTAGTATCTACCAAAAGTACTTAACCTCAAGTAACCAGTAGTAATGCAAACTCGCTTTAAAGGAACCAAAGGCATTGCCAAGTATTTGCCAAAAGGAGGCACTTTTTATTTAAAATTTGAGACTAACGAGCTCTCAACAATCAGTCCCAAAAAGGTATTATCCATTTAAGGTTATAGTTTTCACAAAGATGTAGATATTTCTCTGTTGTTTTCATGTAAAATAGTATAGATTTGTTTTGTTGGTTTCAGAAGAATGCATATTTAGTAGTAATACAGAGTTTCTTCCTAAGTACAGGTTAGTTTCCTTTTTTTCTTGCTTGCAGTAGAAACACAGCGTGATAGGTGTTTCTCTTCTTATTTTCATTGTCACATCATGTCTTAGCATCTCACTTTATGAAAACAAGGAGAAAGATACCCATCTACAGAGCCCCACTTACTAAAGCACTAGCCTAATAAAAAAATACGGCAATCGGGGGGTCCATTCATGTACTGCCTTTATGTTGTTTTTTAAAAGAAAAACCATGATGCCTTTGTATTTGCTGTTTGCACCCCTGAAATCAATTCCGTATCATGTCTGAACGCCATACATTTTGCACATGTCCTGTACATAGGCAACGCATACTGTATTTTTATATGTGTGCACACTGATCGTCAGATCTTTTGTACATAGTGGCAGTATTGTAGCCGATCGGGAAACGTTTGATATCTCAGCAATTTTGCATTTTTTGTGTCTCAAATAAAAAACATTTTGATGTACTGTGGTTCTTGCTGTGCAGAGGGAGGGCCACACCCTACGGGTCAGGAGAGCCACCGCAGAGCTGGGCGCAGGCACGGAGTTTGGAGAAGACCCCACCTTCAAACACACACCTCACAGCACCTGGCCGCAGACGAAACCAGTAGCCTCACCGAGGTGAACTCTAGCTCACAGGCCAAGTGGGCCACCCTCCCCCAAGTCCAGGAACATGGGAGACAAGACAGAAATCAGGACTGGCCGGACCTGAACATGGCAAGATTTACACCAAAGCCATGTTCATTATTCTAAGGAAACACTGACGGGAAGATAGGATCAAGTACCTGGTTCCCCCCGGGGAGGTTGATGTGGACATCCGTGGACAGTGAAAACGCACACACTTTGATCGCAGGAAATGCACCAACAAAATTCCTGAAAGACCCAGATAATCCTTCAATTTAACCAAGTTTAAAAAAAAAACAAAACACTACAAGGTGTTTTTATAGACCATACAAAATGTCTTTAGGATTAGGTATTCTTTTAGTAAGATGGCATTTAATTTTTAACCCAAAAGCCCATGGTTAAAATCAAGTTTTGAGGAAAACAGCATTATATTTTCCTCCTTGCTTTGGAAATAAAATGGTGATGAGCAAATGTGATGGAAACCGTAATGTCCATTTCGATACCTGATTATGAAATAGGCCCCGTGTCAATAGCCACAAAAGGGAAAAAGCAAGATCACTGATTCCCTCAATGCAACAAGATGGTCATTAACTGTGACGGTGAGGGACCAAGACAGCTGCCCCAACAGATCAGTAAGTGCATGATGCTTCCAAGGGATTAAAACATTGTCACTTCCCATGTTACCAGCCAAGGTCCCCCCAGCCCCCCACACTGTGGGGAGAGACAACGCGGTATGAGAGCATGCGAAAGTGCCCCGGCCTTTGAGGAGAGGCCACGGGACAGAGCAGGGAGCTTTAGGTACACACAAGACACGGTGTTTACACACGGAAAGGACACTCCGGGCAGAGAGCGCAGGCTGGGTGAGGTCAGGGTTAACAAGCGATTTGGGCTGAGACCCTCCTCTGCACCTGGCCACAGGCTAGATGCTGGAGTCTGGCCGCAGGACACACTCCACACAGAAAGTCTGAGAAACAAGGTCTGGAAAGGTAGGAAGGAGGCAGCTGTGCCCTCCAGGGTCCCAGGCCTTGAGGGGCTTCAGCGTCTTCTGTGGACCACTCTGTCGGGGATGGGTCCTACAGGGCGTTGGAAAGCTGTTCAGATCCTGGACACGGCCCTCCCTGAGCATCTTTCAAACGCTGTACGCACATTTGCTCTAGAATCGAGGTGAGTACCAAATCTCTCAGCTCAGACACACAGGCTTAGTGATGGCTGGAAGTGCGCTGAGCCATACTGAGCCAAGGCAAGCCCAACTTGGTGACAGATGTCAGCTTCATGCCACCAACCCTTTCGTGTGGCCACACGATCCTCTCCAGCGTTTCTCGTCACCTAATGACCATTCCCCCACCGCTCTTCCCACACGTAACTTAGCTTCTGAGGAGTCTGATGGCTGTTAATTTGAACCAAATTCAGCTTCCAGAAAGAAACCTCACTTTGATATCCTGGCCATCTTTTCTGCTAGTTTTTATGGTGAGTTACTGAAATCATACACATACTGTGTCCTGAGACAAAAAACAAAAGATGCTCATCAACTTTCTGAATACCCTCTTGTCGGGCAGGACTGTGTCACAGATCATTCCAGGAAGGGACCACGGAAGATGGCCCGGCAGGCGGTCACCCCAGTGGACTCACCCTATGCTACACGTAGTAGACTCGAAAGCATCTAAAACCCAAAGGAAGCAAATGCCAGTGTCGTCGTGTCCAAAGCTGAAATTTAACTGATGAGGAGGAGGGGCCTTTATCCAGGTTGATAGTTAAGAATTTAAAGTGCTTCTAGGGCACCTGGGTGGCTCAGTGGGTTAAGCATCTGACTCAATTTCAGCTCAGGTCATGATCTCCCAATCCATGACTTGGATCGAGCCCCAGGTGAAGCTCGGGGCTGACAGCGTGGAACCTGCTTGGGATTCTCTGTCTCTGTCTCTCTGCCCCTCTCATGTTCATTCTCTCTCTCAAAAATAAACTTAAAAAAAACACACCCACACAAACACAAGAATTTAAAGCAATTCCCATCAGACACTCCAGTATAGGCCTTCGAAGGCTTTGCTGTGCTCCTTGTCTCACGGCTGCAAGGAAGTCAAGTCACACTAAACAGAACGGCCAACAAAGCTGTCTGCTTGTGAGGTTCTCCAAACCAAGAGTGCAGTTACAGTGGTTTTGTTACAACAAAAAAGCACTAGTAAAGGTCTGCGGAGCTGTTGAGACACAGTAGCTTTATGTGCTTTACTTAAATTATGTCAAGCAACTTGGAAGGCTGACCAGAACATCACATTCACTGGAGATACAGAAGCCACAATGGGCAGACCAAAAAAAGGTACTACGACGGAAAGCTACTTAACCCTTCTGTGCACGCTCCTCGTACACAGCACTGGTGAATGGGAATGCAACCATGGACAGAAACCTAGTCAATGCTGCAAGATCCCAGACCCGGTGCCAAACACTTTGTGCGTATCACCTCATTTAGCCACAAGTCTGTGAGCTACGAACTGTGATTACCCCCATTTTACAGACGTGGCAACTGAGGACCGAGAGGGGAATGACTTTCCCAAAATTACAAAGAAAGCAGAGCTTGGATTTGAGACTACGCTTCTGATACCCCAAAACCCAAACTATTTCTGCAGACTTGGTGCCCACAACGCTTCATCTCCATTACGATATATTACAGATTCAGTTGATCACAGCTGACTTCATTTACGTCAAAGGGTTCACCCCAACTGGCTGTCTCTCAAGTCTCAGTCTCACACATTTTATGAAATAGCTACTCCTAGGAATAGTGTGTGGCATTCACGGCACAGCTTTTACCTGGCCAGCCAGCTACAACCTGGATTACACGACTGGGGCGTGGTAAATGAACCTGCTGGCCAAGCCACAAGCAATGAGTGACTCCCTGTCCAACACTGCCTATCACGGCTGGAACTTCTGTAGCCACTTAAAGCACATCCCAAAGCCCAAGAGTTTCAGAACAATTTTACAACACCTAGTCAAGTTGGAGATACAAACTCTGTGACTTAACTTTGTTGGTCTACCTCCTTGAGAAACACCCATGCCCCCAGACAGGTGCCAGAATCAACACTAAAGCATCGTTTACAGAGCCAATGAGAAAAACAACCCATATGCCTTTCAATTGGAGAACTTTTAAACAAAGCAGTTTACATAAATGAACTACATCAAATGTGTCCGTGTAAGAGAATCTCAAAATGCTTAGGAGAAAAAAGTGCAGGATGAAGCAGGCCTAAGTAACATTTTTTGTTGTTTTTTGCAGGGGAGAGGGGCAAAGGGACAGGGGGAGAGAGAATCTTAAGCAGGTTCCACGCCCAGCACAGAGCCTGGCATGGGGCTTGATCTCACAACCATGAGATCATGACCTGAGCCAAAATCAAGAGTCACACGCCCAACCAAGCCACCCAGGTGCCCATCAAGTAACATTTTTTTATGTTTATTTATTTGGGGGGCGAGGGGACAGAGAATCCTAAGCAGGCTCTGTGTGGGGCTCGAACCCATGAACTGTGAGATCATGGCCCCAGCCAAAATGAATAATCAGACACTTAACTGACTGAGCCATGCAGGCACCTGCAAGTAACATTTTAAAACAAGAATGCTGTGTGCAGTTTTCTGTATACAAAGATACTAAGTATAAAAACATGGCTGGTAAAGATTCAAGATTTCAATTTTTCAATTTCTAAGATCAATTTCAACATTCAGGATACATCTAGAAAGAAAAGGAATTAGGTAGTAGTAGGTATAAAGTAAGTTTCAATTAACACTGAATATTTTATTTCTTCACTTTTTTTTTTAAGAATTCTATAGCCAGATAGAAAACCATTAACATTTGCTTACTGGCAGTTGATTTCTTTATTCTCCCCCATTCTTTTCTGTGAATTGGAAATATTTTATGTAAAAAAAGGTTTAAAATAAAGAGAGTTATTAGGGAATACTATATACAACTGTATGCCAAAAATTAACTTAGATAAAACAGACAAATTCCTAGAAAGACACAACTATCAAAAATTAAGAAATCAGAAATACGAATCGAGGGGCGCCTGGGTGGCGCAGTCGGTTAAGCGTCCGACTTCAGCCAGGTCACGATCTCGCGGTCCGTGAGTTCGAGCCCCGCGTCGGGCTCTGGGCTGATGGCTCGGAGCCTGGAGCCTGTTTCCGATTCTGTGTCTCCCTCTCTCTGCCCCTCCCCTGTTCATGCTCTGTCATTCTCTGTCCCAAAAAAAATAAATAAACGTTGAAAAAAAAAAAAAAAAAGAAATACGAATCGACTATAACAAATACAGAAAATGAAT
This sequence comes from Lynx canadensis, assembly GCF_007474595.2. NCBI lineage: Eukaryota > Metazoa > Chordata > Mammalia > Carnivora > Felidae > Lynx > Lynx canadensis. The sequence continues at coordinate 12,126,799 of NC_044318.1, forward strand.
TACTTTTTTTAATTTTTTCATGTTTATTATTTATTTTTGAGAGAGAGAGAGAGAGAGAGAGAGAGAGACATATTGTGAGTGGGGGAGGGGCAGAGAGAGAGGGAGACAGAGAATCCAAAGCAGGCTCCAGGCTCTGAGCTGTCAGAACAGAGCCCGACTTGGGGCTCCAACTCATGAACCTTGAGATCATGACCTGGGCCGAAGTCGGACGCTTAAACTGAGCCATCCAGGCGCCCGTGAATTAATTTTTAAAAACTACTAATGAGTTGGCTTCACAGTGGTAAATTCTACCAGAAATTCAAAGAATACTGACTTTTCACAAACATCTTTGAAAAAAATAACTCATTCTATTAGGTATCACCCTGACACCAACACCAAATAAAGACGTCATCAGAAAAGAAAAGAAACAGACCAATACTGCTTAGGAGTATACACACAAACAACCTAAAAAAAAAGACTAGCAAACCCAGTCCAACAACATATAAAAAGTATTATACACCAGGACCCAGTGGGGCATAGCTCAGCAATCTAAAGTTGGTCTAACATCTGAAAATGATTAACGTAATGCTCAGTATCAACAGAATAAGGTACAAAAGCTATATAATCATACCAGATGAAAAAAGCATCTGACAAAATTCAATATCCCCTCATGATAAAAATACATAATGAACTAGTACTAGAAGTGAATTGTCTCAAACTGATAAAGGTCATCTAAACGAAACCCACAGCTAACATCATGCTTAACTGTGAAAGACTGGATACTTATCCCCAGTGATCACGGAAAAAACAAGGATGACCACTTTGACCACCTCTATTTGAAACTGTGCCAGAGGTTCTAACCAGGACAATTGTGCAAGAAAGAGAAGAAAACTCATCAGACTGGAAAAGAAGAAGTAAAACTATGTTAATTTATTCTAGATGATATGATCTTGTATATAAACGATCCTAAGGAATCCACTAAAAATCTAACATTTCTTTTTTCAAATTTTTTTAAATGTTTATTTTATTTTTTGAGAGAGAGGGACAGAGAGACAGAGTGTGAGTGGGGGAGGGGCAGAGAGGAAGGGTCACACAAAGAATCTGAAGCAGGCTCCAGGCTGTCAGCACAGAGCCTGACGTGGGGCTCCAACTCACGAACCGTGAGGTCATGACCTGAGCCGAAGTCAGACGCTTAACCAACTGAGCCATCCAGGTGCCCCTGTTGTATTTCTAAACAGTAACAGTGAACAAACCAAAAATGAAGAAAGCAATTCCACTTACATTAGCATCAAAAAGAATACTTATGAGTAAATTTAATAACGGAAGTGCAAGACATACTCTGAAAACTATAAAACGGTGCAGAAAACAACTGAAGGAGACACAAATAAATGAAAAAACATCCCATGTTCATGAATCAGAAGATTTAGTATTTTTACAATGGCAATATTCCAAAAATTGATCTCCAGATTAAATATACTCCCTACCAAAATCCCAGCTGACTCTTTGCTGGAATGTATAAGCTGATCATAAAATTCATATGGAAATTCAAGGTATCCAGAAGAGCCAAAACAATATCGAGAAAGAAAAACAAAGTTGGAGGACTCACACTTCCTGACTTTAAAACTTACTACAAAGCTACATTAATCCAAACTTTGGTATGAGCATAAGGATAGATATGTATGGGGCACCTGGATGGCTCAGGTGGTTAAGCATCTGACTTGTGCTCAGGTCATGATCTCATGGCTCGTGGGTTCAAGCTCCGCGTCGGGCTCTGTGCTGACAGCTCAGAGCCTGGAGCCTGCTTTGGATTCTGTGTCTCCCTCTCTCTCTCTGCCCCTCCCCTCCCCTGCACACGCTTGCGTGCTCTCTCTCTCTCTCAAAAATGAACAAACATTAAAAACAAAAAGGATAGACATATAAATCAATGGAACAGGATTGAGAGTCCAGAAATAAACTCTTATATTTATGACCAATTAAAAAAAAATTATTCTCTTAGAGCAGTTTTAGCCTTACAGCAAAATTAAGAGGGAGGTATAGAGAGTTCTATATACCCTCTGCACCATTATCGACATCCCCACTGGAGTGGTACATTTGTTACAGTTGATGACCCTACACTGACACACCATTATCACCCAAAGTTCATAGTTTACACTAGGGTTCACTCTTGGTGGTGTACATTCTATGGGTTTGGAAATAAGTACCATGACATGTATTGATCACCATGCTATCATATGGAGTATTTTCACTGCCCTAAATATCCCGTGTCTTCCTACTCATCTCTCCCCACAACCCAACCTCTGGCAACCACTGATTTTTTTTTTTTTTTTTTTTTTTTTTACTGTCTCCATGGTTTCACTTTTCAAAAGTATCATATAGTTTAGATCACACAATATGAGGCCTTTCTTGGATTGACTGCTTTCACTTCAGAATATGCATTTAAGGTTCTTCCATGCCTTCTCGGGGCTTGACAGCTCGTCTCCTTTCAGCACTGAATAACATTCTACTGTCTGGATGTACCAGTTTATTAATCAATTCATCTCCTGGTGGGCGGTTCCCAAGCTCTGCCAAGCGTGAATAAAGATGCTGTAAATAGCTGTGTGCAAGTTTTTGTGTGAATAAGTTTTTGTGGAAAATTGTTCCAATCACTAATCATCAGGGAAATGCAAATCAAAACCATACTGAGATACCCCCTCATACCTGTTGGAAGGACGATTATCACAAAGTCAAAAGATAACAGCTATTGGCAACGATGTAGACAAATCAGAACCCTTATACACTGGGAACGTAAATTGGTACAATTATGGAAAAGAGCATCAAGTTTTCTCAAAACACTAAAAATACAACTATGTATTAGAACTACCAATAGGTCCAGCAATCCCACTGTAGGAAAACATCCAGAAGAATTAAAATCACTACTCAAAAAAGAGACCTGCACTCCAGTGTTCATTGCATTATTATTCACAGTAGCTAAGGAAACAACCTAAGTGTCCATCAAAAGATGAATGGAAAAAGCAAATGTGGTGTGTATACACAATGGAATAGGATTCAACCTTTAAAAAGAAGGAAATCCTGACATTTGCAAAACCATACATGAATGGGAGGACATTAAGCTAAGTGAAATAAGCCAGACACCGACAAATCCACATGAGCTCATGTACATGTGGAATGTAAAAAAGCCAAACTCACAGAAGGAGAGTAGAATAATGGTTGCCAGGGGCAGCAAGGGAGGAGAAACAGGGATATGTTGGTCAAAGCATAAGATGAACTTTCAGGCATAAGATGAATAGCTTATGGGGATCTAATGTACAACACAGTGACTGTGTTTAATCATACTGTATTATGTACCTGAAATTTGCTAAAAGAGTAAATTTTTTTTTTTAGTAGGTCTTAGTTTTCTCACCACATACACACAAATATGGGAACGTTGTGAGGTAATGAGTCTGTTAATTAGCTTGATTGTGCTAATCATTTCACAATATATATCAAATCATCACAATGTATACCTTTAAATATACATGATTTTAATTTGTCCACAATACCTCAATTAAGCTGGCGGGGTGGATTTAAATGATGAAAGGAAAAAAAACAACTGAGGGGCGCCTGGGTGCTCAGTTAGGCCTCTGACTCTTGATTTCAGCTCAGGTCATGATCTCAAGGCTCATGAGTTAGAGCCCCACATCAGGCCCCGAGCTAATGGCACAGAAGCCCGCTTGGGATTCTCTCTCTCCCTCTGCCCCTCCTCCACTCATGCTCACGCACTCTCAAAATAAATAAGCCTTAAAAAAAACACAACCGAGTATTTTATTATACAACAAACTGTCCTTCAGAAATGAGGGAGAAATAAAGACAGCCCCTGATTAGCAAAAGCTGAAGGACTACATCACTAGTCCTGTCCTTCAAGAAATGCTAAAGGGAGTCCTTCAAGCTGAAATGGAAGAACAGACCGTAATAACCCAAAGTCATGTGAAAATACAAAATTCTCCAGCAAAGGTATATATATGACAAATAAAAAATTGTAATGTTGTCATTTTGGTTCTTATCTGCACTTTTTACTCCTCCATAGGATATCAAGGACAAAATCATGCAAGTAATTCTACATCTACATTAGTGGGTTCATAACATATGATGGAACCTGTGGGGAAGTGAGGTGAAGATACAGGATTTTTACATGTAAGTGAAGTAATCAATTTAGATACACTGTCATAACTTTAGGATGTTATATGTAATCCTCATTGTAACCACAAAGAAAATATATACGGAATATACATAGAAGGAAATGAGAAGGGACTCAAAACTAGTCATGACTGGAAAAAAATCATCTGAAGACAAAGGCAGGAAGGAAGGATAGAAATGAAGGATAAAGAAGCCACAGGAAGTACAGAAAATAAATAAAATGGCAATATTAAGTGCTCCCCTGTCAGTAATTAACTGCAAACGGATGAAACTCCTCGTTTAAAAATCACAACTTGACAGAATGGATTAAAAAAACAGGACTGACCCAGTTATATGCTGTCTGTAAGGGACTCACCACAGACACAAGACCATGCATAGACCGAAAGTGCAAGGATGGAAAAACTTATTCCATGCCAGTAGTAAACCCAAAAGAGAACAGGAACAGCTACACTACTATCAGACAAAATAGACTTTAAATCAAAAACTTTTACAAGTGATAAAGAAGGACACCAAATAATTATAAAGGGGTCAATTCACAAGTATATAATGACTATACACATATGCACACATCACAGATCTGAAATATATAAAGCAAACATTGACAGAATATACCGATAACTCCTATAATTCATCAACAATCAAAAAAAGCCACCAATTTTAAGATAAACAAGCAACTTGAATAGACTTTTCTCCAAAGAAAGTATATAATGGTCAATGAGCACATGACAAGATGTTCAGCATTAATAATCATTAGGGAAATGCAAATCAAAATCCCATGAGGTATACTCTCACACCCATTAGGATAAATACTAAAAAGAAAGAAAGGAAAGAAGGAAAGGAGGGAGAGAGGAAGGGGGAGAAAGAAAGAAAGAAAGAAAGAAAGAAAGAAAGAAAGAAAGAAAGAAAGAAAGAAAGAAAGAAGAAAGAAAGAAAGAAAGAAAGAAAGAGAAAGAAAAGAAAAGAAAAGAAAAGAAAGAAAGAAAGAAAGAAAGAAGAAAGAAAGAAAGAAAGAAAGAAAGAGTGAGAAAGAAAGAAGAAGGGAGGGATGGAGAAAATAACAGTTACTGGTGGCTGCAGATTTGGAGACATTGGAACCCTTGTGTAGTTGATAAGAATGTACAATGGTGTAGCCACTATGGAAAACAACCTGACTGTTCCCTCAAAAAAATTAACAGAATTACCATATGATCCAGCAATTCTACTCTGCATATATACTCAGGAGAGCAGGATCTTAAAGAGATATTTGCCTACACCCTGTCCATAAGAGAATTATTCATAGTAGCCAAAAAAAGGTAAAAGAAATGCATTTCCATTGATGAATGAATGGATAAACAAAATGTGGTCTATACATACAAGGGAATATTATTCAGCCTTAAAAGTTCAAAGAAAGACAATTCAGATCCACAGCTAGACAGCAGAATGGTACTCAGCAGGGGTTGTCATAGGGGACAATGGAGACTTATTGTTTTGTGGGTACAGAGCTGCAGTTTTGCAAGATGAAAATATTTCTGGAGATGGACAATAATTATGGTGACACAACTGAATGTACTTAAGACTACTGACCTATACATCTAAGATGGTAAAATTTATGTTATGTGTGTTTTACCACTATTTAAACATTGTTTAAGCAGCCGGGGGGAGGGGGTACACATTATTTATAATGGAGCAAAGATATGGATTACGGCAGATTTCTTGTTGCAAATAATATAAGCTAGAAGGTAATGGAATACCATCTTTAAAATACTGGAAGAAAAGAAAGCTGTTAGCCTATGGTTCTATTACCAGCAAAACTATCTTTCAAAAATGAAGGCAAGATTTCCTCAGACATGCAAAAGCTGGAAACATTCATCACCTACAGATTCTTACAACAAGAAATATGAAAGGAAGTTCTTCAGAACAAAGGAAAATGATTCCAGATGCATCTCTGGATCTACACAAAGAAATGGAGCACACCAGAAACAGTAACTATACAAGTATATCACAACTTTTCTTAGTATTTAAATCTCCTGAAGGATCATTAACTGGAATAGAAAACAAACAGGAATATGATAAACATATCCATATCAACTGTCTTATTAAATGTAAACGGTCTAAATAATCCAATTAAAAGGCAGCGATTTTCAGAATGGCTAAAAAAGCCAAACCTAACTCTATGCTGCCTACAAGAAATACTCTTCAATTATAAAGACACAGATATAGCTTAAAAGTAAACATATAGAAAAAGGTACACTATGATAATACTACTCAATTATTGAAATGGCTATATTTATTTTTTTTGAAACGGCTGTATTTTTATGAGACAAAATTTCAAAGATTTTCAGAGCAACGAACAGGACCAGAGATAAACAAGATCATATCATAATGATAAATTCATCAAAAGTCAAAACAATTCTGTTTATGTACTTAACAGATTGAAACAACATGAAACAAAAAATTACAGAATTTCGAAGAGATACAGGCAAACCCACAATTATAGAGATTTTAATATCCTCTCAGCAACTGATAGAACAAGTCAAAAGAAATCGAGTAGGGATTTTTTTTAAGATTTTAAAATTCTAGCCACCAATTTGATACATATGAAACATTTTACCCAACAACAGAATATGCGTTTTTTACAAAGGCTCATCTTCCTCTCCCACAATGGAATTAAATAAGGAATCGATAAAAGGAAGATCCTTTTGAAAATCCCCAAATATTTGGAAACTATGAACTGTGGCTCAAAAAAATAAGTCAAAAGAGAAAATAAGTATTTTTAACTGAAAGAAAATAAAAACAATATATCAAAGGGTATGATATGCTGCTAAAGCAGTACATGAAGGGAAATGAATGGTAATAAAAGCCTTTAATAAAAAAGAAGGGTCTCTCAGGCCAGAAAGGAGTGGTAGGATATATTCAATGTGTTGAATTGGAAAAATATGCAGCCAAAAATTCTTTGTCTAGCAAGGCTGTCATTCAAAATAGAAGGAGACATCAAAAGTTTCCCAAACAAAAATTAAAGGAGTTCGTGACCACCAAACCAGCCCTGCAAGAAATTTTAAGGGGGACTCTCTGAGTGGAGAAAAGACAAAATACATATACATATATACCTACACACACACACGCGCGCGCGCACACACACATATATATGTATATATATAAACAAAGACCAAAAGCAACTAAGACTAGAAAGGACCAGAGAACACCACCAGAAACTCCAACTCTACAAGCAACATAATGACAATAAATTCGTGTCTTTCAGTACTCACTCTAAACATCAATGGACTAAATGCTCCAATCAAAAGACATAAGGTAACAGAATGGATAATAAAACAAGATCCATCTATATGCTGTTTACAAGAGACCCACTTTAGACCTAAAGACAACCTTCATTGAAAATAAGGGGATGGAGAACCATCTATCATGCTAATGGTCAACAAAAGAAAGCCAGAGTAGCCATACTTACATCAGACAATCTAGACTTTAAAATACAGACGGTAACAGATGAAGAAGGGCATTATATCATAAAATTAAGGGGTCTATCCACCAAGAAGACCTAACAATTGTAAACATTTATGCTCCAAATGTGAAAGCACCCAAATATATAAATCAATTAATCACAAACATAAAGAAACTCATTGATAATAATACCATAATAGAAGGGGACTTTAACACCCCACTTACAGCAATAGAGAGATCATATAATCAGAAATTCAATAAGGAAACAATGGCTTTGGATGACACACTGGACCAGATGGACTTAACAGATATATTCACAACATTTTATCCTACAGCAGCGGAATATACATTCTTTTCCAGTGCACATGGAACATTCTCCAGAATAGATCACATACTGGGACACAAATCAGCTCTCAAGAAGTACAAAAAGGTAGAGATCATACAGTACATATTTTCAGACCACAACGCTATGAAACTCAAAATCAACCACAAGAAAAAAAAATGGAAAGATAGCCAATACTTGGAGACTAAAGAACATCCTACTAAAGAATGAATGGGCTAACCAAGAAGTTAAAGAGGAAATTAAAAAGTACATGGAAGCCAATGAAAATGGTAACATCAAAACCTCCAGGACACAGCCAAGGTGGTCATCAGAGGGAAGTATAAAGCAATCCAGACCTTCCTAAAGAAGGAAGAAAGGTCTCAGGTACACAACCTAACGATACACCTTAAAGAGCTGGAAAAAGAACACCAAATAAAACCCAAAACCAGCAGATGACAGGAAAAATAATCATTAGAGCAGAAATCAATGCTATCAAAACAAACAAACATAACCAAACAAAAAACAAAACAGTAGAACAGATCAATGAAACCAGAAGATGGTTCTTTGAAAGAACTAACAAAAATGATAAACCTCTAGCCAGTTGGATCAAAAAGAAAAAGGAAAGAACCCAAATAAATAAAATCAAGAAGGAAAGAGGAGAGATCACAACCAACACTGCAGAAATACAAACAATAGTAAGAAAATATATGAGCAATTATACGCCAATAAAATGGGCAATCTGGAAGAAATGGACAAATTCCTAGAAACATATACACTACCAAAACTGAAACAGGAAGAAACAGAAAATTTGAACAGACCCATAACCAGTAAAGAAATCGAATTAGTAACCAAAAATCTGCCAAAAAACAAGAGTCCAGGGCCAGATGACTTTCCAGGGGAATTCTACCAAACATTTAAGGAAGAGTTAACACCTATTCTCTTGAAGCTGTTCCAAAAAATAGAAATGGAAAGAAAACTTCCAAACTCTTTCTATGAAGCCAGCATTACCTTGATTCCAAAACCAGGCAAAGACCCCATTAAAAAGGAGAACTATAGACCAATTTCCCTGATGAACATAGATGCAAAAATCCTCAAAAAAATATTAACCAACCAGATATAACAATACATGAAAAAAATTATTCACCACGACCAAGTGGGATTTAAACCTGGGATGCGGGGCTGGTTCAATATCTGCAAAACAATCAGTGTGATTCATCACATCAATAAAAGAAAAGACAAGAACCACATGATCCTCTCAATAGATGGAGAAAAAGCATTAGACAAAATACAGCATCCTTTCTTGATAAATACCCTCAAAGTAGGGCTAGAAGGATCATACCTTGAGATCATAAAAGCCATATATGAAAAACCGAATGCTAATATCATCCTCAATGGGGAAAAGTGGAGAGCTTTCCCCCCTAAGGTCAGGAACAAGACAGGGATGTCCACCCTTGCCACTGTTATTCAACATAGTATTGGAAGTCTTAGCCTCAGCAATCAGATAACACAAAGAAATAAAAGGCATTCAAATCATCCAGGAGGAAGTCAAACTTTCACTCTTCGCAGATGACATGATACTCTACATGGAAAACCCAAAAGGTTCCACCAAAAAACTGCTAGAACTGATCCGTGAATTCAGCAAAGTTGCAGCATACAAAATCAATGCACAGAAATTGGTCGCATTCCTATACACCAATAATGAAGCAACAGAAAAACAAGGAATCAATCCCATTTACAATTGCCCCAAAACCCATAAAATACCTAGGAATAAATCTAACCAAAGAGGTGAAAAATCTATACACTGAAAACTATAGAAAGCTTATGAAAGAAATTGAAGAAGACACACACAAAAAAATGGAAAAATATTTCATGGTCCTGGATAGGAAGAACAAATATTGTTAAAATATCAATACTACCCAGAGCAATCTACATATTCATGCAATCCTTATCAAAATAACACCAGTATTCTTCACAGAGCTACAACAAACAATCCTAAAATTTGTATGGAACCAGAAAAGACCCCAAATAGCCAAAGCAACTTTGAAAAAGAAACCCAAAGCAGGACGCATCACAATCCCAGACTTCAAGCTGTATTACAAAGCTGTAATCATCAAGACAGTATGGTAGTGGAACAAAAACAGACACTCAGATCAGTGCAACAGAATAGAGAACCCAGAAATGGACCCACAAACGTTTGGCCAACTAATCTTTGACAAAGCAGGAAAGAATAAACAGTCAGCAAGTGGTTCTGGGAAAACTGGACACTGACATGCAGAAAAATGAACATGGACCACTTTCTTACACCATTCACAAAAACTCAAAATGGATGAAAGACCTAAATGAAAGACAGGAAGCCATCAAAATCCTCGAGGAGAAAGCAGGCAAAAACCTCTTTGACCTCGGCCACACCAACTTTTTACTCAACATGACTCCGGAGGCAAGGGAAACAAAAGCAAAAATGAACTATTGGGATCTCATCAAAATAAAAAGCTTCTGCACAGCGAAGGAAACAATCAGAAAAACTAAAAAGCAACCGACAGAATGGGAGCAGGTATTTGCAAACGACTTATCAGATAAAGAGTTAATATCCAAAATCTATAAAGAACTTACAAACTCAACATCCAAAAAAACAATCCAGTGAAGAAAAGGGCAAAAGACATGAATAGACACTTCTCCAAAGAAGACATCCAGATGGCCAACCGACACATGAAAAAATGCTCCACATATCACTCATCATCCAGGAAATACAAATTAAAACCATAATGAGATACCACCTCACACCAGTCAGAATGGCTAAAATGAACAACTCAGGCAACAACAGATATTGGCAATGATGCAGAGAGAGAGGATTTCTTTTGCATTGTTGGTGGGAATGCAAACTGGTGCAGCCACTCTGGAAAACAGTGTGGAGGTTCCTCAAAAAACTAAAAATAGAACACCCTACAACCCAGCAATTGCACTATTAGGTGTTTATCCAAGGGACACAGGTGTGCTGTTTCGAAAGGGCACATGCACCCCAATGTTTATAGCAGCACTATCAACAACAGCCAAAGTACGGAAAGAGCCCAAATGTCCATCGACGGATGAATGGATAAAGAAGATGTGGTATATATATGCAATGGAGTATTACTCGGCAACCAAAAAGAATGAAATCTTGCTATTTGCAACTACGTGGATGGAACTGGAGGGTATTATGCTAAGTCAAATTAGAGAAAGACAAATATTGTATGACTTCACTCATATGAGGACTTTAAGAGACAAAACAGATGAACATAAGGGAAGGGAAGCAAAAATAATATAAAAACAGGAAGGGGGACAAAACATAAGAGACTCTTAAATATGGAGAACAAACTGAGGGTTGCTGGAGGGGTTGTGGGAGGGGCGATGGGCTAATGGGTAAGTGGCACTAAAGTATCTACTCCTGAAATCATTGTTGGACTATACGCTAAGTAACTTGAATGTAAATTAAAAAAAAAAAAAATTAAATTTTTTTAAATAAATAAAAAGAAGGGTCTCAAATCAATGGCTTCAGTGTCCATCTTAAAAAACTGGAAAAATAAAAGCAGATTAAACCTAAATTAAGTAGAAGAAAGTAAATAATAAAGGTCAAACCCAAAATATACAAAATAGAAACACAGGAAAGCAATAGCAAAGAAAATGGAAGTAGAAGCTGGTCCCTGGAGAAGATCAATAAAATGGATAAACCTCTACCAAATTACCGATATCAGGAATGAGGGAGGTGACATCAGACCGATTCCACAAACAGGAAGTGGATAATAAGGCATTATCATGAAAAACTTTATGTTGGTATTTCAACAACTTAGATGGAACAATTTCCTTGAAAGATGCCAACTGCAAAAGCTAACTTAAGAAGAAATATATAACAACTAAGGGGCACCTGGAAGGCTCAGCCGGTTAAGCATCCAACTTTGGCTCAGGTCATGATCTCATGGTTCGTGGGTTCAAGCCCCGCATCGGGCTCTGTGCTGACAGCTCAGAGCCCAGAGGCTGCTTAAGGTTCTGTCTCCTTCTCTCTCTGCCCTTCCTCTGCTTGCACTGTCTCGCACGCGCTCTCAAAAATAAAATAAAAACAGTGAAAAAAAAAAAAAAGGGCCCTGGCTCCAAGTATAGATACAACTGGGGTTAGGGTTTAAAAAAAAAAAAAGAAGGAGAAGGAGAAGAAGAAGAAAAAGAAATAGATAACCTGATTAGACCGGTATCTAAGAAAGAAATGAAATTAATAGTGAGTGAAAAACCTTTTCACGAGGGAAACCCCAGGCCCAGAGGCCTTTCCTCGTGAATTCTACCAGTCGTTTATGGAAGAAATAATACCAGTTCCATACAAACTCTCCTAGAAAATTGAAAAGGAGGGAATACTTCCTTTACTGTAAGAATACTTCTTTATTCTACATGTCAGTATCACCCTGACACCAAAGCTTGAAAGAGACATTACTAGAAAAGTCAATTACTGACCAGTATCTTTTGAACGTGCACAATTTCTAAACAAATTTTTAGGAAATTGGATGCAACAATATATAAAAACATAATGCATCATGAGATAAGTGGAGTTTACCTGAGGAATGTGGGGATGGTTGAACATTTGAAAAACATGTAATTCAGCATATTAAGAAACTAAAAAAAATTTAAAGCCATGGTCATCTCAATAGGCAGAAGAAAACATGATGAAATCTGACATTCATTCCTGATTTTTTTTAAAAAATCACCCAACAAACTGGCAAAAGAAGGAAACTTTCTCCGCCTAATAAAGGGCAAACCCACAGCGGCTAACATCACACTTGAATTTGAAATACTGAATGGTTTCTCTTCAACATCAGAAGTTAGCCAAGCCTGTCTCTCGCCAATTCTACTCAACATTGTATTGAAAGTTTTAGCCAATAAAGAAAAATAAAGATTAAAAAGGAAGACATAAAATGCAGGATTCACAGATGACATGACTATCTGTGTAGAAATCTGGAGGAATGTACCACAATACAACTAATACGTGAGTTTGACAAGATGGCAGAATGTCAGGTTGGTGCAAGAAACTTAAGTGTATTTCTAGCTACCAGTAATGAACAATCAGGGATTGAAATTTTTTAAAATAATATCATTTATAATAGCATCAAAAATATGAACTACATATGGATAAATCTGACAAAAGATGTAAGAGATGTGGACACTGAAAACTACAAAACACTGTTCACATTAAAGAACACCAACAAAAAACAAGAGATGCATCATGTTCATGAACTGGGAAACTCAGTACTGACAACATGTCAGTTTTCTCCAAAATGACCTATAGTTTCAATGGAATCCCAGCAGGCTCTTTGGAGAAACTGTTACCGGGTTCCCAGATCCACAAGAAAATGCAAAGGAACTAAAATAATCAAAAAGAAGAACAAAGTTGGGATACCAACACTACCCTGATTGCAAGACTTACAAAGCTATGGTAATTAACACAGTGTGGAATTGGTATAAAAACAGACAAAGAGATCAAGGGAACAAAATAGAGCCCAGAAGTAGGAATATGAACAACTTATTTTCAACACAGGTACAAAGGAAATCAGTGGAGAAAAGACAGGATTTACAACAAAAGATACCGGAACGATTTTATCTCTATATACAAAAAAGTGAACTTCAGTTCATAACTTATATCATATACCAAATTAACTCTAAAGGGATCATTTTTGCCAAACTTTAAATTACAAAACTTTCTATAGGAAAATACCTTTGTGATTTTGAGTTGGGCAAAGATTTCTTTTATATATACATCAAGAAAAGAATGATGTTGGGGCACCTGGGTGGTTCTGTCGGTTGAACTTCCGACTTCAGCACAGGAGTTCAACAAGCCCCACACTGGGCTCGCTGCTGTCAGCACAGGGCCTGTTTCGGATCCTCTGTGCCCCTCTCTCTGCCCCTTTCCTGCTTGTGCTCATTCTCTCTCTCAAAAATAAATAAACAAACAACAAAAAAATAATGATGAGCATAAGAACAGACACAGTGGATGTCATCAAAAGTTAAAACTTCTGCTCCTAAAAGGACACTGTTAAGGGAATGAAAAGAGCCACAGGAGAAAATATTGAAAATCAAATTTCTGATGACGTAATGGTATCCAGAATAGATCAAGAACTTGCTCAATTCGATAAGAAAAGAAACCACCCGGGGCGCCTGGGTGGCGCAGTCGGTTAAGCGTCCGACTTCAGCCAGGTCACGATCTCGCGGTCCGTGAGTTCGAGCCCCGCGTCGGGCTCTGGGCTGATGGCTCAGAGCCTGGAGCCTGTTTCCGATTCTGTGTCTCCCTCTCTCTCTCTGCCCCTCGCCCGTTCATGCTCTGTCTCTCTCTGTCCCAAAAATAAATAAACGTTGAAAAAAAAAAATTTAAAAAAAAAAAAAAAAAGAAAAGAAAAGAAACCACCCAATAAAACAATGCAGAAGGGATTTTTTTTTTTTTAATGTCCTGGCAGGAGCATGCCTTTTCTTTTTATAATTATTTGTTTTTTTGGGGGGCGGGGGAGGGAGGGGGAGAGAACAAGGAGGGGAGAGGCAGAGAGAGGGAGAGTAAGAGAATCCCAAGCAGGCTCCTTGCTGTCAGTGCAGAGCCTGACTCGGGGATCAAATTCATGAATGGTGCAATCATAACCTGGGCTGAAATCAAGAATCAGACGCTCAATGGACCCAGACACCCAGACACCCCAGGGCAGAAGAGATTTGAACAGACACTTCTCCAAAGACCAATGAGTAGTAACACATGAAGAAATGCTCAACATCATTAGTCACTAGAGAAACACAGATTAAAACCACCATGAGATTCCATCCCACACCTGTTAGGATGGCTAAATTTAAAAGACTGACTCTACCAAGCACTGGTGAGAATTGGAACTTTCTTACCCAGCTGGTGGGAATGTGAAAGGCACAACCACCTTGGGAAACAGTTTACCAATTTTTTAAAAAGATAAACATACAGGGGCGCCTGGGGGGCTCAGTAGGTAAATGAATGACTCATGATCTCAGCTCAGGTCTTGATCTCAGGGTCGTGAGTTCAAGCCCTGCACTGGAGTCTACACTGGGCATGACGCCTTCTTAAAAAAAAAAGAAAAGAAAAAAAGATAAACACACGATCCAGCTATCTCACTCCTTTCTATTTACCCAAGATGAATGAAAGCCTTTCAATGTCCTTTCAAAAGCCTGTACATGAAATGTTCATGGGTTCATGGTAGCGTTATCTGTAATCGCTCTCAACTGGAAACAACGTAAATATCCATGCCACTCAGCAGTAACAAGGAATGGATTCTTGCACATGAAATCATGCATGATATGGATGAATCTTAAAATAAGTATATTGAGTGAAAGAAACCAGGAGAAAAAAAAAATACATGCTGTTTGATTCCATTTATGTAAAACTCCAGGATATGGAAACTAACATAGAGACAGGAAGCAGAATAGTAGTTGCTTAAAGATGGGAGGGAAAGATTCTAAGACGACAATAACAACCAACCCCCCAAAAAACCAAAGAGCCCAACTCAAAAGAAAGAAGCCACTCTCGATTTCCACAGGTGTTTTTACCTGAATGGAACTAGTGGCTTCTATTTGAGATAAGCTGAGGTCTGGATGTAGTGTTTGTACTTTCTCCAAATATTTGCCCCTGTGTTATTTTTAGAGAGAGCAGAAGATTACACAGCACTCACTAATATACCATGACAACCAGCAAAACACAGAGGCAAACACCAGAGCAACCATTCACACTTCCAGCACCGAAGTGCCCAGAAAGCAGCTACGGACTCAAAGCATCACAAGAAAACACAGCGACAGCTTTTTAAGAACGGTGAGGGACAGAACCATGAGAAAGAGCAACCCTACAAGGTTTCCCGTAAAATCTTATTCAACGTTTCCCTAGGAGAAATTCGCACATGTCCATAATGGAATGGGGGGAAAGTCATGTTTCACATACGACATCTTTGCCCCCAAGTTTTACATACGTATTTATGTTTTCACAGCACTAAAGTAAAGCCACCAGGGGAAAACGCAAAAGGTATGTTCTGCTCTGTAGGTAGATGTCTCTTCACATTTGTTCTCATTTCCTTCCGCCCGTTTATCTTTTCCAGTTGCCAAGAACAGCCCTGGGAATAATCACCTCCCACACCCAAATCTGCGGATATGATAATTGGCGTTGGATGACAGGAGATGACATTTTTAAAGTCACTTTGAACTTCATAACATACATGTAATCTTTAAGCATGTAAACACTGCTTCTGCTCCTACATTTAAGGGAAGGGGGTGTATATGGAAGGTGGCCCAATTACAAGCATAAATTCACCAAAACTCTGTATTGGTTAAAAAAAAAAAAATTGCAACCCAGGAGATCAAGTGTCATTTATGTAACAGTCATCTTCAAACACAAGGCCCAGAAAATGGTCTCTATCAATCAAAATGACTTCATGGTTAATATGAATCAAGATGTGAGTTTTTGAAAACCCATATAATATTAATAAAGCTAAGGGAAAATAAATTCTTTGCTGCATTGAGAAACACACCCCATGTATCATTCACAGGAGATGCTGGTACTACTTCACACAAAGTGCAGTATTTGCAAAACAACCATTTTGGGACATTCACATATTGTCTCTTACAAGCTTATAATACTGAAAAGAACCAAAGATGTTTGTTCACTTTGCACCAACACACCCGTACCCAAAATGCAGGTCTCAACCAGCTGAGAGGACCTCGGCCATGCGGCACACAGAGCTGGTGACTGATTGTCTCTGCTTCTTCACAACCAACTCCACACAAACTCAAACATGAGAGACTCAGGGTGCCTGGGTGGCTCAGTCGGTTAAACGTCCACTTCAGCTCAGGTCATGATCTCGGGATTCGTGGGTTCGAGTCCTGCATCGGGCTCTGTGCTGACAGCTCAGAGCCTGGAGCCTGCTTCGGATTCTGTGTCTCCTTGTCTCTCTGCCCCTCCCTGGCTCACACTCTGTCTCTCTCTCTCTCAAAAATAAATAAACATTAAAAAAAAAAAAGACTTTAAAAATCAGAGACTCAAGGGGCACCTGGGTGGCTCAGGTGGCTGAGCATCTGACTCTTTGTTTCAGCTCAGGTCACAATCTCACCATTTGTGGGTTCAAGCCTCACATCGGGCTCTGCTGCTGGCAACGCGGGGCCTGCTTAGGATTCTGTCTCCCTCTCTCTCCTCCCCTCCATGGCTCGTTCTCTCTGTCCCTCTCAAAACAACATTCAGATAATTTTTTTAAATATATTTATTTTTTATTTATTTTTTTCTTTTTAATGTTTATTTGTTTTTGAGAGAGAGAGTGTGCGAGCATGAGAAGGGAAAGGGCAGAGAGAAGGAGACACAGAATCTGAAGCAGGCTCCAGGCTCTGAGCTGTCAGCACAGAGCCCGACATGGAGCTCAAACCCACAAAATGTGAGATCATGACCTGAGCCGAAGTCAGACGCTTAACCAGCTGAGCCATCCAGGCACTGCTAAAAAAAATTTTTTAATGAGAGCCTCAAACAGAGCCAGTATTGTTCCTGTAGCCTGGTAGCACAGACAGCAGCTCACTCGCCACCAAACGGATGTTTGCTCAAGGCTGCTAAAAAGCAAAAGAAAAGTTATGTTAAGAAAGCAATGACCCTGACATCTCTGCTAAAGAACCCTCCACACACATGCATAAGGAGGCCCAAGCAAAGATACAAGGGCAGCACTGTGTGTAATGAAGAAAAATTCAAAACAACCCCAGCCAGAGGGGAATTAATAAAACCGCTACAGTCACCCAGCACACTAGAGCACGGCAGTTAAAAGGAATTAGAGCCATAGGGAATGATACCACTGGACATCTGATGCTTTGTGGAGCTTTCAAAAAGACAAGCTACATAACATGTACAACAGGAGGGATACATAACATGTATCACTGGAGGGAAGATCAATCCCACCCCAAACACTATACTTCCCATGTATAAATACACATCAACACAAAACAAAACAAAAAGATACAGAATGACCCAAAATAAACTCCTAGTAAGACAAGGGGAAGCAGGGGAAGGGAGAGCTGGGAGCGTAGGGCCCCCTGCTACACAAAGAACAAATAATAAGAGAAATAGCAATTTTCTTCTCCATTACTTTCTGCCTTTTTTACATACACATAAAAGCACCATCAATGCTACATGCTAATGTCTGTACCTCAGATAATCTGACCTTTTTAGAGCTTATCCGAAAAACCAAAAAAGAAAAAGAACAAAACTTATTATTCACAGCTGCCAACTCGAGCTTATTCTAGTTCTGGAATGAACCTACTGAAACATGACTTCCCGAGGTTAGAGGTTCTAAGATTGATCTGATGAGATGATACCAGGGCATTCTGTACAACTCTAATATCTCTGCAGAAAATTTTAATTTACATCTTTGTAACCTTTGGTGTACGGTTGGCATTATTTGTGGAAGGGTGTTGAAGCAATGATCCCCTTTCTGAACCAGGAGACCATTGCTTCTTCTGAATGTTGTCACCGAGATTACACTGACAACACATCCTCCTTCAACTCTCCTCCAGATGTGTCCTGCGGGGGCCTCCACCATTCCTTCACATGGATGGCATGCCAAAAGGAGGTGAACACGGTTACCACAAGCATCCCACCTACTCCTCCACTGAAAATCACAGGAAATTCACATAATGAAATGCAAAGGAAATGAGTTTAGACTACAAGACCCAGAGGCACCAGCAAGAAGCAACTGTGAAATGAAATATTCAACTTCCTCCATACTGACCTACAGATTCTATGCACTCCCCATCAAAATCCCGGCAGGCATGTGTCGAAACTGATGAGTGGTTTCTACTAATCATACGGAAACGCAAAGGACTAGAATGCAAGAAACAATTCTGGAAAAGAAGAATGAAGATGGAGGGTTTATAACATTTGATTTCAGCACTCACCGGAAAACACAACCATCAGGAGTGAGGGGTAACTGGCCTGCAAATAAGCATTCTCATCAACAAAACACAGCACACACTCCAGAAACAGACCACAAATACACAGGAAACTGAATTTTTAACACAGGTACTGCCACAATTCCATGGGGAGAGGATAATCATTTCAACCAATGGTGCTGTAACAATTTGACAGCCATCTGGGAAAAGCATGAACATCAAGCCGTACCTCACACCATACAGATAAATGGACTCAAAACGGATCACAGCCCTAAATGTAAAACGTCAAACGATAAAATTCCAGAAAACCTTGGTGGCCTAGGTACACATGACCTACCTCGACATGACCTGGGGAGTCCTTTCTTAGAAAGGACGTAACAAGCATGAAACATAAAAGGAAAACAAAAAAAAGGATAAAGCGGACTACATTGAAACTAAAAGTTCCTGCCCTTTGAAAGACATCTTTAAGATTTGAAAAGGCAAGCCCCAGACTTGGTGAAAATAGTCACAACCTAGGCATCTGACAAAAAACTTGTATCCAGATTATGCAACTGACTCTAGGGATTCCGTAATAAAAAGACAAACGAGCTATAAAAACAGGCAGAAGATTTGAGCAGCCACTTCACAGAAGATGTATGCAGCGGCTAATGGGCCCAGGAAGAGGCGCTTACCAGGGAAATGCACATCACGATGAGATACAACCACGATGAGTACGTGGTTGTATCTCAGAAGAGCTAAAATTAAAAAGCCCAGGTCCCTTACTCGGGGTGTCCTATGCCTGCTCCGTTCACAGCCTGGCCCCTACCTAGCATTTGAGGTGCTCAGCCCGCTGGGAAACACGGACTTTCTCCCAGAAAGTAATGAAGGCAGGCTGTGTTCTCTGGCTCCAGCCTTGGGCTCTAACCCACCAAGACTAACAGCGCGGTCGCTGGCACGCTGGGAGGAGCTGAGGAAGCTTTTGTTTAGGCTGGATTTAGGTTATCAGTAAAAACCTGAAGTCATTAACTCAGGTGACCTAAGTATCCAAGCTTAAGGGTTTCCCTGCCATCTTCTTCATGCAAATGAATCTCTCCAAAATCTTTTTTTTTTTTTTTTTTTTGAGAGACAGCAAGCTGGGGAGGGGCAGAGAAAGAGAGGGGGACTGAGGATCCAAAGCAGGCTCTGCACTGCCAGCAGTGAGCCCAACGTGGGGCTCAAACTCGGGAACCATGAGGTCGTGACCCGAGCTGAAGTCGGACACTCAACCGAATGAGGCACCCAGACGCCCCCAAGATCCTTTAAAGGAGGGGTTCTCAAAGTGAGGGCCAGGACCGGCAGCATCAGCATAACATGGGAGTTTGTCGGAAAGGCTGCCCCACGGTCCCCATATGGGTCTGCGTCTTCCCAAGATGTGGGGGTCCCAGGAAGATGTGCGGCTAAGGTTGCAACGAAGGCTCCCGTTAAAAAGTGTGGGTGGAGGCCCTCCCGGACTATCAAATGCCGCTAAAATGGGGGCAGCACACATGAGCCAGGGCAGCCAGGACCCAGGCACGGGCTGTATCAGGAGTTTGGCCTGCAAGGAGAGAGGGTCCCAGAGAGAACTTCAGTTTTTCAAGCCACATCAACCTGGGGGACGGGCACAGAGAAACAAAAAAAAGTACAGGAAAATAAAGAGAAAGATTTAAAACTAGATATTTTTTTCCAAAATGGAAAAAAAAAGTGACATTTCAACACAAAAGAAATGCAAACGCTCATGAGTTATTCAGATCCAGGTGACTTGAATATACAGACGGAACAAAAAGATCAAAAGTATTCCATCCTATCACCTGGCTTGGTCACCAGATCAGCAGACCCTGGTTTCTCACCCCGCATGCATGCGGGAGGCCCGGGGTTGGGGTCACATTGATTCTGTGCCATCATCTGCCCCAGGGCCTTTGTTAGGACGCAGAAAAGAGGAAACTTTCACTGGATTTAAGCTCTTTCCGCAAGAGTAAACAATGAACAACTCCCATCACCAAGGAATTCAAAGTTTCTGCTTCCTCTGAAAAGGAGTCCAGACAAGTTCAGTGTCAGGACAATCCTGGAACTGTGGTTGGAGGGCACTGGCCAAGGAGGTTCCCCAGAACCACGAGGAGGACCGCACTGAAATAAACCCTGAATGTTAACTCCTTCCATAATACGTTTTGAGGACCTACCTTGTGCAGGTACCGCTCTGGGACACTGGAACCAGGACAGACCCTCCGTCCACGTCTACAAGCTCTATGGCCTCTTGCACGTCTTCTGCCTGGCAGATTAAGTCAAGTCAGACCACCCAGCTCACAGAAGGTGGGAGGGCCAGCCTCTCTCAGGGCCCGCCTCTCTCAGGGCCCCTCCGATCCTGGACACCTGGGGCATCCCACCTGCCCAACAAGCTACAGATGCCCCTCTATTATTCTGCTCCCTCCCTTCCCTCACAAGACAAAACTGAAAAACAGCACCTGTTAAGAGACTGATTCCTGCTCCACCTGCCCGGTTAGTTCTGGGCTCTGCTCCCATGTGAATTTCCTTCATTTGCTAATTTCTTTTAACTTTGGCTAAGCCTCTGCCACTTCTGCACAATCATCCCAACTGCTCAACCCAAAAAAGGAGGGAGACACTGGCACCAATTTTATCCTCAACTAGTCAGAGGCATTGCTCAGTAAGAAATGTTTTAATTCTGAAAATGTTCTTGAGTTTTCTATTTAAAAATGCTTATAAAATTTTGTAAATTATTATTAATTTTTTGGACATGTATTCATTGTTGAGAGACAGAGCACGAGCAGGGGAGGGGCAGAGAGAGAGAGGGAGACACAGAATCCGAAGCAGGCTCCAGGCTCCGAGCTGTCAGCACAGAGCCCGACTCGGGGCTGAGATCACAAACCTTGAGATCATGACCTGAGCCGAAGTCAAACATTTAACCGACTGAGTCACTCAAGTGCCCCAAATTTGATAATTTTTATTTATTTATTTTGAGACAGAGAGAGAGAGAGGGAGGGAGGGAGAGAGAAAGAGAGGGAGAGAGAGAGAGAATAAGCAGGGGAGGGGCAGAGAGAGAGGGAGATAGAGAATCGCAGCACAGGGCTCCATCCCACTAACCTTGAGATCATGACCTGAGCCAAACTTGGACGTTTACCAACTGACCCACCCAGGTGCCCCAATTTTTTTTTTAATTAGGGAGCTGCGGTGAGGTTTGCAGAAAGATCTCACACACTGGGTGCAGTGTCTCAGGGTTCCTGTCCCAGTGTCTGAGGGTAAGTGTTGGTGCCTTTTCCACTCACCGTCCCAAACCATGACATTTAAAGCAACTTGGTGAACACAACTTCCCGGTATTTAAGTTTCCTATTTGCCTATACAGTTGAGTAGTTGAGTGGTGTCCTAATGTATGTCTTCATATGCCCTACAAGCATCACTGGTACCAGACGGGAAAGATGCATATAGCAGAACGTTCTGTGCAGCAAAAGAGCTGCGGACTACATAAAGCTACTTCCCAGAAATTGATTAAATCAACTGCGATAGAGCCACTCAAAAGGAAACCACTATTAGCTAATTAACCACTAATAGCTATTAAAGAGAATAAGGTAACCCATCCTGGTAGAATGGTCCTATTACCGTATATACTGTAGTATATATAATTTACAATATTGGGTTATGCATAATATTAACGAAACACAGATTAGTGTTTGTTAAATAATCCACTGTCACTTGTGATTATTTTCTATGACTACAAGCCGCTGTATTAATACATCATACATCCATTCATGAAAAATCCAAGACAACTGCAGAGTCGGTCCATGTGTATACAAATAAGTTTGAATACGTACATACATTTGAGTATATAAATATGAATGTGTCAATCAGTTGTCTGGCGCAGCCTGGCGCAGCCTTTCCGGCGCATCAGCATCGCCTGGAGGGCTAGTGAAAGCCCACGTTGCCTGGCTCCACCATCGGGTGTGATTTGGCAGGTGCCGGTGAAACCGCCAAGTCGCAGGGCGGCAAGCTCCCAGGTGATGGCGCTGCTTCGGGACGAGGCAGACACCCTGGGCTTCACCGCGGCAATCGGGGGAAAGGAGCTTTGAGCTTATTTCTTAAACACTTACTCATTCATTCAACAACCGTCGCCGAGCGTGTGCTCCGCGCAGGGCAGCCGGAGACCGCCCGGGGAATCCGGCTGGCAACGAGCACTGCCATCCCTCCTCCCGCTTCCGGGGTGCTTCGCTCCAGAGGGGAAACTGAGGCTCCGAGGAGCGCCCTCCAAGGTCTCAGACTGTCTCTGGAGGAGCTGGGATTCGAACACTAGGCACTGAGTACCCGACAACTGCTCCGCCGACTCCGGAGCTCCAGACACGCCTCCTGCCGTGGCCGTGGGGACTCCGGGGCCGCCACCCCACCACACGCGCGGACCCGGTTACCCTCCAAGCCCAGCGGGTCGGCCGCCGGGAGTCTGCGGAGAGCGTCCGGCGCGCGCCCGCTGGAGCCCCGCCCCTCCCGCCGCAGGGAGGGGGCGGGGCCCCGCGGGGGCCGAGCGGGCGCGCTCGCGCTCGTGCCCGCGGGCGAGCTCACGGGAGCGACGCCAGGATAGAGGCTCGCGGAGCCGCCCTTCTAACGCAGGCGCGGTGGCCAAGTGGTAAGGCGTCGGTCTCGTAAACCGAAGATCACGGGTTCGAACCCCGTCCGTGCCTGGCGTGAGCCTCCCTAGCGGCGAGACTTTTTAGGGTTGGGACCACTTTTCAAGATCTGGCCCCCGGAGAGGCCCCCGCCCGCCTGCCGCGCCGAGAACCTCGCCCCTGGGTGCAGATGGGTGCGGAGCCGGCCAACTGTTTTCACCTCGTGTGGCTCCAAGCTCTGCTCCCGCCCTCGCACGAGGTGAGCGTCTGGGTGGTCCGGCCTCGGCGAGTCCGCAAACTCTGCCCGCTCCGGGCGGCGCTCCCCGCGGACGGCGCCCCCTGCCGACCCCCGCGGGAAGCGGAGGGGCCCCCAGAAACCGTGGCCCCCGGCAAAAACCCCACAGCTGCTGGCACTCGACTCGAGAGCCGCTAAGCTTTTCCCCTGAACTTGAAAGTCCAATTTTATCCTCTCTAATGAGAGGACTGCCGTTGCCTGATGCCGGGCCCACACCCAGAGGCAGCTGCTGGCTGGCTTGCTATTTTTAAAAAGAAATCCGTTGCAGGCACTGCGTGAAGAGAGGAAATCCTGCCCAGACCTAGAGCCGTTCTGACGTGACGACCTAGACCCGCCTGAGCCTCCGTTTGCCCTTCTGTGAAATGGACGTCTGGCCAGCTGTAGGCGTTTGTGTGCTGCCAGACGGACTGGCCGTGGAAGCGGCCCCGGGAAACGGAGCTGGGGTCACAGGGAACCTGTTTTCTTCGCATCACGAAAGGATGCACCGCGGGGCTGCTCGAATGCATTTAACCACGCGTGCAGTGGCCTCGACCCGCGGGGGTTTTGTGCCCTCTGAAAACCAGCTTGACCTCCTCGGGGAAACCCGGATCGGCCCGAGATTCCTAATCGAAGGGAGCGTTAACGGAGCTCCTGGTGGATACGTGGTGGAGCTGGACTCCGGGGGTACCTCGGTGACCGAGCCACATCGGGGGGGATTGGAGGGAGGGCGCCTGGGGGATGCGATGGGGAGCGAGGAGCCTAGCTGCAGCGTCCAGGGGCTGAGAGTCCCCGACCCCACAGCAGCGGCTGTCACAGTCGTCAGCCTTCCTCAGCATCTCCTGGCGTGTTAAGCACCGATCGCTGGGCCCCACCTCCGGGGCTTCTGCATATTCGGTAAATCCGAGATGCGGCCTGACTACCCCCCACGTGGCCCTGATGCTGCCAGACCACACCGAGAAGCTCTCTTCGCCACGGGGGTCGCCTTGAAAGACAGGTTCTCGTTCTTCAGTGGCGCCGAGACCCTGCATTTCTAACTTGCGGCTGGGTGACGCTCGTGTGGCTGGGCCCTGCCCTCCCTGACTGGGCAGAGGGTAGAAGGATCCACATCAAATTAACAGCTGGCCAGTCGGAGATCTGTGCAAAGGATTCCTTCACTTCTTATCCTGAAAACTTTCACATTGTTTAGATTTAATAGGAGATGATTGTATCACGTGCAGAATTTTTTTTTTTCCCCCAGAATCTCTCCAGAGCCCACAAACCCAAAGATAACCTATTAGGAGGCAGGCGAGTTAGAATGATCCAGAATTAAGACAGATAATGATTGTTGTCTTCTCTCCCCTGGAGCAGTCATTCATTTCTTTTTAAAGAAGTGCCACAGGGGTGTCTGGGTGGCTCAGTGGGTTAAGCATCTGACTTCTGCTCAAGTCATGATCTTGTGGTTCGTGGGTTCGAGCCCTGAGTCAGGCTCTGTGCTGACTGCTCAGAGCCTGGAGCCTACTTCAGATTCTGTGTCTCCCTTTCACTCTGCCCCTCCCCTGCATTCTCTTTCTCAAAAAAAAAAAAAAAAAAAAGTGTCACAAAGGAACACTTAGGTTCCTTCCATTAAACAACAACAAAAAAAAACCCACCCCCCCCCCGCCCCGCCCCCCTCAGGCCAGTATCGGTGGGAGGACGTTAGTAGTCCACACATATTTCCTGTCCTTCTCTCCAAAGAGTAAAGCCTCACTCAGTGCCATCATCCTAGGAAAACACCCATTCTCACCACCCCCCAAAACTGTCCCCACCCTGCCCACCCTCCTTTGCCCCACATGTTGAATGGGCTTCAGGAAAAGGCAATTTACGTAATGTGCTGTAGGTACCATTTCTCCAAAAAAAAAAAAAAAAAAAATTGCACAAAATATCTAAGGGTATATATTTACGTGTGGGGAAGTGCTTGCTGTTTTTTGTTTGTTTTTAAGTTTATTTATTTATTTTGAGAGAGAGGGCATGTACAAGTGGGGGAGGGACAGAGAGAGAAGGAAAAAGAGAGAATCCCAAGCAGACTCCCCACCCTCAGCACAGAGCCCAATGTGGGGCTCAAACTCATGAAAGGTGAGATCATGACCTGAGCTGAGATCAGGAGTCCGACCCTTAACTGACTGAGCCACCCAGGTGCCCCGGTTTTTTGTTTTAAAGCCTGGAAGACTACACATGAATCTCAAAATCATCACCTCTGCTGGAAATCTGGGGATACCACGGAGCTGTAAAACCAGCTGGGTGCAGGCTGCCGAATCAGACACTAGTGGGCCAAATTCTGAGTTTGGGTCCTCTTTTCACGGAAGTGGGTAAAGCTGATGGTGTGTCTGAATAAGCAAGCCATTGTATGTTGGTTTGAACCACTTGCGCTCCTCAATCTGTAAAGCCATGTTTGGGTTCCCGTAACTTGTCTGTGAATTTCTGAAAGTCAGCTTGAAGTCCGCTGTGTTTGTTCTGTGACAACTTGACCACTGGGGAAAAGGTGGGTTTGCACAGGGAGCTCTGTAAGGAGAGATCACGATGGTCAGTGACAGAAGAAGGTGAAATAAGAATTCTGAAGGCAAAGAGGGAGCCCAGGTTCCTGGTGGTAGCTAGGAGGGGCTGTTTGTTAGCAGAGGCTGCACGGGGAGCAAGCTTCAACAGTGACACCGTGTGGCAGCAGCATGCAATAGCAGGGCCTCCATGGTTTCTCTCCGCTAGGGGAATCTACCAGAACCTGGGGGGGAGCCACGGACCCTCCACTTAATCTCTGTGGGCCTCAGTTTCTCCCATTCTATAATTGGACTGGCACACACTCACTTGGTTCTCATGCGATGGAGGCTTTCTGACGACAACATTGTAAACATCCACCAACCAGGACGTGAAAGGGCAATCCATCCATCCCCTGGCGTCATGGGCCGCCATGAAAAGGAAGGATTGATTTATGGATCTGGAGATTCATTTAGTAAGAAAAGCTGTGCCCCGTTTGGGGGAGGTTGTTTTACAGCTTTACTGAGGTATAACAACCAAATAAACCCCCGCACATATTGAAATGTATACAATTTCATGAGTTTGGACATAGGCACACACCTGGGAAACCATCAGCACATTCAAGGTGAGAGACATACCATCACTTCCAAGTTTCCTGTGTCCTTTTGCTCTTTTGTGTGTCTGAGAACACAACGTGAGATCTGGCCCCTTAAGAGAGCTGTTAACAATAGGCGCTAGGTTGTACAGATCTCTAGAATTTGTCCATCTTGTATAGCTGTAACGTTAGCCGATATGCTTATAAATAAGCATATTTATCCATACACATAGATTTAAAAAAATTTTTTTAATGTTTATTTTTGAGACAGAGAGTGAGTGGGGGAGGGGCAGAGAGAGAGAGAGAGACAGCGGGAGACACAGAATCCAAAGCAGGCTCCAGGCTCTGAGCCATCAGCACAGAGCCCGACGTGGGGCTCGAACCCAGGAACCGTGAGATCATGACATGAGCCCAAGTCAGACGCTCGACCGACTGAGCCGCCCAGGTGCCCCATACACAGAGATTTTTATGTTGGCTTCTCAGAATGTTCCAGAACATCCACATCCCATGCAGAAGGCTCCATGTCCTGCTGTTAATCATGAAGACGTGCAGGTGGGGTGAGGGGTACAGAGGGATTACAGAGCAAAGGACCAATTTTTTTTTTTTCCTATTATCATGGCCTCAGGAAGGGAAGCTGTGTTACTTCCGGATGCACTGTTTTGGCAGCAAAAACTTACAAACTTAACAACAGGGGGGAAAAAAAGAGAAAATATAAAGAGTAAACAGATGCCAAGGGCTCTGGAGAGCACAGGCGTTCACACAGGGCTGGCCCTGCATGGATGAGATGCCAAGTTTGCAGGGAAAAAGCTCCCTCTTGGGGCACCTGGGTGGCTCAGTCGATTGAGCTTCTGACTTCGGCTCAGGTCATGATCTCACGGTTCCTGGGTTCGAGCCCCACGTCGGGCTCTGTGCTGACGGCTCAGAGCCTGGAGCCTGCTTGGGATTCTGTGCTTCCCTCGCTCTCTGCCCCTCCCCCCACTTGTGTCCTGTCTTTCCCTCTGTAAAATAAATAACATTAAAACAAGAAAAAGCTCACTCTTCCAAACTGACCCCCTCCAAGGGGAGGCCTCCAGCCCACTGCCCTGGCGTGTCTCCCATCTGGAATGACGTCATGTGCTTTGCAAACTTCCAGTAAAGAATAAAAAACGGCGCTCTTAATAAGAGAGTCAGTGATTTGTAGCCGTGCATGAGTGGAGAACCACATTTCAAAACCAGAAGCGTATTTCAGGCACGAGTAGCACTTAAAAGAAAATATTGTGGCAGGCCCCTGGAGGCAGCAGACGTTGTTTATGTCATATCAACTTGAGTTTTGCTTAGCAAACCACCAGGCCGGCCCACAAAGAACGCTGCCCGTGAGTCTGTTCCCTCCCGTCCCCGCCCGGCCCTTCGAACCCAGGTGAGCGGACCTGGGTTTTGGCTTACCGTGGGTAAAAAAAAAAAAAAGAACCCTTGAACTCCAGGCCGGGTGGGCTGCAAAATCCCTCACAATTCTTGAAACACCCCCAGAAAAGAAACCCCGTACCTTCCTTTGAGAAGCGTTGGCGGACAGACTCTGACAACATCCTGAGCGATTCTTGCCTTCTGCTGTTCACACCCCGTGTCTTCCCTTCTTCTTAAGTGGGACGACTGTGCCCTGCGGGATACGGCACAGGTGACGTGATGTCACTTCTCTGATTATGTTGCATAAGACGGCAGCACCCATCTGGATAGCAGACGCTCTCTGGCTGCTTCAAGGACACGCGCGGCCGTGCTGGGGAGGCCCACACGGCAAGGAACGGAAGCCGGCCAACAACATGGCAAGAAATCGAAGCTCTCAGTCCAACAGGCCACGAGGGACTGAATTGTCAGCAGCCGTAGGGACTCGGAAGGGAGTCCCGGGGCGCCTGGGTGGCTCAGTCGGTGAAGCATCTGCCTTTGGCTGAGGTCATGATCTCACGGTTCGTGGGTTCGGGCCCCACGCCGGGCCCTCTGCTGTCTGTGCAGAGCCGGCTTTGGATCCTGTGTCCCCTCTCTCTCTCTGTGCCCCTCCCCTGCTTGGGCTCTCTCTCTGAAAAATAAATACATGAACAAATAAATACATACATACATATGGGCGCCTGGATGTCTCAGTCGGTTAAGTGTCCGACTTCGGCTCAGGTCACGATCTCGCGGTCCGTGAGTTTGAGCCCCGCGTCGGGCTCTGGGCTGACAGCTCAGAGCCTGGAGCCTGCTTCCGATTCTGTGTCTCCCTCTCTCTCTGCTCCTCCCCCACTCATGCTCTGTCTCTCTCTCTCTCTCTCTCTCTCAAAAAATAAACATTAAAACAATGTTTTTTTTAATATATAAATAAATAAAACTTAAAAAAAAAAGGGAAGAAAATGAGTCCTTCCGGTTGCTCTGGGCTTGAAGGTTTGTAGCTCACGCCTACTCCCCGCCTCCCGCAGTCCGTATGTCGAAGCCCTAATCCCCAGTGTGATGGTATTACTCCTAAGAGGCCTTTTGGGGGGTAATTGGGGCAGGATGAGGTCTTGAGGTTGAGGCCCTTGCGGTGGAATTAATGCCTTATAAAAAATAAATAAAGGACAGGGCACGAGAGCTCGGTCTCTCTCCACCCTGTGAGGACAAGAAGGCCGTCGGCAAGCCAGGAAATGAGCCCTCACCGGACACCGAATCTCCCAGCACCCTGATCTTGGACTTCCCGGCCAGAAGAGTGAGAGATAAAAGTGTGCTGTTTAAGCACCCCCTGCCCCCAGTCTGTGGTCTCCTGTTACAGCAGCCCAAACCGAGGAAGCCGCCGGCTGAGCACCGAGAAGAGAGCCCCGCCTGGACTGCAGCCTCGCAGAGGACCCAGCGGAGCCGCGTGCAGACTGGGAGACAATAAATGCCTGTGGCCTCAAGTTGCCAAGTTCCTGGTAATCTTGCTGCTGCAGGAACAGATAATTAACACAGGAAGAGTCTGATGAGGAACACGGAGATCTAGTTTCCATCCAAGTCCCCACAAGGTCCACGGGGACAGCTGCCCGCAGCCCAGCGACAAACCCAGAACCCATGCTCGCGACCCTTTCCTCCCGCCTCTGTACCACCTTACCGCAACCCTGGTGACCTAAAACCGCCCCGTTTGCTAATCTTTCCGTTTCTGCAGGTCCGAAGCCCAGGTTGGTTCTGGGTCTCCCACAAGTCTAAAGTCAAGGTGCTGCCCGGCTGGGCTATTAGCAGGAGGCTCCGGATGAATCCGCTTCCACGCTTACTCAGCTTGGTGGCCACATTCAGTTCCTCGTGTGGGTAGGACGGGGCTCTGTTTCCGTGGCGCCTCGAGGCCCCTCTCCAGTCCCTGCACGTGTGTGTCCTGACATCCGCACATTTCAAATCTTACTTCGCCTTCTGCCTCTTTCTCATGCAAGCCAAAGAAAGTTCTCTGCTTGGAAGGGGCTCCTGGACTGAGACTGGGCCCGCCTCAATCTCAATAGATAATCCAGTCTAATCCTCCTATTTAAACGTCTATGACTCTAGGGGGCGCCTGGGTGGCTCAGTCTCTTAAGTATCTGACTTCAGCTCAGGTCATGATCTCGCGGTCTGCGAGTTCGAGCCCCGCGTTGGGCTCTGTGCTGACAACTCAGAGCCTGGAGCCTGCTTTGGATTCTGTGTCTCCCTCTGTCTCTGCCCCTCCCCTGCTCATGCTCTGTCTCTCTCTATCTCAAAAATAAATAAACATTAAATAAAAGTCTATGACATTAATTACATCCTCAAAGTCCTTTTTGCCACAAAACACAACATGTTCATAGGTTCTAGGGATTAAAGCGTGGGCATATTTGGGAGACCATTATTCTGCCTACCCCAACCCTTGACTCACCCCTCCTTCCTCCCCTGCTCATCCAGTTGGTCAGTGCCTAAACTCTAGTCACCTCCTGTGTGTTGCTTTAGACCTTCACGGTTCCATTTCTTCTTTGATGACTGGTGCTTGGACCATTGCAGTAGACTCCCGCCCGCCTGGTTTCCTTTGCTTTCAGTCTTGTCTCTCTTTCATGCTTCTTCCACTGTCACCTGACCTCTCTCGAAAACACCAGTGAACGTGCCACTCTTATCGTTCCATCCTTCACCATATGCCCACCACCACCAGGATAAATCCCACCTCCTTAGCATGGCATTCTGGGCCCCAAGTGTCCTACCGATCTCCCCCGTGCTCTTCAGTGTTTTACAGCAGCCTCTCTTATTCCTTCAATTCGACTTGTTCCTCAGTCCTCTGGGCCTACACTTAGGCTGTTCCCTCTGCCTATCATGGCCTTTCTCCACCTTCAGCTTCCTGGAAAACTCCTACTCATACCACAAAACTTCGCCTAACTTAACTATGATTTTGAATCATTCCTGAACTCGTCAGTTGGAGTTGCTGTTTCCTCGATGCAGCACCAGTGCCTGGGGTCTCTTGCTTTCACAGCACCTAGCACAAATCATTACAATTACCGCCTTGCATGCCCAATGCATTTCCCACGAGACCAGAGGTCGAAAGCTCGGAAGCCCAGGGGAGCCAGACAGGGTGTGTGAATGTGTGAGACCTTCTGGGTCTAAGACAACAAGGACTCCAAGAGGCCACGCCGGGCTAAGAGCCACCACGTTTCCGAAAATCTCGTGTTCAGTGAGATCCAGCCTCTCTGCTCTGGCCCGTAAACCGTGCGGAAATTCGTCTACACTAGGCTGTTCATAGCAGCGTTGCTGGGAAGGGCGAAGTGTCCGTCCAGGAAAAGAGAAAAGCAAACTGTGGAGCGCGCACAGAAGAGAATTAAGCTCAGCCAGTTCAAATAAATAAACCCTAACTCCATCCAACTCCGTGGATTAGGCACACAAAACGTGGAGCAAAACACAAGGCAGGCAGGGAACGAGGAGGCATCTCGATACCATTTATACAGAGCAAACATCTTGCAAGTTGCACAGAGCAAACATCTTGTAGTTGTTTCTGGCTACATAGGCGGTAAAAGCATACAGACAGGCCTGCAAGTGATGACGTCTACATTCAGGACGGCGTTGTCTGTGGGGATGTCCGCGGTGGCCGAGAGGGAGAAAGGGCACACGAGGGGTATTGAGTGAATCTCGATTTGATTTATTTGACTTACGTATTAATTAAGCCACCATAGGTGGTAGTCTGTGGGTGTCTATTAACTTACCCTCTATTGTTTTGGGGCACCCGGGTGGCTCAGTCGGTTGAGCATCAGACTCTTGGTTTCGGCTCGGGTCATGATCTCATGGGTCATGAGTTCGAGCCCCGCGTCTGGCTCAGCACTGCTGGTATGGAGCCTGTTTGGGATTCTCTCTCTCTCCCTCTCTGCCCCTCCCCTGCTCTCTCTCTCTCTCTTTCTTTCTCAAAATAAATAAATAAACTTAAAATTATTCTCTATTGTTTTGGGTCAGCCTGAAATACCTCCCAATTACAGGCAAAAAAAAAAAAAAAAAAAAGGTGGGCGGGCGCCTGGGTGGCTGAGTCGGTTGGGCGGCCGACTTCGGCTCAGGTCATGATCTCACAGCTCCTGAGCTCGAGCCCCGAGACGGGCTCTGTGCTGACAGCTCAGAGCCTGGAGCCTGCTTCCGATTCTGTGTCTCCCTCTCTCTCTGCCCCTAACCCACTCACATTCTGTGTCTGTCTCTCTCAAAAATAAACATTTTTTGTAAAAATTAAAAAAAAAAAAGTGGGTCTAGTGTGGTCTAACCCACATCAGGCCACCTGGCTCAGAGCCTGGCACATAAATGATGAGGAAAATACTACTTGCACTTTACCGATGGCATAATTGAGAAGAAGAGAGAGGAGGTACTGTCCCCAGGGTCCAGAGGATGGAATGGCATGGGGTAGGGTTAGAGACACGGGGGCAGAGGCAGAAATGGCCCATCCCTGGGCCTTTTCCTGAACCAGCCTTCTCTGACTCAGATTTATGCAGACATTTGCGGAATGTGGCATTCCAAGGTCACACTCCAGAGGGACTGAACAGCCCTTTAAAGCCCCGCTGTGGGCCTCCAGAAGATACCAGAGCCAGCATGAGTGGGGAGAGTCTCCAACAACCCAACTCCATGGCTTTAAGAATTCTACCTTCTCTTTGCTGGCCCATCTCATAGGAAGCTGCCTCTGGCCTCTCCCCAGACGCTGTCCCAACCCAGCTGGGGTGACTCTCCTCTGACCAGCTCTCCCCTTGTCACCTACACGATCCGTTTTCTTTCTCAGACTCTCTGTCCCTTTCTAATGTATCCCTCCCCTGTCTAGGTTCCCCGGTCCCCTCACCCATTACCCTGACGGGCATATCAAGGCCTTACTCCCAAGGCTGCAGGTGGAGATTCAGGCCCTGGATGGGACCCTGTTGTCCCAGGCAGCACTGAAAGTTGCACATCGCATTCTCCAGTGGTAGACACTCAGAAATTTCTATTTCAGGCCATAAAGCTTGGCGCTGGCCAAGCTTTGCATTAAAAAAGAAAGAATTTTTAGTCAAGGGGTCAAAACCCAAATATCTACATGGCCAGGCAGCTGACCT
This sequence comes from Lynx canadensis, assembly GCF_007474595.2. Lineage (NCBI taxonomy): Eukaryota > Metazoa > Chordata > Mammalia > Carnivora > Felidae > Lynx > Lynx canadensis. Next base: position 12,160,070 of record NC_044318.1, read on the forward strand.
AAGTGAATCCAGCCAGGCAAAAACTATATGGCCTTAGCACTTTGTGTACTTTTTTCTGCAAGGAACAGCAGCTCCCCTGGCTTAAACTGCCTTTCAAAATAAGGAAATTTATTATGCATTTACCAGGGGGTACTACTACGAGAGGCAGGGTGGGTTTCTCAGCTGATTTCTTGAGCAACGACATGCGGCCACTCGGGACACAGGTTCCTTCCACCATCTCTCTTCTCTGCCAGCAGCATGTCAGTTTCACCCCAACGCTGGCCCAAAATGGCTGCTGCAGTTCCAGGCATCACATCTAAATCCATCTTGTCTCATTGGTGGGGATTGTATCACATGATTATTCTCTGACCAAAGACTGGTTGTTTCCTCTGAGCCAAAGAGCTGAGCGGCAGAGGGGTGAGGAAAGACAATGAGAAGAGAATTTCCATGACTGAGCTGAGGAAGCATCGGGGACGGTCACCTGAAACAGAGATGCTGGCGTTCATAAGTCGCCTCTTCCTCCTGGTCTCTGAGCCAGGCACCACAACTCACAGCCCCCTTAGGTGCCTGCTGGGCCTCATGATTGGTTCCCACCGGTGTGGGACACTTCCTAGCCGATGCACTTAGTTGGTTTGCTTTCCCTGGAGGCTCCCTCACCGTCTTCCCAGTTCACGGAGAAAGAAGGAAGTCCTAGAAGATACGAGAGCCATGAAAGAAAAGGTGCCCCGGTTCCTCGAGAACTTGTGGATCCCCGTGCTCCCCACTTCTTGGGCTGTGATAATATGACCAAGAAATGAAACTGTATTGTGGTCAGCCACTGAAAGTTTGGGCTCGTCACACAGCTAGCCTCGCCTGGCTGATACTGGGTCCCACTGTCCTGCTCCAGCCGACTGTTGCCCTGTGGGAATGCGGCCCCGCGTTGCCCAGTCTTTTGATCATCTGATTTTTTTTTTTTTAAAGAGAAGCCAGAAATCTGGATTTTTTAAATATGAAATTTCCTGGTTTAAAACCGTTGGCCACCAAGTCAAATTTATTATTATTATTTTAAATGGTCTGCGGGCCAAACGAAACACATCCGCGGGCTCTACTTGGCCTGTGGGCTGCCCGTCACCACCTCTGGTCAAATACTTCAAATCCAACAGCATTTCTTTTTAAGTTGGTGCCGGCCCGAGAGGCGTCGCGACGTCCGTTGTCACGCGGGTTCCAGACAGGTCTATGCGGACGCAGGCTCCCCCTCCACTCCTTCATCTTCCAGTTTCTTGACACAGCTTGGCCACTCTGCTGAAATTCCAAGGAGCCGACTCTGCATTTCTAGGGGACCAGGTCCCGCGTGGGCCAGGCTGACCCACCCACCCCAGTCCCTGGTGCCTGGGACCCCAACCACAACTTAGAGTAGACAAGGGAGAAACACTCAGGCGTTTGAATCTATTCCTAGCCCGTTTAATAGCGACTGATCGTTGCTACAATTTATTGAGCGCTCACCGCGCCAGACCCCAGCAAGCACTTTGTGAATCAGGCGATTTAATCCTTTTAACAACCCCATTGTTGGCGATCAGGAAACTAACTGAAACTCAACTCCAGAGGGCCAAGGACTTGTCCCAGGTCACAGCCCGATTGATCTCTGGCTTTCTCTCCGTTGCAAATGTTTATTTATTTTTGAGACAGAGGCAGGGGAGGGGCAGAGAGAGGGGGACAGAGGCTCCCAAGCGGGCTGCACCCTGACAGCCGAGAGCCCGATGTGCGGCTCGAACTCACGAACCGTGAGCTCGTGACCTAAGCCGAAGTCAGCCGCTTAACCCACTGAGCCACCCAGGCGCCCTGCAAAGGCTTTCTTAACCGGCCTTTCTCACACATCTGTGTCATGATGCCTCTAGCAGGCGAGGGGCTTGTCGCCAGCAGACCGGGAACCACAGACCCCTCGGTCTCACCAAATGGCAGCTTATCTTTTGGTCTACACAGGGCCTGTTGTTCTCCCCCTCTTGGGAGTCTCAACATTTTCACAGATGGGACGTCACTACGGTCCCAGCCCGGCTGCTTCCTTTCCAGTACTTTTCATTCTTTCTTTAATTCATTCTCTAACAAAACTTGATTTCGCCCCACCTACCGTGGGGGCTAGACAGGGCAGGGTAGCAGGAATCCAGGCCTTTTCCCTGAGGCTCCTACTGCCTGGTGTGGCCACCTTGCACTTCCGGCCTGGGCCTTGGCATCTGCTCCGGGCCAGAAACTCGGGTGCGGGTGAGGCTCCTTCCTGGGAGAAGGGCCGGAGCGGGCCCCTGGGGCTTCCGGCTGGAGAGTGGGGTGTTTTCCGGAGTCTGGCGGCTCTTCCAGAGCTGAACTGGATTTCAGCCTGGCCACCAGCTTGAGTCCCAGGCAGCTGAGCCAGAACAGGCAAGAGCAGGCCTCAAAGGGATTGGGGGACATCTTTTAGGGGGCTTTTAAAGTCCAAGGTAAGGCAGGGCCCTGGTTGCCTTCGGGGGGTCTTGCCCCCAGGCCCTGCTGGTCCCAACACAGCGTGCGTTTTCTTTCTGCACCCAGCTCCGAGGGCCTGGACCGGGGGTGATGAGTGAGCTTCCAGAATCCTGTGGCCCTGTGCACAGACGTGGGTGGGGGTCAGCCCCTCCAGGCCCCTGAGCCTGTGCCGCTGTGGCACCAGGAAGCTATTTCCACTCCCCAGCGGTCCGGCCTTTGCACAGGCCATACCTGCTGCCCGGACTCCACGCCCACACCCCCCACCCCGCCCCCAGCTCTTTCCTCTTTCCTCCAACAGCCCCTCCTCCAGGTAATAATCCCGCGCACAACCAACCATCTCGCAGACTCACTCAGAGGCCCTTCTTTGGTCGAATGTTGCTAAAATTCTGGGCGAAACCCCATTCTCAGTGTGGAGCTACCTATGAGCTTGGCAAGCGGGTTCCCTGCCCCTAAGAATGAGCGCAAAAACAGAGGAAATCTGTTTTGGATTTCCAAAACCTCGTTCTGACGCTGTGGGGAGGTGAGAGCAAAGAGAAGGGGGAAACGCAAGAACACCGCCTCCCTGGAAACATCTTTAGGTGAAGGAACAGAGCAACGTCCGCAGCGCCTCAGATGGACCATCTCCCGAGCTCCCAGGTATTGCCTTCAGAAGCCGGGGACTCTCAGCTTTGGGTGAGAGACCGTGATGAACTGGAGCGCGCAGCGCCATCCGGAAATGCTTGTATAAATGTCACAGAACCAATTTGCAGCAGAGGAAATACTCAGTAAAAGTCTGAAAATACGTGAACGGGGCCAACTTTTGCGGCATTTCTGATTATTATTTTTTCCACTTGTTAGGAGGTTTTTGTGACGGATTTTCTGTTAGTGGTACTTCACCCTGCAACTTTTAAACACAAAATAAATAAAAAGAAGAAACTTAGAAGAAGAAATGAAAAAAAAAAAAAAAGCCAAATACCCCTACCAGGGTATTTGTCTCACTGAATCCCTGTGAAAGTCCTAGAAGACAGGTTCTATAACTCCCACTCGACAGGGGCACCTGGGTGGCTCAGTCAGTTAAGCATCTGACTCTGGATTTCCGCTCAGGTCATGATCTCACAGTTCGTGAGTTCGAGCCCCTTGTCAGGCTCCGTGCTGGCAATGTGGAGCCTGCGTGGGAGTCTCTCTCTACCCCTCCCCAGCTTGTGTTTTCTCTCTCTCTAAGTAAATAAACTTTAAAAAATAATAATAACTCCCACTTTGCAGATGAGGAAACTGAGGCCCAGGCAGAGTCACCTAGCTGATGAGAAGCACCAGCAGGGAGAGTCCAGCCTCTCCCGTGTCCTACCCCATGGCAGTATCCAGTCATGGAGACCACACGCCAGTGGGACCGGGGGGGGGGTCTCAGTGGACACCCCCAGCCCAGCTTTGGTCTCTCATGGCGTCCTGACCCAAGGCAGCTGGGCTCCAGAGCTCGTGCCCAGGACCACAGGGGTCAGCATGGTAACTGGCTGCTGACTCAGGTCTCTCCCGGAGACGATGCCTTCCTTGGGGTCAGGGACCCGTCCTGTTGGCCACAGTGGCTCCAGTGTCAGCTCTGGGCCTGGCACAAAGAGGGCAAGCAAGCTTTAGATCAAGGAACAACTGACCTCAAAGCCTCAGTGTTTTCCTCTGGCAAATGGGAAGAGCTCAGTAAGTTAGTATATGTCACATGCTTGGCACACAGTAGGGCCTCAGGAGGAAATGGGGACTGATGATTATCAGTGATCAGCCCTTTGCCTTAAGAGGCATTTGACCTATCCTCTTCTGTCACATTCCCCTCCAAGTTGCTATGAGAAATACTATCCCCTAGGGGTCCCTCGGCCCAGAGTAAACCCAGAGAACCCCTACGCCAACACACACACACACACACACACACACACAGCCTGTCTGGCCTCTTCTTGAGCACTGTCCTCCAGGCTTCTGGAATTAGAGCCCAGTGAGGGAGAAGGGACTTCAGTCACAAACCAGTGGGTCAAAGTCCTGTGCAGTGGCTGTAAATGAGGACCCCCTCCTCCCTTCCTCCCTGCAAAGTGGGGGCAGGAGATAGGGGTGCACCTGGGAGAGAAGGAATAGAGGATTCTGCCTGGCTCACTCCCTCTGGTTGGGGTCCCTGGGACCCCCTTGATGGCATGAGGAGGGCCCACTGGGTTGGGTGATATATTTTCTGAGTGTGACACATGTCGGCCAACAGAGGACAGCAAATACATTTTTTATGATCCTGGGAGGCTCTCGATCCCGTCACAGTTACTCGAAAAGAGGCTGGGCAGTGGAAGGGGACAAGTCATGTCTCAGTTATTTGGATCCTGTCTGGGCGAGAGGGGACACTTGCATGATGATCAGGGGGTTCCTGGGCAAGGGCTGCAGGTGGGGAAGATTTCAGGAGGGGCTGAGCTGTAGGGGGGGGTCCCCCTTACGGCTGGAACCTTATGTAGCTTATGGAGTGGGGTGTCACCCCAGGGGCCAGATCTTTGCAGGGTGGAGAGGGGACCCTCAATGCCCCACCTCCAATTTCCAGAACATCTCCCAGAGCCGGTGGCCAGCGGCTGTGAAAACAGCAACAGAGTGCATTGGAACAGGGAGGGCGGAAAACACAACTTTACTTTTTGGCCTGAAAGTGGGTTGGTATTTGGGGAGTTCTTGGGAACAGAGCTTGTCTGTCCAGTTTCAAACCTGGGGCTTCCACGGGACTCCCGTCATCCCCAAGCAGGTTCGGGGCCACCAAGAGGTGGCCACCAGGGCTGGGAACCAGTCTGGACGCTGCTCCTACTTGTACAGTTTGCGCAGGGGGGGGGGGGGGGGATGAAGAAAATTGGGAGGACCGGCTAAAAGCGCCTGCTGGCGCTGTCACTGAGTGTTCCCAAAAGAGGCTAGCAGATCTGGGGGCGAGTCTGAATCTCAAGTAGATGTGTCCCCATTCAGGCACCCTGCACCCCAGCTGAGGGATCCCTGGAGCGCATGTGGAGGACGCCTGCCCGCCCCCAGGAGGGAGGCCCAGCCCAGGCTCCCTCCTCCGGCCCACGGGGTGTTGGAAGTGGGGATCTCCCCCTCCCCCGGCCCCCCCCCCCCCAGTTTGGAGAACCCCAGGCTCTGCCCCCACAGGTCGAGGTTGACGTCGCCGCCGCATTTCTAGGAATGCCCCTATCCGCTGACTATATTTGGCGAGGGTTTCTAGGAAGGCACCCCCCCACCACCACCCGGCCCCCGCCCCAGCCCCCACCCGGGCAGGCGGGCGCGCGCCGCTTCCAGGCTCTCGCCCTCTCTCCCGGGCCGGGGAGGAGCCGCCCCGCCTGGGCCGCCGCCGCCTCCCCAGCGCCGCCAACCCCGGGCCGGCCCAGCCCCCGCCCCGGGCCGGCCATAGGGCGTGGGGGGGGGGGAGCGGGGGAGGGGGGGGCCGGGCCGGGGGGGGGGCGGGGGCGCGGCTTTGTGGCGGCAGCGGACCGTGGAGGCCGGGTGCAGCCCCGTTGGCTCCGTGCTCTCGGCAGAAAAGGATTTTCTACGCCCCCCGCCCATCACTTGGATCTTGTCTGGGGAGGGGTGGGATCTTTTTCTGGAAGTCTCCCCCCCCACCCCCCGCGGTGAAGGATTTGAGGCTGGGCTCCAATCGAGGCGGAGGCTGCAGGGCCCGCGGGCGCCCCCCGCCCCGCGCACGCCTCCCGGGAGCCCAGGAAGGCGCAGCCCCGGGGGGCCCCCTGCGCCCCCGGAGGAGGTAGCGGCGGTGAGTCTACCCTCTTGCCTGCACGGCACCCTCCCCCGCGCCAGGGCAGGGGCCGCGGCAGGTGGGTGCCCAGGCCCCCGGGCCGGAGGGGTGCGGGGCGGCCGCCTGGCGGTGGGAGGGGGGGTGCGGAGGGGGGACGCGAGCGGGGAGGTGGTGGCGGGGGCAGCGCCGGGCTCTCCGGGGACCCGGCGCTAGACGCTCGTCTGGGCTGCGATCCGCCGCCGCTGCCGCCCCCCGAGGCGGCGGAGCTGGGCCACCTCCCCCAGCCCCCTCCCCGGCTCCCGAGAGGGGCGTGTTAGGAGAGAAGGTGGGATGGGGCGAGGCAGCCCCCCGCTCCCCCGATGCCGGGGCTGGGAAATTAATGGGCGTTTGGAGAGGCGGCCACCCCGCCCCCACCCCGGAAAGCCCGTGCGGGAAACTGACTCGCTGCGTGACCCCGATATCAATGCCGCGCGGAGAGCAGGCCGCCCGCCCGCCGGTCCGCGCCCGCCGCGCCCTGCCACTCCACGTGCGCCCCGGGCCGCGCGGGCTCGGGCCGGGCCCTGGGGACCAACGGAGAAGCAGGGAGGACAGTCCCCAGAGAGTTACCACCTCCCCGAAGTAAAGTTGGCGGCTCCCCCCTTCCTTCCGAGGAGCAGGCGGCCATAGCACGTTGGCTTAGCTTCTGATGGGCAGGCGCGGGGGGGGGGGGGGGGGAGGGTTAGGGGAAAACTAGGTTCCGGGGTGCAGATCCGGGTGCCAGGGCCCGAGACCACACAGTGTTGCTCTGGCAAAAGTTAGGGGGGAAAAAAAGGCATTTTGATTTGGGGATGGGGGGGAGTGGCCTTTCTGCTTTCTCTCGCTTCCAATCCCCACCGTGGGGAGCGTTGGAATGTGCCGCTCAGATCCTCTGAGGACACATCCATATTTATAATTTATTTTTAGGAGAAGTTGTGAAAAAGGAGGGGGGTGCAAGTGGGGAGAAAAGGTGGGGGGGTGGCCTTGTCAGAACCCGGAGGCTAATTGAGCTATTAAGGTGGAAATAATTTCCCCCAATCCGGGCAAGCAGCAAATTTGACTTTAATGAAGGACAATTAGGAGCATAAATAACTAAACTTTAGCTGGATATGGGGGGTGGGGTGGGGACCGTATGCGGCACCAGGGGCACTTGCGCTTCGCTGAGGGACATTTTGGGCGCCCAGCGTCTTTCCCGGGAAGCTTTCAGGCCTTACAGTGGGGCTGGGAAGCAGAAGAAGGAGAAGATACCCCCAAGGGGCAGGCAGATACCCTCCCCCATCCCTCCCACCACGGTGCTGGCTTTTCCATGAGATCAACTGTCATCCCTGCAGGAAAACCCAGGATTCCTTTAATTATCCAGGATTCTCCAAAACCCTGCCTCAGAGACAGCCTGCCCCAGTGCTGTGAGCTGTGGAGGGGAACACATTTCTTTGGAACCGTTTCGGAGGCTGTGGTCCCAGAATCGGGGTTTTGAGGGCGAGATGAGTTTATGTTTTATCCAACTGGCCCACAAAGTCCCGCTTTTGGGGTCATTCTAAACATCGAGGGATTCGGGCCCAGCAGCCCGTGGAGAGAGCCAGCCAAGAGCTAACACCTCCAAGCTGCACGTCTAAAAGCTGATTGGAGAAAAGGGGGGAGGTTTGCTACTTTTGGTAAAAGTGAAAGGCTGTACGGTGGGGGTGGGTTGAATATTCTGTGTGTGCGTGTGTGTGTTCTCAGTTTGTTGAACCTGCTGTGTTTTTAAGGGCCTCTTGCCTTGCGAGGCCAGAGAGATAAGGGAATTGTACGGTTGTTGTTTTTTCCCCCCCTGTGGTTTAGTGAGATGTCGTAGGATTTGAAGGGACTGAGTGGCATACCCGTCATGTCAAAGTGTTTGTTTGACACCCCAGAATCACACTGGGAATGGTAATTACATTAGATTTGTCTTCAAATTTGTCAAAGGAGCAACCTTCTGCTTGCTGCCACCGGCAGTCACAGGATTTCTTTGCCACCTCGCTCTAAGCCATTTTATAAGAAACTCGGGACACTGGGTTCCCAGGAGCTCTGCAAGGCAGGGGAGGTGGGGGCACCCATACCCTTCCCAGAACGCTGACCTTATTACGTCGTATTAATTTACACACACAGCCCTGCCCTCCAGCCGTGACCTATACAGACACCCACATACCTTAAGTTTATTTACTTGCAAACCTGGGTTTCAATCAGGTGTCCACCGCACAGAATAGCCAAGTGAGCTGTTCCTGAAGAACTTTGGAACACAAGGTTCTTGCTAGAGGATTCTGTGTTTAATAGACACGACACATGTACACACAGATGACATTTGCGCTGCTGGGGGCCTTGGCAAAAACTGTCCTTTACTCCCCGGGCTCTTTCTCTTTGTTATGGGACACGATGAAACAGCACAAAATCCAGGAGCCCAGAATTGCAGCGTGGCTCAATGATGGGCAGTTGTCACGTTGTGACATAAATTGTGTTTGTGCTTTGCTGAATTGTCACCGCCCTGGCCGCACCAGAGAGCTGTCAGATCCTATTTGCTTTGCTAAATAAGGATCTCTCGCCAAATTAGCCTTTAATGATACTTCCACAAATAGGGTGTTTTACGTGAATTAACGAGGCCGGAATCGGGAACGTGGCCCCAAGATACTGAGCCATAGAACCGGGCGGGGAAGCCGTATGTTAACATTGCTGGATTGCGAAGTGCGGGGAGCCAGGCGGAGTTGCGAGCTGCGTGTGGAGCTGGTCGGCTGTCAGGCGAGCACTTGCGAGAGAGAGCACAGCCCTTGCTTCCACGAAGCCCTCTGAAACCGAGCCTGTAACGCTGAATACATTTAGCGAACTCTCCCCCCCCCACCCCCCCACCGAGTCTGGAAACAGGCAAAGTAGTATGGTGGAGAGATTATAAATCAGGACTTTGCAGTGAGAGGTCCTCAGTGATTCGGCAGAGAATCACAGCTTCTTTTCATATTCCCACCACCCTCCCCTCTCCCTGCCCTCCCTGCAGCAATAAGAAAAAAAAAGAAAAGGAACGTGTAACCACTGAATATGCTGAATGCATTTTGGCTTTTCTCCTTTGGCCCGTCTGTGTGAAATTTCATGAAGCGGCTGCTATCCCCCCCCCCCCCACCAAGAAGTGTGGGTTTAGAAGGAAAAAAAAATAGCAACTTTGAAATTAGTTCTTCGCAATATACAAGCAGAGCCCATCTCCTAGGGACAAAAAGTTTTCGAAGGGGGTGGAAATGTATAGCAGCTAGGGGTGAGGAAGAGGGGGTAGTGTGACGAATATTTCCTTAAGAATGAAACGCGTTTGTGATGCCAACCACTGAAAAGTGGGAAAGTCCCTGTGAGAGACCACTCCCTCTATTTCTCCCTTCCCAGTACCCCAGTACCGCTCCCCAAAAATGCACGCGTGCACGCACGCACACACACACACACACACTTTATATTAAGAACAGAAAGAAGAATCTTGCCAGCTAAAGGTATAGCTTTCTAGAAGTGGATCGGTGCGCCCTCTTTTCATTGGGATCGGAGAATAAATACAGCTCTTAGGGGCATGAGGATAAAAATGAGCCTGATGAAAGTTGAGGCAAACTCAGGTCCTTAGACTCGTTTGCCAGCCCCGAGGTGCCTACGCCAACAAAAGAAAATGGTGTTGATCAGAATTCATGTAAGCCGGAATTTTCTCTCTTGCCCGGCATCGGGATGATGTAAAAGGCTTCTTTGCGGCTTGTGCATGGAACGGGGTGCAAAGAAACCCTGAAACACGACGCAAATGCGAGCTAAACAACCAGAGACTCTTCGGGCCCCGTAGCCGCGCGGGCTTTTACAAGCAAAAGGGTGGATGTGGTGGAGAGTTTGGAAGGACTGAACTTTGGGGGCCCTCCCGTCACCCTGAGCACCCCCTGGGGCTCTCTTCAGAGCAGCCTTACCTCGCATCTTCAGTTACAGGGGGCACGTCAGTGTTTATAGAACCCTCAGGTTTCTGATTTTACATCATCTTCCTTTTATAACACATCTGCATTTAAGGAACCACAAGGCCAGTTTGTGTCCCTGAATGGCCACGCCACTCCACAAAAGGGAGACAGACCTACAAAATGTGTACGTCGCTGTCACAAGAAAGCCACGGGGAAAAGAGCCACGGGAAGAGGGGGGCGGGAGGGAGGGGGGCAAACTGAGCCTTTTCTCCAGGATCTGGCCTCCGCAGGGAAGGGAGTCGGCGTCTACCTTCAGTCTTCAGCCAGCCGGGCAGCGCGGTGTTCTCAGAGGCGTGTGGAAAACTAGGCTCTCTTGTTGGAATCGTGCGTGAGATCAGTGCTCAGGCCTGTTGGCATCTCTGCCCAAGACAGCGTGGACCGCTGCCAGCCCAGGCCTGAACGTGGCCCTAGAGGCACCGCTGGAGCCCACACGAGCCCCAAGACAGGTGTCCGGGGGTCTCTGCTCCCGGGACCCAGCCGGCAGCATTTCTTGGCTACAGGAGGGGTGTGTGGCTCCTGAGGGACTCCCCAGAGACTCTCAGGGCTCACCGGCCGTTACCACGTGGTCCGTGCTGAGGGCAGTACCTCACTTTGCTAAGCCCGGCCTCCCAGATGCTCAAAGGGAAACAGAGGAGGCCGCCCTATGGGCTTGGGGCAAATCCGCCTGGGCGAGAGCGGAGAGAGCGGACGTGAGTCTAGAAGGTTCAGGGGCGGAGCTGTGCTTCTGCAGGCCAGCAGGAAGTCTTCTCCACTCTCCACTTGGGATGGGCCCGGGGGGCACGGTGTGGGGCCAGCAGCCCAGAGAGAACTGGGTGGGCATCCCCAGGGAGAACGCGCCGAAAGGAAACCCGCTCAGGCAAGGTGCACCCAGCCCTGAGTCACCAGTCCCACGGGACTCCCATTTGGCCCCAGCAACCGGACTCCAGGCCACCAGAAGGCCTCGTGGGCTCCTGATTGTCTCTTAGGATGGCATTAAAAGGTCCAGACCAGGCACTTGTAGGCCAGGCCATATTTAGCCTCGGGTTCACCCAGAGAATATTTTAGGTGCTGCTTGAAAGAAGAGATCCGGCTGGGTTGCCAGCTGTCACATGGCGAGTGTAGAATCGCGCCCTTGCAGGCCTGGCCCAGACGGCTGGGTGCTCACCAGCACAGATGCCCAGGGTCCCCGCCAGGGCTCCGGGGCCACGCGGCAGGTGCCAAGGAGACAGCGAGCGCCCAGGGAGCCGGTTCTGTGTCAGGAAGGCTTTGCGTCCCGTTTTCGTTCCGGTGGTGATAAGGTGGCCTCCATTGACAGAGCTCCCAGAGGCTGTTTTCAGCCCCTCTCTTGTCTCGATGGCCCAGTGTGATATGCCAGCCTGCCGTGAGAGCAGCCTTCTCCTCCTTGGGTGTCAGCCACTGTGGAGAGCTTAACCCTTTCAGGGTTAACCCTTTCAGCCAGGCGTGCTGGCTGGCATGGGGGGGGGGGTGAGGCCCCCCTGCAGAGACCTTGAAGGCCACAGGCCCCAGGGGAGCCACTGCCCTGGACTTCCCAGTCCTCAATCACTAGCGGCCAGACCTGAGAGGCGGCATCCCGGATCTTAGCAGGCATTCTCCCCGCCTTGTGCCCCATCAGTGATGACCAGCAGGCTCCCCTCCCCAAGCCTTCAACCTGCAGTTGGTTGGAAACAGCTGCTCCCTTCCCGCATGTTTCCTCGCAGGTTCCCAAGTTGACCACCTTTCCCACAGTCCCCGCGAGGAGGTATTGACGGATCCGTGGTTTCCTTAGATCAGTAACGAGAGTGGGGAGTAATCAACCATTCGGGGTCTTGGAGAGACGTCACGGGCGAGTCCTGGGAGTCACCTGGTGTCAGGGGACGAGCCTCATGACCCGCGCTGGGATTCCAGATCTTGCTTTTCCGGGCACAGAGGAGGCGCGTCGGTCTTGAAGCCGCCGCACACAGACACATTTAGCCAATTACCAGCCAATAATCGTCAGCCTTTGGGGGAGCCTGGGTGGAGCCGCCGCATACCGTGAAAGCTTTGGCTTGTTTAAAATTTGCTCTAACTTTGTACGTTTCTTCCTTTTTAGTTTTGGCTCTTGGTGCTCCGGGAGCCACCACTTCCTGCCCAGCTGGTTCGTTACCGCAGGGAAAATGAGGGACTTTTGGGGGCAGATGTGTTTCTATTCCACTATCATAATGCCCCTAAAAATCCTTATTGCTCTTGCAGTATTCCTCGGGGCCCCTGGGCCGGCTGGGAAGACGGCAGCTCTGAGTTCCTCCAGCACCCAAAGGAAGAGAGAAAGATGCCCCCCCCCCAACCCTCCCCAGACACCTCCTTCTCCACTCACAGCGCTCAGAACTGGTCACTGCCACGAGCAAGAAAAAGGCGCCACGCACAGACATTGGTTGCTAAACATGCTTTTTGTCTCCACGGGCAGAGGGCTGGAAGTCAGACCCGGGAAACAGGGCAGCCGTGGGGACTGTCGGCCTTGGCCTTTGCTCTGGGGGTTCCTGGCGGGGAGGTGGGGAAAGTGGAAAAGAAACAGGCATTACCTGTTTGACCAGGCAAATGAGGCGAAAATTTCACGTTCAGCCTGGCCCTGGGCCTCTGGGATCTTCACCTTGGCACGGGGCCCTGGCCGGTCCTGGCTTTCTCCCCAGCTCCCCGAGACACATCACTTTCCCACTCTCTGCCTCGGTTTCCCCATCTGCCAAGGGAGGGCAACACCCCAGGATCTGGCCTCAAGGCCAGTGGGTTGTACCCAGTGTTATGCGCTTAAGTGCAGTACAAGCCCCGAAGGTGCTTTGAAAATGGGGGAGTTGAGGCATTAACCATGGAAGGTGTTAGTACTAATATTTACTGAACACACGCCTTATATGCTGAGACGACCCAGACATGGAGGAGAGACCACAGCCCAACAGTGAGCACAGGTTTCTGGAATCAGCCTGCCTGCACTTTGTGACCCCCGCTGTGTCCCCCCCCCCCCCAGGCAAATGACTCAACCTCTCCGCGCTGCCATTTCCTCCCACGTGAAACCCACCCCTCGGAATAGCGATCTCCCGAGTCTGATGCACAGATCTACTCAATAACTTTAAGCGGCACCCGGCTAAGGACGTACGTTTCTCTCATAGGTATTTCTTTGTACAGCTCATTTCTATTTACAGCAAGCAGTTGGTTTGCAATTTGGGGCACGGGGAGAAGGGCCCTTTGTGGTACATGGTTGACTGAGCCTGGGGCAGAAATCAAGATGGAGCGGGGTGGGTTCCCAATTCAAATCTGGGGAGGGGTCTGCCTGTGACAGCCTGGATGTCGCATGTCTTCCCTTCTCGGGGGTGCCCGACCCCTTCCCTGCTCACCAACACAGAGATCTCCGCCCCTACACCCACGCAGAGCTCTGATGTGTCTCTCATCTTGGGGTCGTGACGACCCATGACCTCACCAGGGAACCTGTCGGCCTCAGTTTCTCGGCGACATGGGGACAATAATGAACCCTCTGTCCCAGATCGAGGAGTTCACAGGGCTCCATGGGGCAGCTACGATGGTTCACCGACAGCCCCATGAGACAGGCAGGGGCCACAGCAGTGCCTTCAGCCTGGAGGGACACTCCTTCGACAGGCCACCCCATGCCAGGCCTGGGCGCCAGCTCCCTGCCTCCCCCCCCCCCCTGCACCCCGGGCTGGTGGCTTTACAGGGAAACAGCGGGCACACGGCCCCAGCCGGCAGGGGCGGACTCTGGTTTCACTTTCTGCTGTGTCATGGGGTGGGGGGTGGCATCGGGGCCCAGCTGGCCAGCTGGGGCAGGCACCGAGAGCCTGGCGGCCAGCTGCCGGCCCAGCTGCCAGAGCACAGCCCACGCCCCTGCCCTGCAGGCTGCCAGGATGGGGGCTGGGCCCGCAGGCACCCCTTCTGTGCCTCTCTCCCGCTCAGGGGGGAGACCCCCAGGTGAGAAAAGCCAGGAGTGCCTTTAGCTAGGGACCTCCCTCAAACAAGTTCTTGAGCCACTCAGTCTGGAGGTTCTAAGAACTGCAGCCGCTCGTTCTGGATCAGAGCGCCCCGGATGGACACGGGCTTCCGGCCTCCCGTCACTGGGCACGTGTCTGTTGCGGGCCTACTGTGTGCTAAGCACCGTGCCGGGTCCCAGAGGCACAGCCGGGAGCCCGACAGCCCCTGTCCCCACGGGGCTCCCAGCTGAGTTGGGAGGCACAGGTGGGAGAGTAAGCAAAGAAATTATCCCATATCGGGGGGGGGGGGGGGACGTTTCGCACTGTGTGCGTGGCGTCAGCATCTGAGAGAAGGGGCATGCGTACACGCGTGTGTACTCCGATGTGTGTGTGTCAGTAATGTGCGGGCTCCTGGGACACAAGAGCAAGATTATGACCCGAGCCGAAGCCAGAAAATTGACTGCCTGAGCCACCCAGGTGCCCCTGATCCAAACCTATTCAAATGACACCTTCCAGGAAAGCAGGTCGTCGGTGGTGCGGGGCCAGCCCCGACGGCCCCTGAAGGGGGTGCGGATGTGCTTCTGGTTGTTCCCCTCCCCGTCCCAAACCCGTGTGCCAGCGCTCTGTAGCAGAGCGCCTTCAACAGCTTCTGGCGGGGAGCTCAGCCACGGCACAAATATTTAGAGACACGCGGGGGGCCTGGGTTCCTGAGCATCTGTTACTGGGGAAGACGCAAAGTTCGGTTAAAAAAAATACTCAGGTTCTAGTTCTGGGCAGGTTCAAGTCCCAGCTGGGGACCAGGGGGCACCGTTTCCTGGATTGTTAAATGAGAGGGTTTGGATGTGTGGATTAAAGGTCCTTTTTTCCTCTGTTATTACAGGTCTTTTATACCCTCAAAGCTCACATTATAAATATTACTAAGAAGCAAGGAATCATCTCAAAAGCCTTTTTAAAATTTTTTTTTTAATATTTATTTATTTTTGAGAGAGAGAGCAAGCAAGCGAGCAGGGGAGGGTCAGAGAGGGAGACACAGAATCCGAAGCAGGCTCTGGGCTCCGAGCTGTCAGCACAGAGCCCGACGCCGGGCTCAAACTCACCAACCGTGAGATCACGACCTGAGCCCAAGTCCGACGCTTAACCGACAGAGCCACCCAGGCGCGTCTCAAAAGCCTTTAAGATATTTATGACAATGATAAACATATGTTTTCGCCAACTGTTTTCACAGGCATTATCTCCATTGCTGCAGATAACCCTGTAAAGGAGGAGTTAGAAGCTTCCTTTTCTAAATAACATAAGCACCCATGTATATGGGCTTTATATATACGAGGCACTTTACACATACGAAGTCATTTTAGTTGCCCAAGCAACATGAAAAGGAGGCACAACTGTCCGCAGCTTGCCGATGAGGAAATGCTTAGAGGAACTGACCTGTCCAAGGTCACACACCCAGCAGGTGATGAGCTGGGGTTCAAGCCTGGCTCTCCCATCCCCGGGACCCGCAAACTTTGTCTCTAAAGGGCCAGACGCTAAATATTTTCAGCTTTGCAGGCCTCGTAGTCTGTGTCCCAGCTACTCCACTCAGCCATTAGGACAAAAAAACCAGACATGGACGATACAGAACAGACATGCCTGGGTGTTCCAATAAAACTTTATTTACAAAAACAGACAAGAGCTGAATTTGGTCCACAGGCTGCGATCGGCCCGTGTCTGTTTCAGACTCGAAACCTGCCTTCGGGTTCGGCCCTGGCAACATTTCTTTCCCACCCTCTCTCCCTACCTGTGCCGCTACTAAGAGTTACGTTTTCGGTCAGAGACCCCTGGCTCTGGAGAGACTGAGTCGGCCTCTCGTTTCTTGAGGGAATCACAAAGCTCTTGGAATTTACAACTGCTAGGAATTATTAGTGACTGCCATAACAGAACACGGGGGGGGGGGCGGTGGCTTTTAAAATTGTGATTTTAATAGCTGTGACTGGGGAACTTTTGAAGAGGAAAGTGTTAGAGTTTTAGAAAGACACCTCAGCGGGGCACTGTGGCTGTGGAAGGAACTTCTCCTCAGAGAAGATCGTTTTCTGAAGTCTGTACGACTGGGAAATAGAATGAAAAACATCTTAAGGCACGAGAAGGTGACTGAAAGGAAGACGGCCACTTGCGCGTGTGCAGGGAGAGGGTGCAGGAGAGAGAGAGTTCCTTCTTACCACCCAAAAATTTAGCATCTGCCACCACCCCCACCCCCCCCTGCCACCCCACCCCCGGCATCCTGAGCGATCACTCGTGTACTTTCTTCTCTGTTGATGCGCCTGTTCTGGACATTTCCTATCAATCACACGCGGTGTGACGCTTTGCGACTGGCTTCTTTCGTTTAGCATCGCGCTCCCAAGGTCCGTCCACGCGGCAGCACGTGGCAGCACCTCATTCCTTTTTGTGGCCCAGTGCTGTCCACGTTTTATTCACCCACCTGCCAGCTGACGGGCATCTAGATCGTTCATACGTTTTGGGTGTTAGGGATAACGCAGCTTTCCACACGTGCGTGGGTGTGCCCTGTCACAGTCACTTCTCTTCCGCGTTATACCTACAGGTGGCATTTTCCGGGTTATGTGGAAGATGCGTGGTTAGCCTTTTAAGGAGGATATACTCAAAGGAGGGAAAATGCTGTTAGGAGCACCCTGGGCCCACCATCCAGGGCCACCTAGTACCAACCTTCGCCATTTCTGATTCATCTGCCTCCCGTCCTGCCCCCCTCCCCGTGACTCTTTGAAGAGTTCCAAAGCCAATTCAAGCGCTGACTTGAGGTTGCTCCCTTGGCTGAGAGGTCGGCGCTTGTCTTTTGTCCCAGACCAACAGAGCCTCCTACACCCACATCCTTGTGTGGACAGAAGTGGGGAGAATGGGCGAACTGGGGCACGGTCCTGAGTGGGTCGACGTGGGGTGGAAAGGAAACAGCTCCTGAGAAAAGCAGGACTGGCTACATAGTTGGCACAGGGAAAGTGTGGAGCCCTTGGTTCACAAAGTATTAAGGAGTTCAAGATGACAACATCGGAGCATTAAAGCAAACATAGGCCTTGTGCAACCGTCTGTGTCACGTCCCCAGGAGGCCAGCGAAAAGGGTGCCCAGGCAGAACGAGTTCATCAGACACGGGAAGTTAGAGCCTTGGTGCCTAGGAGAGACCTAAGCACCCCTCACCTCCAAGGCTTGGGACGTTTCCAAGGAAAGTTGGGTCTCCTATGTGGGAGACAGTGGCACGTGGGACAGAGTTCAAGCCTATTCCATTGGAATCTCCAAAAATAAGATGACCCCAGTTGACTTGTGGGTTAGAAGTACTTAAAAAAAAAAAAAAAGAATTAGCCATTGGCCTTAAGCCTTCCTCCCTAAGAGCCTGCAGTTGTTTTATTGAAGCCACGCCATTTTGTCCTGGACCCTCAGTGTCCCCTGATCTCACAGCGGGTCACGGGGCTTCAGGCTGAAGAACAGAGGCCCCCCGGTTAGCAAACAGTCCAGCGCAGCGGCAGGACCCGGGATGCCCTTTCGAGGTAGGTGGCCATGGCGGACACCGGCGACCAATCATGGCGCCCCAAACCCTCTCAGCTCCAAAGAGCTCCACCGACCAAATGAACCGGATTTCCCGCGCTCGCGTCTCAACCCAGGAACGTATCAGCTTTACTCAAGACCGCGAGAGATTCGAAGCCCCCAAGTGTGTGTTTGGATGATGCCCAGCGAGGCCCTCATGCCACCAGGGCCCTGTCACGGAGGGCATACGACACGGCTGGGAAGGGGGGCCAGGGGACGAGAGAGGGACTCCTTGAGGAAAGAACAGATAAGGACCTTGCACCTCCTCCGGCGGCATGGGCAGTAAGTGAACGTTTACCCACGCTCTCCGTTCTCCACCTACACCTTCACCTGTGGGTCAAGCAATGCCCCGCTCAACACAGGGGCGGACCTATAGGGGCAGGAGAGGCCATCGCAAACCAAAGGTGAAAAAAAAAAAATTTTTTTTTAAATTTGATCAGAGTAACATAATGCCAGTAGCCAAAAAGAACTACGCCAGGTCTGAGTAAATCCCGCAGGCAGCTTTGGGGCTGGGGGACAGAGGAGTGGATCTCAAAGCGTCTGACCCAGGATTGAGGCAATTCTCGGCAGAGTCAAGGTAGAAGCAGCACAGCCAGCAGATGTCTCCGGAGGGGTTGGGTGCCTCTGGGTTTTTTTTTTTGTTGTTGTTGTTATTTGTGGGTCTTGTGTTTCGTGGGGTTTTTTGTTTGTTTTTTATTTTTTGTTTTTTGCAAGCACCTGCTTCCCGCCTTCTGCCAACAGACCGGACGCCATGTGCAAATATGGCCGAAGGTGGCCGTCACCCATCCTTCAGCTATAGTAATTGGGCCAAACATGGGCACGTGACCAAATATGGCCAGTCACCGCCTCCCACTTCTGTGCCTGACCACAAGCGGTCCGCGTGGGGTCGTGGGACCCTAGCAAGGCCAGACAAGGCTCGTCCTACCTGGACCTGGAGGGAAAGTTGCCTCATCCCCACTCTCTGGCGTCCAGAGATACCCGCGATCGCAGAGACTGAAGTTAATAAGCTGCAAGAGGGAGACATGAGCGAGGGGGTGGGGTGGGGAGGACGGAAAGAGTCCGGCGCTAATTTCTGACCCCAGAGCCTGACGGGTCCCGGATCCGGGAGCAGCTCAGCGTTGCCCTTTTTCCATCGCAGCTGCCAGAGTAGCGAATCCCCGATTGTACCTCAGATCAGTTCCGGTGTTTGTGCGGCCCAGAGCATCCGCACTCAGGACGTGGGGACTGTTCCTTTGGTGGATTGTGTGAAACCGACAGGGGTGGGTTATCCTCGGAACTCATTATCCCCCCCCCCAGGTGTGCCTGCTGTACTTGAGAATACGACAACCCCCAGGCACGTCTCGAGGCACCGCCGCAACGCACCGTTTCCCACTGGATCAGAGCTACGTCCTTGGACTTGAAGTCACACCCTTTTCCTGCTTGCCTCGGTCTCCCCAACCTCGCCTCCAACACACACCCACTTCCCCTCCCCACCCTGCCCTGCTCTCCGCCATGGGCCGGGCAGGCAGCTTATCCTGGCCAAGCTCCGATGCCTGCCATGTTGTTTGTGGCGATCTGTTTAGGGCTGTCCCCTCCCCCCACCTCTTGAGCCTGGGGACCCTGGACATCTTTGGGCCCCCAGCTGCGGGCACACAGTAGGCAGGCAGCAAGCGTGGGAGGAAGGGAGGTGGGGAAGGAAACTTGAGGGGAGAAAGGGCAGTTCATTCCTATTTGTTGTGGTCCAACCACTGGGTCGCTGGCGGGGTCAAGTTCTGTGCTTCTTTGCTCTGCCGGATACTCTCCCTTCAGGTGGACACACAGCTCCTGCCCATACCGCCTTCAGGGCTCTACTCCAGTGTCACCTCCCCATGCCCCAGCCCCCTTCTGGACACTTGTCTTCCTCCCATGTTTTCTTGTTCTCCTTGGCCCCCTCCACCACCGCGGGTCTTTCTCTGTGTTCCATTTATCTTACATACTATCCCTCCCACCTCAGGGATGTGTACCGGCTCCAGGAGGTCAGGCATCTTTGTTCTCCGCTGTCCCCTCAGCACCTAGACCCGGGCCTGTCACCAAGGACATGCTCAAGAAATACCCGTGCTGTGAATGAACGAATCTTTTGTGTTCCCCCCCAAACACACAGGCCAGCCAGTCTTTCTTTCTTTCTCTTTTTAAGTTTATTTATGTATTTTGAGAGAGAGAGAGAAAGAAAGAGAGAACATGAACAGGGGAGGCAGAGAGAGAGAGAATCCCAAGCAGGCTCTACACGGCCAGCGCAGAGCCCGACGCAGGGCTCGAACCCATGAACCCTGAAAGCATGACCAGAGCCGAAATCAAGAGTCAGACACTTAACCTACTGAGCCACCCAGGCGCCCCCAAACTTGTTCCTTAAAATACCTCTGTGCTTCCTTCATGCATTTTAGAGGCGTTAGAAAAGCAGGCGTGGTGTTAGTTCCCTAGGGCTGCTGTAACAAGTGACCACAAACCAAGAGGCTTACAATGACAGAAATGGAGACTTTCACAGTCCTGGAGGCTAGGAGTCCAAAGTCTGGCAGGGTCACATCCCCCCCCCCCCCCCCGCCCTGGAGCTTCAGGGGAAAATCTGTACCTTGCCTCTCCCAGCTTCTGGTGGCTCCCATCGTCCTCGGCCGATGGCCCCATCATTCCAATCTCTGCCTCCGTCTTCCTGCTTTCTAACTCTGTGTCTGTCTCCACTTCTTTCTTTAAGGAGGCACATAGTACTCATTTGGATAACCCAGCATAAACTCATCTCCAGATCCTTGACTTAAACACCTCTTTTGCCACACAAGGTAATGTTCATAGGTTCCGGTGACTGGGAGGGTAGACGTGTCCGGTATCTCTCTGGGACCCACCATGCAGCCCACCACAGATTATTTGCATTAAGAAGCCGGAGAAGCAAGGATCCCCACCACTACTCCATTGGCCTGCCAGAAATGTAAGGAAAGAGTATTACCCTTTTATATTGTTCCTGAGTGTGGACTTCATCTTATTTAATTTTTTAATGTTTGCTTATTCTTGAGAGAGAGAAAGAGGGCAAGCAGCGGAGGGGCAGCGAGAGAGGGAGACGCAGAATCCGAAGCAGGCTCCACGCTCTGAGCCGTCCGCGCAGAGCCCGACGTGGGGCTCGAGCTCACAAACTGCGAGATCATGACCTGAGCGGAAGTCTGACCCTTAACTGACGGAGCCACCCAGGCGCCCCTGGACATCGTTTTAAATACACTATGTTATGTCATTGCCCCAAATTGTAAAAATAATACCATGCTCATGGCAAGAAAAATAGTACAGAAGAGAAAAATGTGGGAAATGAAGGACCCCCTTGGCCATTTCTCTTTAATTTCCCTTTCTAAAAAGTAGCCACTGTATGCAGTTTGCATAATCTCCATACATTTTCAAGGCATGTTCAAGTGCACTTTTTTTTTTTTTTTTTTTTTTTTTTTTTTTTTTTTTTTTTTGCTCATAACGTCAAGAGAGCCGGGGGGTGTTCCAATGTATCTTGAAGACGTGACAGCCCAGACCCACCCCATTCTTTCTAATGACTTCTAGCATTGCACCATACGTAACCTGTCCCCTACCGGCCAGCATTTCACTTAACGGCAGGATTTCGCCATTATAACATACACTCTCTTTGGCACGGGTCTAAGTACACTCCTAGGATACATTCCTAGAAGCGAGATTTCTCAGTCCAGAGCATATGTGCATTTCTAATTCCGACAGCCGCTGTCCGGTGCCCATCCACAGCGCACGCGCGGGGTGCCTGTTTCCGCACCCTCACCCGCCCCATCAAGGGCACAGTCCGTCAGGGGAAGCAAGTCCCAAGTGAGGTACGCGGGCTTCCCACGTGGCCCCGGGTGAGGTGGACGTGGCCCCTGAGCTTTCGGGGATGATAACCTGTTCAGAGTTCTCATCAGCTTGGGTTTTATAAACAAAGGCAGAGTCTGGGGAGGGGAGCCAGAACCGTGCAGGGAGAAGCGTTGTGCAGCTCAGTATTTATTTCTTTAGTGCAGTTAGAACTTAAATATGGTCAAAACATATTCTTCTTTTAATTTACACAAACAAATATGTTCCCTGGCTGACACCTCCGGTGCCAAGTTTCTAGGAGAAATGAAATTCTGCTGTGAGATTATAAACCAACCACTTGGGAGAAGATGGGAACAGAAAAGCCCCTGCAAGTTTGCTTTTCACGTCCAGAACTGGCTGCTGAGAGGTGTCTCTTTCTGTGTTCGCTGCAGATAAGCCCGCCAGTAATTTTAGCGAATGAGCCGTGGCACACATAAAGGCCAGAGGATGGAAACGCTCCGGGTTTTGATAAAAAAGCAGTTCTGGCTCGGCTCCCTCCTGCTAGTCGCGCAAAGACCTATCCGGAGAAGGGCTGATGAATTGAGGAACAAGAAACGAGGCCAACGTGAGTCTCCTTTCAAGCGCTGTGCTAATATGAAACCAAACAACTTGAAATTGTTCCAAGAGGGGATTAAAGCAACATGTTATTTTGAGTGATTGCTTAATTTATTGAGCTGCGGCTAGATCTGTAATGAAATACAGCCCTTGCAACTGATAACGTCCTGCTGCAACTGAACTTCTACAATTAAGGAATATTTTCCAGGAGGTCCTGTGGAACCGCTTAGAACTTTTCGTCTCGGTGGCGGGGTGCTTCCGAGGGCTCACTTTCACGGCAAGTTTGTTTCGTTTGTTTTTTAAAAGAGCGACAGGCCGATGTTAACAAGGAAAATAAACGGGCATTTTACTGAATGCCTTGTGTGCACCGTGAGCTTAATATACGTGATCTCTAGGGGCGCCTGGGTGGCTTAGTCGATTAAGCGTCTGACTCCTGATTTCGGCTGAGGTCATGAGCTCATGTTTTGTGAAATTGAGCCCCGTGTCGGGCTCTGCACTGACAGTGTGGAGCCTGCTTGAGATTCTCCCTCCTCCTCTCTACCCCTCCCCTGCTCGCTTGCGTGCGCACGCGCTCTCTCTCAAAATAAATAAACATTTTTTTTTTTTTTAAGTTTAAAAATCCACACATTCCCAGCCTGGGTTGCATCAGCAATTAGTTCAATGTGGCTCGCGGCTGCCACATTGGACAGCATCGATAGAGACCATTCTGAGTACTGCAGAAAGCTCTAGTGGTGGGTGTTCTTCCCAAGATTCCAAGGGCAGAAGCTGGGAGTGCCACGGTTCAGACCCAAGCTAATGATCTTCGAAGGCAACACTATTCCATCATTGCCCCTGACTTCCTCCTTCTCTTCCTTTGGCCAAGGAGGGTGAGCTAAAGCAGTGATTTGAATCTTGGCTGCACGTTAAGATTACCTGCACTAGGGGTGGCTAGGTGTTTGAGCGTCTGACTCTTGATTTTGGCTCAGGTCATGATTCCAGGGTCGTGAGATCGAGCCCCGTGTCGGGCTCCAAGCTGAGTGTGGATCCTGCTTGGGATTCTTCCTCTCTCTGTCTCTCTCTGTCTGCCCCTCCCCTGCTCTCTTTCTAAAAAATAAAAAAATATATTATCATTTTAATTACCTGGACTGGTTTATGGATCAGAGGTTTCCAGCCCCAGGTATTCCGACTTAAATGTGACCGGGAGGGGTTTTTGTAAGTCTCCAAGCGATTCAAGTGTGCAGGCAGGACTGAAAGCAGCTAGGTGAGGGGATCCACACACAAGGGATGGTGGACGGAGCTGGTTCATCTCCCGTGAGAACGTGGCCCCTGGTGGACTTGGACGTGGGCTCCCCCGAACCACCTCTAAACACCCTCCTCAAAGAGCGCTCGGGTTCATGTCTGAGGGGAAAGATTTCAGCGTCCTGCTCAAGGGGAGACACAACAGAGATCTCCGCTTTTAGAAGCAGGCTCTGTCACACTGTCATGAAAGAAAGGAGTGGTGAATGTAAGATCAGAGAGACAGAGTAAAACTCCTGTAGCCCCAGATTTGAATTGGAAGTGTCAGTATGGGGGCGCCTGGGGGGCTTAGTCAGTTAAGTGTCCGACCCTTGCTTTCAGCTCAGGTCACGATCTCGTGGTTTTGTGGGTTCGAGCCCTGCACTGGGCTTGGGCTTCTCTGCCTCTGCCTCTCTCTCTGCCCCTCCCCAACTTGTGCGCTTTCTCCCTCCCTCCATCTCTCCCTTTCTCTCTCAAAATAAACATTAAAAATTTTTTTTTTTTAAATAACGACCAGTTCAGTAGCTATCAGCACTCCTGGCACCCACATTATGGTCTCTAAACACCACTTCTCACCGGAGATCAGGGCTCTGTGGAAATATGGCCGACTGCAGGTGTGAGGCAGGAAGTGTGCACAATGAGCCTGGAAACATCCTGTCACCCAGATCGTGTGGAGCTGTCAGAGACTTCTGGGGTCGCGTCAGAAAGGATGCAGGGGACAGTGTGAAGAGGCTCCCACTGGCCACAGATGGGACCATTTGATATCAATAGGAATAGTAACTCCAACGGGTTAAAACATGCCATTTGCATCGAAATCTATGGGTTCACAAAGATACCTAGAAAAACAGCAACTCCTTTGTCATCATTGGAGGATACTGAGGAACTAACTCATTATTTTGAAAACTGTCAAATGAAGGGAAAGAAGCAAGCCCTTGTCGTTTCTGGTATGAACGATATCTACCTGGCAGTAACCAGACGGTAGATAAGGGCAAGTTTCTCTTTATGGAAGTGTTTCAGCTAACAGGCAAAGACAGAAGGACAGAACTGGTATCTGTCCATCTTATAAGGTCCAGTCGACCCGGACCGTCATCATCAATGACTGCTAACACCATGAAGAGGGGCAGCCAGACGTTATGTGCCTTCAAAGGGAAATATTAAACAGCCACTGAAGAGTAGTCATACGAACACACACACCAAACGAAACATGAATCTAAGTGAGCTTCTAGCTCTAACGAGGGATTTATCAGAAATACAGCTGGGAGGGAGGCCGGAGTGGCTCAGTTGGTTAAGTGTCTGACTCTTGATTGTGGCTCGTGTCGTGACTCCAGGAGCTCGCTAAGGAAGGGAGGGAGGGAAAGAAGGAGAGAGAGAGAGAAAGAAAGGAAGAAAAGAAAAGAAAAGAGAAGAGAAGAGAAGAGGAAAAGAAAGGAAAGGAAAGGAAAGGAAAGGAAAGGAAAGGAAAGGAAAAGAAAAGAAAAAAAAAATAAAACGGAAAGAGGAAAGGAAAGATCAGAAAAACAGAAAAAAAAATACAAGATCAAAAAGGAAGTAAGGCAGAAGAGATAAAGATACTAGAACATAGAAAGAAAAGAAAAAAGACAAGAAGAAAGAAAAGCCAAAGAAAGAGAAAAGGAGGGGAGGTAGGGAGGGAGAGAAAGAAATATAGCGGGGAGAAGAACGCATATAATAACAATACGGGGACGCAATGAGCAAAACTCATTCCGTAAGTGGTGCCACAGGACAACCAACCCAGTTGTTTCAACAGATAAATTGCCAGAGAAGAAAAAGGGAGGAAGAGAGTACCTACAGATTAAGAGAGACCTAAGAGACATATCCACAGCGTATGGACCTTATATGGGTCCTGATTTGAACCAACTGTGACGAAAACATTCATGAGACAACCAGAGGAATCCGAACACCGGATATTTGCCGATATGAAAGCATTACTGTTTGTTTTCGTAGGGGTGACGGTGGTTAAAAAAAAATCCCTTTTTTTTTTTTTTGAGTCATATACTAAAATATTTGCAAAAGAAACGGTTGATGTCTGGAATGTGCTTCAAAGTATCTGGGATGAGGGCGGAAGGGAAGGGAGGAGAGACAGAATGAGATCAGCCAAGAGGTGGGATTGCTGGAGGTGGGTGGTGGGTAGCTGGGGGTTCCTGTACCGTAGACCCCACGCCTGTGTACAAAGATTTTCATGATAAAAATGAGAACGCCCCCTTTTCCCTCCCTCCTCTCAAGGGTATTGGCTTGGTCTGCCCACCCACTGCTGGCAGCACTGGGGCAAGCCTGGGTCGTAGACTTGAGGTCCATCTCAGCACGTACACACACATGCACACGCGCGCGCACACACACACACACATGCACATCCATTTCCACAGCAACCAGTGATGGGAGCAAACAGCCTCCCGTATGCTCCTGTCCACATGAGGATCAGGTCAGGCTGCTCCTGTCACGCCATGCCACTGGAGCTGCTCCCTTCGGAGAATTGCCACTCACACATCTTCACAGGGGGCGCCCTCCCCACATCTGCCTGCTCGCACCCCTTCCCTATCACTTTTGTCCCTCCTTCCCCGCCCCGCCACCCCGAGGGGGCAGAGGCCACTTCGCAGACAGAACAGGACCCGGGGGCGTCCCGAGGGCACGCTCAACCGGCTGAGCTTCCGACGGCTCAGGCCGTGATCTCACAGTTTACGAGTTCGAGCCTCACGTCGGGCTCGCTGCTGTCAGCCTAGAGCCCGCTTCAGATCCTCTGTCCCCCTCTCTCGCCCCTCCCCCGCTTGTGCCCTCTCAAAAATAAACAACCACTTAAAAAAAAGAAGAACAGGACCCTGAATCAGATCCAGACTTAAATTCTGCCTTCATCACTTAATGGCAGGACCTTTAGCCTCCCTGAGCCTCAGTCTTCTCACCCGTAAAATGGGCAGAATGTGACTTCGACTAGCTCAACAAACCTTTATTATGGGGAGACAGTGGCAAAAAGGACCCTGGCTCCACCTCATGGAACCAGACAGAGGTAAAAGGCAGTCTTAAAAAGAGTAGAAGTGTGGTAAATAAAGCCACTACTTAGGAAAATCCTAAGTCTCCAGCTTATTTTTGGTTAACCAGAGGATCCAACTATGCCAGACACAGAATAATTTTATTTAACTTAATGCTCGCATTTCCATGAGATAAGTACTATTATTCTCATTTTACGCAAGAAGCAACTAGGGAAAGAGAGGCGAGCCACCTTGCTTAAGGCTGCACCGTGGGTATATGGCCCTGTCCTCTCTGCTCAGTCCTCTGCTGTGATCGAGCTTTGAAAATGCAGCAGCCGAGTTAGGAAATCAGGGCTTCAAGGAGACCAGGTCAAACTCCGTTTTGCAAATGAGGAAATAGTGGCCCAGAGAGGCCAAGTAACTTGTTCCAGACCACACAGCAAGTCAGCTTGCTAAGCCTGTAGTTTAGGTTGCTTGGGGAGAAGACGAAAGGAAGCCCCCACGTGGTGAGCGAAGCTGGCTCTTCTGACCCACTTAATCCCGTCCCAGAGGAGGGGGACCAACAATCCTGGGGTTCCTGGGGAACGGGATCTTTAGAGGCTGACACCAAGCAGGTCATAGCCAATCAGGATGAGTCGGTCACGCTATATCGCAGAGCAAGGCGCCTAAAGGGGTGTTTTCGAGGACCCGGGGCCCTGGGGCGGAGCTGGCTGAGGACAACCATCCACAAGGCCCCCATGGAATCAAGGGGTCCTGCTCGCGGTCCCCAGGGGGTACCACCCACACATCATCACCCCGCTCCCTTCCTTGCCGACTCTGATCTCTTCTCCTCCAACAGAGTGTTGTACCTCAGCTGTAAATCTAATTACCCCACGTCCCAGTTTATAAACCTAAATGGTTTCTCATTTTTCCCGTTGCTTTAGGACAAACTCTTAACTCTGCCGGCCCAGAGGCCCCCCGCGCTGGGTTTGCCTGGCCCAGCTGGGCCGTCCAGAAGCCTCCAGAAGGCTGCACGCTACGCGAAGCAGGACCAGGATAGTCAGGGCCCTTCTAATTGCAGGGGCCCCAACCCACACGCGCCTTTCCTAGCACCCACCCCATCCCCGCACAGAATCAGCCCGGTTGTAATCACACGGCTATTTGCGTGATTAAGTCATTAGGAATACCTAGTCTCCCCCGCCCCCGGCTGGACTGTCAGGAGACAGAAGCAGGGACTGTTAGGAGATGTTCACTTCTGTCTTACAGCCCCCGTCTCGGTGGTGAAGGCAGTTACTGAACAGTCATCGAATGGCCCAACCAATGCCGCCATCACCTCGCCTGGGCCTCCGTCTGAAATCACAGAAACCATCTACAGCCACCCCGACCTCCAGTTCCCATTTCAGACAGGCTGGCATCCGTGATGTCACATGACAGAAGATGATCCCAGGAAAAGGTTGGCCAAGAGGCTCCTGGAAGGAGCTGTGGCAGCCAGGATCCGGGAGGGAGGGAGCGTTTTCTTTAATTATTGGACCTGTTCTGCCCCTTCTTTCTTGGCCCTGTTCACATCTGAACACATCAGCACCAGCTCACATCGGCACCAGCTCAGGGGGGAAGAAAAACCAACACAAAATATAAACAAAACACGAGCCCCAGCGTTTGAGACAAGATAGCTGGCTGGTTCCCTCTGGGCTTGTAATTAATGCTGCAAATGTTCGTGACTTGCCTTGGCCGCAAGGTAATCATAAAACTGCGCTGCCTGATTATCTGCCTACTAATTCCCTTCTCCTTTTTTTCTGCCCCTTTCCTGAAATTAATTCCAGAGTTCCTCCGGATTTCTCGTTGCTAAGCTCTCAAGTTCCAGGCTTCGCAGCGCGCGCGCTGATTGGCAGGGAGGCCCCGGGCGGCTCCAATCAGAGGCCGGCCTCTGATAGCAGCAGCCACATCACAGCTCACCCCGGGGTTTTGGAATTTTCTCGCTGACGTTATGAACCGCAAAGGTTTTTTGTCTAACTCTGCAAAACCTGTTCTCTTGATCTTGTCTGCCTCTCTCCAGAGCTCAGGCTTTGGGGGAGGAGGTGGTGGTGCCCCAAGTCCCGGAATGTCACCGGAGTAGAGAGAGAGTCCCCCGGTGGCCAGGTGGGGGTCAGCGACAGGGATGCCTAGAGCCCATGTGTGGCTGACCGTGGATGACAGCGTGAAGCCGTGACGCAGACCGAGGGATGCCTCAAGCCCCCTGGACTGACCTCTTGGTGAATCCCTGGAGAAGGATGAGGAAAAGTGGACTCATTGAATGTGGAGGCCACATTTGTCAAGGACTTTAGAACATGTACGTGGGCGAGGGCCATTCTGGTCAGAATCCTAATGCCAGAAACCACCACCAGGAGCGCAATCCCTTCTGTGTGCTAAAAACTTTATTATTTTTTTAATTTTGTAGATATTTATTTATTTCTGAGAGAGAGAGAGAGTGACAGAGCATGAACGAAGGAGGGGCAGAGAGAGAGACACAGGATCGGAAGCAGGCTCCAGGCTCCAAGCTGCCAGCACAGAGCCGGACGTGGGGCTCGAACTCACGGACCGCGAGATCATGACCTGAGCTGAAGTCAGATGCTGAACCAACTGAGCCACCTGGCTCCCCTAAAACAATTTATCTTTAAGACCACTTTATTGAGGGATGAGTGACCTAGAAAGAGCTGTATATATTTAATGTTTACACTTGCTGAGTTTGGAGGGAAGTACGCGCCTATGTAACCATCACCACAACCTATGCCATGAACATATCCTTCACCTCCCAAAGTTTTGTCTTGCCTTCTTTAATTTTTCTGGCGATCAGGACCTTTAATGTAAGATCTACTCTCTTAGTATATATTTTCTAATGTTTATTTTTGAGAGAGAGAGACAGAGTGCGAGTGGGGGAGGGGCAGAGAGAGAGGGAGACACACAATCCAAAGCAGGCTCCACACTGTCAGCACAGAGCCTGATGGGGGGCTTGAACTCGAAACCGCGAGATCCTGACCTGAACCGAAGTCAGATGCTTGACCGACTGAGCCACCCAGGGGCCCCTACTCTCTTAGCACATTTTTAAGTGCACACCATAATATTGTCAACTATATGCACTCTGCTGCACCTGAGATCTCCAGAACTTACTCATCCTGTACACCTGAAGCTGTGTACTCCTTGACCAGTATCTCCCCATTCCCCTCTCCCTCCCCGCCTACCGAAGTCCCCAGCAATCCTCCTTCCACCCTCTGGCTCTAGAAGGGTGGCTATTTTAGAGTCCTCGTATCAATGGAATCATACAGGACTTGTCCCTCTGTGACTGGCTTATTTCACGCAACATCACGTCCTCCAAGTTCATCCCTGTGTTCACATATGATAGGATTTCCTTCTTTTCTCTCCGGATGAGTGATATTCCATCATGGGTATATGCCAGGTCTGCTTTACCCAGCCATCCACTGATGGGCACTGTGGCTGGATCTCGGTCTTAACTGTTGTGCCAGAAACTTCACGTCCACGGGTCTTCCCATCCTGAAACTCCCAATGCACAGACAGAATGTGCTGGACTCCTGCTGGCTCTGCTCCTGCTGCTTCCACCTCTTAGTAACAAGGGAGCCATGCTAGAAGGGAAGTCATGTGACCCAAGCCCGGCCACAGTGATTGGCTCTAGGATGGGCACGTGACCAAGCTGGGCCAATCAGAATCTTCCTTGAACAGACTTTTCTGCCAGAACTATAGGAGAAGGCACCCCTCGCCACTGGATTTGCTGAGCCGGTGACCATCATGAACACATGCAGAGGGGACCTGAGGGTGATATGAAGCCCGTGTGGCAATGCTTGAGCCCCAGACGCAGCTGTAGGGGAAGTCAAATCTACTCCCCAATGTTAGTGACAGGAACAGTAAATTCGGTGTTGAAGCCAGTTGGCCCTGTGTGTCTGCTTTTCTTTTTTTAACATTTATTTATTTTTGAGAGACAGAGAGAGCGCAAGCAGGGGAGGGGCAGAGGGAGAGGGGGACACAGAATCCGAAGCAGGCTCTGGACTCTGACTTGTCCACACAGAGACCAACGCGGGGCTCAAACTCACGAACCGCGAGATCATGACCTGAGCTGAAGTCGGACGCTTAACCTGCTGAGCCACCCAGGCGCCCAGTGTACCTGCTGCTTCTAAGTGACAGTGTAATACAGACACGCACTTTCTCCTCGGGGTGCCTGGCTGTGGGTCGGGCGATGTGCATATATTCCCACGGGGGGTCCTAACGATTACCCAGTGAGGTATTTCATTTTGGCAGTTGGGGAAACCAAGGCTCGGAGTGGCGAGGGAGCCTTGCCCACATAATGTTGCCAGTATGGACTCTGGGACTCAAGCCTGGGCTAATTCCTGGATGTCTTGGGGGCCCTTCAAATCCAACTTGTCCAAAACTGAATCTGAGCATTTACGTCTTTCCCTGTCCACCCGTCCACCTTCCCCACAATCTCATTTCTTGAAACCTTGGCCTCAAGAATTGCCTCCCACCTGGTGCTCTGGGGCTCACCCTTGCCTCACTCCTCCAGGATGGCTGCCTTTGGCATCCAGAGGAGTTGTCTCAAAACGCCCGTGTGATCACATTGCCTTGCTGGGGGACACTGGGTCTGATGACCAGATGGCACAGATTTGACTGACTCAGCCATTCCGTCATTCATCCCACCCATAGTTGCTGGCACTCGGCAGGCGCCGTTCGCTGTTCTGGGGCTCCAGGGGTGACTCAACAGCAACTCAAGTGAATCTCACAGACCTCTCGCCATGGGCCAGGCCCCGTACTCTGGGCTTCATGACCACTAACTTGCTCACTCCTCCAGCAGCCCTGTAGAGCAGTGGCTATTTCTTTATTTAACCAACGTTTTTTCAATGTTTATTTATTTTTGAGAGAGACAGAGCATGAGTGGGGGACCGGCAGAGAGAGAGGGAGACACAGAATCCGAAGCAGGCTCCAGGCTCCGAGCTGTCAGCACAGAGCCCGGCGCGGGGCTCGAACTCACGAACCACGAGATCATGACCTGAGCCGAAGTCGGACACTTAACGGACTGAGCCACCCAGGCACACCAACCAATGGTATTACAAATCCCATTTAACAGAGGGGAACAAAGAGGTCCTTGATCTCACGAAGCTTATATGCTAGTGAGAAAGACCGACACAATCAAGTTATGCACATACACACTCACACGACATATACAACATAACTTAGAGAGTGATGAGACCAAGGGTGATTCTTGGATGCTGAACCTTCCACATTCTTTGCTTCAACTTGTAGCCTATAACAACTGCTGGACCCGAGGCAAAAAGAGAAATGGGGGCCCAGGTACTGTATGTCTACAGATTTAAAAGTTATAAATCATGTAAATAAAATACGTGCTGTCCTCTCTCTTCAATAAACACACCCGCACTATCATCTGGAAGGTCAGGACTGAATTCAGAATTCTCCCAGATTTCTTGACTTCCACAGAGCACCCCGTTTCCCTCCCCACCCTTCTCCGATCTGCATCTTGAGGGGCCCTGTGCTCCTGAAATGATACCCCAGCCTGAAAGTGCGAGTTCCGCTCTGACCCCCACATATGGCTGTCGCTGAGCCCCCCTTCAGGTTAGGGGTGCACACACTGGGAGGCTGGTGTACCATCAGCAGGGCAGACTGAGAGAAACACCAGAACAGGCTTTGGAAATGGCTCAGGGCTGCTGGGGCAGGAATTCTGGAGTCCTGGATCCCCAGGACGTGGTGCAGAAGTGGCGACTGTGTGGGCACCAGGTGGGCACATGCCCCCGGCTCCATGGCTACTTGCCTCGTGGGGGAGGGCCTGACTGGAGAAGGACCGGTGGGAGCCCCGTCCAAATCCCGCGGCCAGCCTCGCCTGAGTCTCACGCAGGGTTGCGCGTGGGCTTCCGGTTCATGTGCAGAACCCCTGGCATCTGTACCCTGCCCATCCGTCCTTTGACCGCCTCCGCCTTAGTTCCAATACTGGGTTGAACGGTATCCACCCCCCCCCCCCCCCCCCCCGCCCCACACACACCAAATTCACGTCCACCTGGAACGTCAGAATTTGACACTATTTGAAGGGTCTTTGCAGATGCAATCAAGATAAGCTGCGGTCCTACTAGATTGGGGTGGGCCCTAAATCCAATGACTGGGGTCCTTGTAAGAAGAGGCGAGGACAGTTTGTCCTCGGCTCAGATCATGATCTCATGGCTTGTGAGTTCGAGCCCCGCGTCAGGCTCT
Source organism: Lynx canadensis (assembly GCF_007474595.2). Taxonomy (NCBI): domain Eukaryota; kingdom Metazoa; phylum Chordata; class Mammalia; order Carnivora; family Felidae; genus Lynx; species Lynx canadensis. The sequence continues at coordinate 12,192,544 of NC_044318.1, forward strand.
ATGCTGACAGCTCGGAGCCTGGAACGTGCTTCAGATTCTGTGTCTCCCTCTGTCTCTGCACCTCCCCCATTAGCACTCTGTCTCTCTCTCTCTTTCTCACTCTCTCTCTCTCTCAAAAACAAACATTAAAAAATATAAAATAAAAGCAGGAGAGGACACACAGACACACACAGAGAGGCAGAGGGGCGCCTGGGTGGCGCAGTTGGTTAAGCGTCCGGCTTCAGCCAGGTCACGATCTCGCGGTCCGTGAGTTCGAGCCCCGCGTCAGGCTCTGGGCTGATGGCTCAGAGCCTGGAGCCTGTTTCCGATTCTGTGTCTCCCTCTCTCTCTGCCCCTCCCCCGTTCATGCTCTGTCTCTCTCTGTCCCAAAAATAAATAAAAAACGTTGAAAAAATTAAAAAAAAAAAAAAAGAGAGGCAGAGACTGAAGGGATATGGCTACAAACCAAGGGGCACCAAGGATTACGGGAAGCTACCAGAAGCTAGGAAGAGGCAAGAAGCATTCTTCCCTAGCGCCTTTGAGGACAGGGTCCTGCCGACACCCTGATTTGGGACTTCCGGCCTCTAGAACCGTGAGAGTGTGAATTTCTATGGTCTTCTACCGCCAGGTTTTCAGAGCTGCTGCAGCAGACCTAGGAAACGAAGGTAGCTCCTGTTCCCTCTTCCCTCTCCCGGCCCCTCCCGCACCCAGTGTCAGGCTGGGGCAGGGACAGTGTCACTAGCAGGTGCCAACATTCCCCAATCGCTGACGATTCACCTAGACGGCCTCAGAGCCAAAATGCTCCTAAAGGGCCAGCCTTCCCAGGAAGATCAGCTCCCTTCTGTCCACACAGCCCCACGGGCAGCCTCCCGCTCCAGGGGTACGGCAGGGTCCCCACAGCAGGACCTAGAAGGTGCGCTATGCTCTGGAACAGCAGCTGGTGAGTCCCTCACAGCTGCCCACCTGGGCTGCACCCCAGCCGGGCCCCCATTGGGGACTGTGTGCCAACAAACTCCCTGGGGCTCCGGCCACGTGTGGTTTGCTGCTGAGCCTTCCAGTGGGAAGCCTGGCTGAGTTTGTCACAGTTGGTAGTGTTTGGTTACATCTAACCGAGGCCCTGGAGACGGGGGGTGTCTTTGAGAGAGGAGAAAGAGACAGAGAGCGCTGTATATAATCTTTTGTGCACAAAGCATGCAGAATTATCTGACCTCCCCCCTTCCCAAATCCAGATGACGAGAAAGTAAACTGAGCAAGAGATCAGGTGTCTTTAGAAATCAGAGTGGTTGGGGGCGCCGGGGTGGCTCTGTCAGTTAAGCGTCCGACTTCGGCTCAGGTCACGATCTCACGGTTCGTAAGTTCGAGCCTCGCGTCGGGCTCTGTGCTGACGGCTCAGAGCCTGGAGCCTGCTTCGGATTCTGTGTCTCCCTCCCTCTCTGCTCCTTCCCCACGCGTGCTCTGTCTCTCTCTGACTCTCAAAAATAAATAAACATTACCAAAAAAATAAAAAAATTTTAAAAAGCAAGAAATCAGAGTGTTTGAACTCCCTGGTCTTTGCCTGGTGCTGTTTGTTGTCAACTCCATGAAATGAGAGGACTTATCCCCAGATGGGTCGTCGGGACTGTAGGCTGTTCAAACGTCGAAAGCCATTTGTTCGTTCATCCATCCATCCACCCATCATTTGCCAGTCTCCCACTCTCGTTACTGTAATGTTGTTACTAACAGCGACAATAATAATCGTTGCTTCTCACTGGGCACCTTGCGACAGATACGCCGGGTGCTAAGCACTTCGCACGCGTCATCTGTTGGGGCCCCATAAACAGTTCTATACAAGAGATGCCAACAGACCCATTTCACAGTGGGGAAGAGTGAGGCACAGAGAGGTGAGGTCGCTGGCCGAAGACCTCACAGCCCACTGCATGAGATTAAACGTGGTCAGACATCCCCTGTTGCTCCCCCGCCAAGACGTGGACTGTATTTCTCGACCTGCCCCCCAGGCTGGCCTCGTGACTCGCTTTCACTAATAGAGTGCGTGAGCAGTAGTACAAGCCCCGAGCCCAGGCCTCAAGAAGGCTGGCAGCTTCCGTCTTCACTGACGTGGAAGGGCGACCTGAGGCCTCTACGTGAGGAAGCTGGTCTCACCTCCCAGGAGATGAAAGGCCTCAGGAAGGAGAATGGAGGCTATTGAAGGCAACAGCCAACACCAGCCACACACATGGTGGAGGCCATCCGCACCTTCCCGTCCAGGTGACGCCCTGAGTGAGCCCAGTCATGGCCAGCAGAGGACCTCCCCAGCTAACCCACAGCCTCACGAGAAATAACCAATCGCTGTTTTAAGTGGCTGTGTTTCGGGGGGGTGTCGCTCAGGAAGGCCCACTGAGACATGTTCTAAGAAGCCAAGATAGGATTCGACCCCAGGTCTCCCATGTCCAGAATCTGGGCCTCTCAGAGCAGGGACTGTGGCCACAGACCTGAAGGGGACACACCCCTGAGTGTGGAGAGCTCGGGGAAGGGGCGCTCCAAGGAAGACCTTACTGGGTCATTCAGAGGAGCGGGTCAGGAAAGACTCTTTCAAGATGGCGTGCGGAACCTGAGTCCGCCAGAATGACAGAGACATACAAAGAGTTACAGGGGAAATAATCCGGGTCAAAGGAAGTGTATGAGCAGAAGCCCTGAGTTAGAGCAGAGCTGAGGATTTCTAGGACAGAGGGAGCAGGGTGAGGAGGATTGATGAGGACACAGACAGAGGGTGGGCCAGACCGGATCACGAGGCCTCGGAGGCTGGCTTAGCGCATTTGGGCTGCTATAACCCCAACACCACAAACTTGGAGGCTTATCAACAATTTAATCTATTTCGCACAATTCTGGAGGCTGAGAAGTCCAAGATCAAGGTGCTGGCCATTTTGATGTCTGGTGAGGGCCAGCTTCCTGGTTCACAGACGGCCATCTTCTCGCTGTGTCCTCACATGGTAAAGGGGCAAGGGAACTGTCTGGGGCCTCTTTTATCAGGGCACAGTCCCTTCACGAGGGCTCTACCCTTGTACCTAGTCACCTCCCGAAGAGCTCACCTCCTAATACCACGACATTGGGGATTAGGATTCAACATACAAATTTTCAGGGGACACATTCAGGCTATAGCAGAGGCTATAGGGGAAAAAAAAGGAAATTTCTCCACATGCGCTGGGAGAAATAGCAAGTTTTGAGCAGAAGAGGAACATGATTTTATTTCGATTTTAATAGATACTTCTGTTGGGCAGACAATACATCAAGGAGAGGTCGTGGGAGGGGGTGATGTGAGACAAGACAGCAGGGACGTGTCACAAAGCAAGTTACTGCTGCTTGAGCAACCAGGGCTCAATCCCACCGAGGAACCTGGGGAGACGGTGTTGAACATACATCTGGGAGGTGAGGGAGCTGGGGTATTTATACACCAGATCTCTCCAGTCACTGGTTGAGGGCCACGTGTCACTGCTTAGAGCAGTGACAAAATACCTCGTCATCTCCCCATATGCTTTCTATCCACAGCTAGACATTTCCAACCGTTCTTTATATCAGCCAAGTTCTAATTAAGCTCACCCGGAGGTGAGCACGTTGGCCTGGCTCATCTACGCGACCCAGCTCTCTTGGTGCCATAAACGTTCGACACCCCTTGCCGAGGCTCTGGAGAGAAACGGAACCCGACCACCACCACCACCAGGGCTGAGCCCACCTCACTGCTTCACCTGGGGCTGCCACCTGTTGGCATGGCCCTCCGTGGCCAGACTGTGGACCCTGGGATCCCGTGGCGGGGTGGGGGCAGGGAGAGAGGGGCGTCCTGCCTCCCAGACCCACACCGGCATCTGAAAGCTCTTCTCTGGAGCAAGGGCAAGGGAAGGAGGGTGTTGTGCATCGTGGCTTCTCTCCTCCTGGCCGCATGAATGCTGACCGAGGCTAAGTGGAGCAGGGAGGCCTCAGTCGAACACCAACGGCCACCCTGTTCCTTCCGTGTGCGGGCCAGCCTCGCCACCCGGCAGACAGTACAGATATATAGGTGCTCCCGCCCACCCCTCCTCGCAGACCCCAGCTCCAACCTTGACCTCTGCCCTTGGCTCTGCCTGCAGCTATGTCCCGGGCTCTCCACGGGGCTGGTGCTTCTGTCCTTCTGGGCTGGGCTCAGGTGGGACCTGCTCAGAGAGGTCTGGGGGGACCGACCTCAGGCTGGCCCCTCACCCGTCACCCACTGTGCCATTTTCACAGCGTGTTGCTCTCTCTGAAACGACCGTGAAGTGCGTCCTCACGTGTCCCTCTAAGCCACGAGATGGACCTTGCAGAGCTTCCCCCGGGGGGAACAGAGACTCCCCGGGCCTTCCCACTGTACCGTCCCTGAACTTGGCATAGTAGTTGGCATGCAGCCCGTGCTGGCAGTTACGGTCACCGAAAGAAAGGCCACCCCACAGCCCATTTGAAGAGGGGGCCAGGGGCTTAGGGCATGACCTCCAGGTCACTAGGTCGCAGTGTCCCTGCCACAACGACAACCCCTTTGCCGGGTGCTGGGATATCCCAGTGGCCTCACCACTCCCGCTATCACCCAGCAGCCTCCTCCCCAGAAAGCAGAGGAGGGGTGACCCTGGTGAAGGAAAGGTGAGGGGCGCTAGAAAAGAGCCACACGTGCCCTTTTCCCAGGCAGCCAAGGACAATCAAGGCCATTAGGGTCACCAGGCCATCGTGGAAAGGCTGAAGACCACCCCAGCTGGCCTGTGATAGGAAGTGGCCACCTTCTGCGGCTCCAGGCTCCTCCGGCCAGCTTCTCGGTGGCTGCTGCCCGACCCACAGCCGAGTGACTGACCAGGCCGTCCCGGCTCAGGCCAGTCTCCTGCCCTCCCGGCCTGCACACGGCTGCTCCTGTCACCCACCCATGCGATCATCGGTTGTTTATTGAGCGTCTGCTGTCAGCCATGTGTGACACCGCGGCAGGGGGATGCGGTGGTGAGCAGAGGAGGCCCGGGATCCCAGCCACCATGGTTGTGGGAGACCGAATAATGGCTTCCCCAGCATGGCCACACCCTAATCCCCAGAACCGGTGTCTGTAACCTCACCAGAAGTGGGGACGTGGCAGGGGTGGTGAAATTCGAGATCTTGAGACGGGGAGAGTCAGCTGGGTTATGTGGGTGGGCCCCACCCACTCACAAGTTCTTGTAGGCGGGAGGCAGGAGGGCCGGAGGCCAAGAGATGTGAGGACAGAAGCAGAGGTCAGAGCGGAGAGAAGATGCTTACAGTGCTGGCCTCAGAGATGCAGGAAGGGGCCGCAAGCCAAGGGGTGCGGCCGCCTCTAGAGCCTGGAAAAGGCAGGCAAACGGACACAGGAAGAACACAGCCCCGAGGCCCCAGGTTAGACTTCAGACCTCCACAACGGCAAGGGTACTACAAATGGCATCGTTTGAACTCCCTCACCTGTGGTAATTTGTTACAAAGGCCAGAGGGAGCGAAGGCAGGGGTCTAGCAGAGGGAGGTGCTCAGCTCGTGGATCCTACTAGGACCAGCTACGCGATTTGCAGGGGGCTCGGTGCAGAAGAAAACGCGGGCCCCGGTTTAAGACTTACTAAGCGTTTCAAAATGGCGCCAGCAGAGCATTCAGCCAAGGCTGGGGCCCCTCTGAGCGAGGTCCCGTGCGCGGCGCAGCCCACCCTGAATCCCACAAAGAACTAATGCATGACACGGTGGGCTCAGGCCAAGAAGCAAAAGGACAGGGGTCCCTGAGAGTGGGTGACAGTAGATGGGGCCCCGAGACCTCTTTGAGGTGGTGAGTACGAGTGTTCCAGGTAGGGGAACAGCAGGGGCAAAGGCCAGGTGGTGGGGAAGGGTCTGGTTCCATGCTTCCTCACCCAGAGACAGCAGCTCCCTCCGTGAGGAACACCTTCTCTCCTCCAGGACTCGACATTTCCCCTCCACCCACCCCCATTCAGGACACCTATCCTTGACTCCCTCGACTCAGCACCTCCCGTCCCTGATTAACTAGAGCATTTTGCCCCCCGTCAACGTTAATGCCTGTAAACACACTTTCTTACGGAAGAATTTTGGATCGACGGAGGAACTGCAAAGACACAACTGCCCGGCCTTCACCCAGCCTCCCCGAGCCTAACATCTGGCAGAACCACGGTACTTTTGTCAAAACTAAGATATCAACATTAGTACGTGACTATTAACTACACCCCAGACTTGATCCAGACTTCCCGTTTTTTGCACCAATGTCTTTTTTCTCTCGCAGGACCCAATCCGGGGCGCCACATGGCATTTGGCTCCCCACCCCTACCCTAAAAATTAGTACCTCGGTGTTACGACGTGCCAGCCCCTGTCCCTAGCATTTCATATGCTCAGCCTCCGTGAATTGTCATAATTATCGCCGCCCCCATCTTGCAGATGGGGGAACTGAGGCTGATGTTAAGGAAGGAGAGGGCCTCGGGCACTCGCACTGAATCTGGCTGCTATCTCACCATCTCAAGAAACATTAAAAAAATAGAAAATAAAAACCAAATGACATTCTTTTTTTTTTTAATGTTTATTTTTTTGAGAGAGAGTGCGAGTGGGAGAGGGACAGAGAGGGAAGGGGACAGAGGATCTGAAGCGCCTGTGTGCGGACAGACTGACAGGAGTGAGCCCAACAAGGGGCTCAAACTCACAAACTGGGAGATCATGGCCTGGGCCAAAGTCAGACGCTCAACTGACTGAGCCACCCAGGCGTCCCAGAAACCAAGTAACATTCTGAAAGTGCTTGCCACACATCTATCACTGCAGAAAGCAACTATTGGCCGTAAGTAGAAGATAACTGTACAAGCAGAGACGATGAAGAGGAAGCAATGTGGGGCACCCGGGTGGCTCAGTCAGTTAAGCAACTGACTCTTGATTTTGACTAAGGTCACGATCTCACAGTTCATGAGTTCGAGCCCTGCGTCAGGCTCTGTGCTGACAGAGGAGACTCTGCTTGGGATTCTCTGTCTCCCTCTCTCTGCCCCTCCCCTGCTCATGCTGTGTCTCTCTCTCAAAATAAACAAATTAAGTTAAAAAAAAAAAAAAGAATGGAAGCGATATTATATATCCCAGCAGATGGGATGACTGCTCTGGACGACTGAAACCTCAGCAAGGGACTTCCCCTGCTGAGTGACCCGGGGATAGAGGACCCTCCCTGCTCCCATCCCGACCAGACTCTGTGCTCAACAGAAACCTGGCCAGTAAACCTAGGCGAGTCCACAAAGCACATGGCACTGAGGACGGGACCCGGCAGAAGTAAACACTCAATAGCCACACTTACTAAGCGCCTACTGCATACCAGACACTGCGTGCTGTCTCACCGAGTCGGTCCCGTTTATCAGCCCTGTTTTACAGGCAAGGAAAGTGAGGCTCAGAAAGGTTATGGAGCTACCTACGGACACACAGGAGTGAAGAGATTTGATTGATTCTACGTGCCACGTCCTGCCCTTTCTACCTTCGAACCCTCTCTCTAATCAGGTGCCTCAAGTCTCTTGCCACCATAACTGGAGTGAGTTGCTGGGTTAAACACCCACCCCCTCCAGGCCCAGGGCCATGTAGCTGACACTGTGGCACGTGAGCCTTGAGACGACCCTGAGCAGAGGTGCTTTTCCCAGTTAACAGATTGGGCGACCGAAGGTCAGAGATGATGGGTATGCTGCCCAAGGGAAGAAAGAAAGTGGTGCGACCAGGACTCCACCCCAGACCAGCTGGACCCCCCTGGCCCCCGCCCCCCGAGCAAGAGGCCTTAGCCGCCCATCTCGTGCTCTTGGGACGTACAAAAACCCAGGACATTCAAGAAAGAGACGCCAAGAGTCAGATGACCCCGGCAGCATGAAGCACAGGGAACTGTGGGCAAACCAGGGCCAGAAAATATATCTTCCTTCCCAAAGGTCAATTAGGGAGTGATATCTGACTTGACAAAGGTTTTCAAGCATGAGCTGGTGTTTGAGGGTGAATATCTGCGTGGCTTTTCAAAACAGGAGCACTTTCTGGACCTGTGCGGCTTTGGGTTCCAAAGACTTAGGCCAGGGTGGGGCCAATTACAGCACACTGTACTTTCTTCTTCCTTTTCTTGGGAGTGCGGGCGGTAGTGACTTTCTGGAGGGAGAGGGAGGAGGGAGGGAGGAGGGAGGGAGGGAGGGAGGAGAGGGAGGGAGAGGGAGGGAGGGGGGGGCGGGAGGAGGGGAGGGAGGGGGAGGGAGGGGGAGGGAGGAGGGAGAGGGAGGGAGGGAGGGGGGGGGGGGATGGGGGGAGAGGGGAGGGAGGGATGGATGGGGGGGGGGAGGGAGGGGAGGGGGAGGGAGAGGAGGGGGAGGGCGAGGGGGGAGGGAGGGAGGGAGGGAGGAGGGAGTTATTTTCTTTTCTTTTTCTTATTTTTTAGTCTTTGTTTTCTTTCTTGTTTGTCTTTCTTTTTATTTCTTCTTCTTTCTTTCTTTCTTTCCTTTCTTTCTTTCTTTCTTTCTTTCTTTCTTTCCTTTCTTGTCTTTCTTTCTTTGTCTCTTTCTTTCTTTCCTTCCTTCCTTCTTTCTCTTTCTTTCTTTCTTTCTTTTACAGCGGTAACATTTCATATAACATGAAATCTACCCTCTCCGACAAACTTCTCAGTGCACAAGACGCTACTGTTAACTCCAGGCACAGCGTCGTAGAGATCTCCAGAACGTTCTCAACTGGCATGACCGAAACTTTATATACCCGTTGAAGAAGAACTCCCCATTCCCGCTGCCCCCAGGCCCTGGCAACCACCCTCTGACTCTCTGCATCTGGGAGCTGGACTACTTTTGATGCCTCGAGGAAGTACCATCACACGGTGTTTGTCTTTCTGTGACCGGCTTGTGCCGCTTTGCCTACTGCCTTCCAGGCGCATTCAGGCCGCGTGTGGCCGAACTTCCTTCTTTTTGTAAGGCTGCATAGTATCCCATTTGCAGGTCTTGACCACATTGTCTTGATCTATCCCTCTGTCACTTTGGGCGTTTCCACATCCTGGCTGCTGTGCCTGGTGCCTGCTTTCCAGCCCAGAAGTGGCATTACTGGATCATCTGGTAGTTCTATTTTTTTTTAATGTTTATTTATTTTTGAGAGAGAGACAGAGCATGAGCAGGGGAGGAGCAGAGAGAGAGACACACAGAATCCGAAGCAGGCTCCAGGCTCTGAGCCATCAGCACAGAGCCTGACGCGGGGCTCGAACTCACAGACCGCGAGATCACGACCTGAGCCGAAGTCGGTCGCTCAACCGACTGAGCCACCCAGGCGTAGTTCTATTTTTAATATTTTGAGGAGACTCAAAATTCTAAAAGTAGAACACCCAGGGTAGTTCTATTTTTAATATTCTGAGGAGACTCCACAGCATTTTGAGTGCAGGCACACCATTTTACATTCCCACCAGCAGGTGTACAAGGGTTACAATTTCTCCGTTTCCTCTCCAACACTTGTATTGGTTTGGTTTGCTTTCGTTGGGTTCGTTTTTTTTTTATAATAGCCATCCTAATGGGTGCAAGGTGATACCTCACTGGTTTTGATTTGCACTTCCCTGACGATGAGTGATGTCGAACATGTTTTCATGCACCTGTTGGCCAGCTGTGACTTCTCTGGAGAAAGGTCTATTCGAGTCCACTGCCCATTTTCTGACTGGGTGGTTGGTTGCTTTGCTATTGAGCTACAGGAATTCTTCCTCATATATTTTGGATGTCAACCCTGATCAGTATGTGGCGTGCAGCTACTTTCTCCTGCTCCCTAGGCTGCCTGCCCAGTCTGTTGATTATTTTCAAGACTAGCGCAGCAAAAGAAGCAAAGCTTTCAAATATTTTTTAGATCAGAAACATTTTTTGAAATAGAAGGGACGGAACGTTGTGTAAGGTTAGGGTGTACCATACGTTAACACATTTAGATATTGCAACATGATTATACAGTAGCATCAGTTAACATCTTTCTCACGTCGCGTATTTATCATTTCTTTTTTGCACTGATGCAAATAAAGTTGTATTGGAACACAGTCACGGCCATTTGCTTGACATCCTCTCTGTGGCTGCTTTTGACCTACAGCGGCAGAGTGGAGTCATTGCTACAGCGACCAGACAGCCTGCAAAGCTTGAAATATTTACTCTCTGGCACTTTATGGATGCTTTGCCAACTCCTGTCCTAGCCCTCAGGGGCTTCGGCGAATCGAGGCCAGGGTACCACACTTGCGCCAAGAACATGCTGGAAGCCAATAGGGTAAAGATTACACTGAGGAGGGGAAGAAGGGAGGAAGGGAACACCATTCTGATTCTTGAGTGTTAGACTGCTAGAGGGAAAAAAGAGGACCCTGAACGCAGGGTCCTGTCCCGAGCAGTCCCCAATTCCGGAACCTCAAGGGGTTCCTGATATCCCCACACATCACCTGTTTCTGTCAGGGCCTTCGGACCACAGCGTCAACTCTGCAAGGCAGGTTAGTCCTGAAAAAGCCAAGCGGAACATCTCCACCAGCCTGACCAGAAGGAGGCTTAAACAAAAATGAAATGAATTCGCAGAAAATCTGAGTTCCAACATATCTGAGCCGGGAGCTGTGTCCTACACAGCCACCCAAGTTCACCTTATCGAAAGAGCAATTGTGGGCGCCTGGGTGGCTCAGTCGGTTGAGCGTCCGACTTGGGCTCAGGTCACGATCTCACGGTTCATGAGTTCGAGTCCCACGTCGGGCTCTGTGCTGACGGCTCAGGGCTTGGAGCCTGCTGCGAATTGTGTGTCTCCCCCTCTCTCTGCCCCTCCCCTGCTTTTGTGCTCTCTCTCTCTCTCTCTCTCAAAATAATAAACATTAAAAAAAGAAAAAAAAGCAATTGTGACAGAAGTCATGTTGACTCATATTTCAGGAATGTCTCCACTGAGTAAAGGCCGACCGACACACAACACACACACAAACGAGATCCCCTGGTCCCTCCGGAGCAACCGCCAGCCTCAGCTCACCAGGAGAAGGCGGGAAGGTTATCATCCCCATTTCACAGGTGAACAAAGGGAGGCACAGGGGCTGTTTATTCAGTGAAACCACCCCCTAAAGCCATGGTTCTATTGAACCTTCTAGAAAAAGCTCTCCCTGGGAAGTGGGAGAGCCCGCAAACTGCTAGAGTCTGGAGGCTTCGTAGGCAACTGCTTGACTTGGGGGAGGTGGCGTCCCTCTCGGCTGGTGGTGTGGACTACACTTGGGGTTCCTCATTCTTAGGGTTTCCAGAAAGTGGAGCCAAAGGTTCAGGCAGCGCAGGAGGCCGGAGCTGGCCCCAAGGGGGACTCCCCATTCCGTGTCCCCATGCACAGCATCAGCAATCTGAGGCTCACGCATTTTACATCAACCCTCTTCCCCCCAGGTCCCCAGCGGATGCACGCTGAGGACTCAAGCCTACCAGAGCCCGCCCCCCCCCCTTGCTGCCTGCGTGGGGATGGGAGGGGGAGGGCGGGGAGAGACCCCACTGTTGCTTAATGAGCAGCTCCCACGAGGCCAGGGCCCCCGCAATGGAGGACAGACAGCCACCAGACTGACAGAAGAGGGCTCACAGCGGCCCCGGGATTCACATCCTGCCACCCGGGTCCCAGTCCAGATGGCCACACTTTCAGGAAGACCGCGGACGCTCACTCTTGCTGCTTGCCTACTTCGGGCCAGGCGCTGGACACAGTTGATCTCATTCAATTCTCCCAACGGCCCAAAGTTGGAGCTGTTATGACCCCTGTTTCACTGATGGAGGAACTGAAACAGAGAGGTTGAGTAACTTGCCCAAGGTCACACTGCTCTGAGGGCCTGAAATGACATTCAGAGTGACACTCACGCCAAAGCTGCTGCTTTAAGACAGCCTTTGTTTTACAGAGGCTACAATTTCCCTCAATTTGGAATTTTGAAAAGTAGGAAATTCACATGGGTCCAAAAAAGAAAGAAGGCCTCAAACAAATCTCTGTCCCCTCTCCTCCCCAAGTCCCCATGTTTCACCCCCCACCTCCGTAAGTAACACTTAGTCATTCAGTGGGTAGCTGCAGTTTCTTTATGTAAATAGAAGCTAATACAAATATAGACGCATCTTTCCCTTTTAATGCAAAGAGGTGTGTATATGCTGAATGCTTTTGGAACCTTGCTTTACTCGCCTAATAAAGCTTAGAGATGGTTCTGCACTGTTCTTTACAGCGGCCGAGTACAGTATCCCGTGATGTGGATTCTGCCAGTTTCTTTAATCAGCTCCTTACCGATGTGGGTTTAGGCTGTTTTCAATCTTTCCCTTTTATAAACAATGTTGCAAAGGATAACCTTGTACATAAATCACGTCCCACGAGCCTAAGTTTATCTGCAGGATTGCCGCTGGGCTGCAGCCCAGCTGGGGCAGAGGGTTTCTGCATTTGCCACTCGGACAGACATTGCCAAAGGAGACCGAGCCCCAAACACCAGTAGGCTCCCATCCCCAAAACCCTGGGGAGCCAAACCCTGGGTGGGGGCCGAGACCTGGTGAAGTACCGCCTCTTGGGGGCGTGGTCTGGGTAGGGCCAGGGCAGGGGCGGGGCCTGGAGGGCGACACAAGCATCCAATCATCTCAGCCCGCCTGCTTCCTCTAAAATTTCCCGTGATGGCTTCGCTGTCATGGCAGCACATGGCCTTAAAGACACATGATGAAACATCATACAGCCACGGTGAGCGGGGGCGAGCGCCAAGGTGTGTTAAAAAGGAGCAAAATGGGAAAACTTGCCGGGGTGGGGGGGAGGCTTCGCCACCCTGTGTGTCCCCCAGGGATGCCGTGCAACGGGGCGAGGTGTCATTTGGTGGACCTTCCCCGACAAGCGGAACCGTTAAACAAAGACACTGAGCTGCCTGCCGCGTACTGTGGGCATTTTCTCATCAGGACGGTATTCGTGGCAGCTCGTCCCTGTGCCAGGGCCCCAGGGTTTCACGTGCATTATCCCAGTGAAGCCTCCAGCCGCCCGTGAGGTCAGTTCTATTATTACCCCGGTTCTCCGTCCTCCCAAAGAGGACTCAGGTGAGGTAACTGCCAAGCCCCGCTCCACAGAAAGCCTGTGTGGATCATCAGGGCCACAGTCATGAGCAGGCCATTTGAAGGGGGTGGGTAATGGGGCTAAAAATGTTTATTCGGAGCAGATTCTCCGGGCAGGCCACATTCCCATCCAGTCACCCACCTCCTGTTCCAATCGCTTTGAGGACAGGGAAGGATGGGTGACTGACGACGGTTCCAACCCCAGCTCTTCTCTTAGGATATGCATGGATTTATTACTTGATGAAAGTAATGCATGCCTAGGGCAGCATATTTGGAACATACTGGGAGAAAATGAAATTGATCCATAAACCCACTACCCAGGGGAAGCCTCCATTAGCATCACGATACAGCAGCTGCCAGTCTGTTTCCAGCATGTGCCTATCGGCCAATACATTGATGGAAATGTAACACATGTGTGGAAAAGAACACGGATCAGAAACGTACAGCTTTCTGGATTTTCAGAGCGAAATCTCTCACGTAATGAGTAAACCGATGAAGAAACAGAACGTGACCACGAATGCATTTTTTTAAACATAATCAGGGTCCTGTTGTGTTGTGGCTTGATTTATGTCCTCTCCCCCCACCCCGCACCCAACCCCCCGCCCCCGCCCCCCTCCCTGCAAGAGATACACTGAGGTCCTAACTCCAAGTTCCTGATTTGGAAATAGGGTCTTTACTGATATAGTCAAAGTCAAGGTAGGATCGGACTGAATTAGGGTGGGCCCTGATCCAGGAACTGGGATCCTTCTAAAGAAGTGAGGAAGCCATGTAATAGCTGAGGCAGACAATGGAGTGATGTACCTATGGAACCAGGAGCACCAAGGATTGTTACAGCCACGAGAAACTAGAACCTTCAGACAGAGCACAGCCCTGCCGACTCCTTGATTTCAGAGTTAGAGCCTGCAGAACTCTGTGAGAACCCCCTTCTATTGTTTTCAGACAAGCTCTTGCTATCAACTTGCAATGACAGCCTGAGGACAGTAATACGCAGGGTGTATACAGTTTAATTTTTTTCATTTTTTTTAATGTTTATTCATTTTTGAGAGACAGAGCGTGAGCGGGGAGGGGCAGAGAGAGAGGGAGACACAGAATCCGAAGCAGGCTCCAGGCTCCGAGCCGTCAGCACAGAGCCCGACGCAAGGCTCGAACCCACGAACCGCGAGATCATGACCTGAGCCGAAGTCAGACGCTTAATCGACTGGCTCCTGCACCTTCCAACCTCATCTTACACCTTGCTTCCTGTCCAGCCATGCGGGCCACCTTTGGCCCCTTCTCCTTTTTGTTTCTGCTGCCACAGGGCCTTAGTCCATGCTGTGCCATCTGCCACAGATGCCCCCATTCTCCCTTGACATGGATGTAGCTCATCGCCCTTCTTCAGATCTAAATTCTTTCCTGCCCCCCCACCCCCGCCCACATCATGTACCCTTGTAGCCCAGTGATCTGTGACTTCTCCTTATGGAGGGGGCTCGGCTTCCCCAGCTCCCAGAGAGGACACCTCCTCCCCAAGCCACCACTGGCCATGGGTCCCCAGCACCCCATCGAAACATCTCCTACATCTCACGCCTCCTCACTATCCAGGGCCTCCTCTTGGCATTGTACTGGTGTCTCTCCCCCATCTACTCTCCACCCTCGGCTGAGAGCTCCATGTAAAACACGTCCCACTCCTTTACTCAAGGGTCCACAGTGAGGTTAGGGCTTCGGTTTTCCTGAGTACCATCGGTGGGGACTCGCTTTAAATTATGTAACGAAAAAGGTCGCTGTCAGGCTCTGGGACCAGGTGGAACAGGCTATAAAAATGCTCCATGGGCAGCATGAACACTTGGAGTTTTGTCTAGAAGCTCAAAGGCCCGGGATGGGGAGACAAAGCTGGACACACCATCAGCAGTGACTAAGAGCACCCAGGGTTCACATCCCTAGAAAGGCAGCGAGGGGTGGCGTCGTTAGCAGAGGCGGGTGGGAAGCCCACGTCCTGAGGAGCACGCAGCCGTCTGTGGTCTGGGTTGATTTCCTCACCCTCTGTCTGCGGAGGTGACTCTCTCAAAAGCAGATTGTCAGGGATGGTTTCCCAGGCTGAGAGGCAAGGGCCGCCTCCCTCCTAACAAGATCAGGCAGCCCGAGATAGGGAGGGACTCTGGAGGCAAGTCTGTGCACATCTTGGGCAGGGTCCCAGTGGAGCAAAGCAAACCTCAGCCTACGTCTGCTCATCACCCGCTCTGTGCCTCTCCAGGGAAGGCTGTGCCCAGCAGGGCCTGGCACGCCATCAGCTCTCAATAAATACCTGTTGTGTGGCTGGCTGGCTGGACTGACGGATGGCTGGATGGAGGAGTGGCTGGACAGAAGGCAGATGGATGGATGGATGAATAATGGGTAACAGATAGATGATGCATGGACAGACAGATAGGCAGATGCATGGATGGAGGGATGAACTGATGGATGATGGATGGATGATGAACAGACAGATAAATGGATGGGTAGATGGATGAATGATGGACAGATGGACAGACAGATGGAAGCAGAGATGACACTGTAAATCTTTAAGGACAGGGGAGAAGACGCTGCAGTGTCATGTCACTGGGCATGACAGAAACTGCCCAGTCTTAAAGTAAATCTCAGCACCCAGAAGGGAGGCCATTGTGGAGAGCGATTTGGGCAATTCACACCCTCTGGGACACATGGCGATGGGGAGGGGTGTGTGACTATACTTGTACACCTCCAGACCTTGATTCGTGCCCTTCCTTCCCTCCCTCCTTCCTTCCTTCCTTCCTTCCCTCCTTCCCTCCTTCCTTCCTTCCTCTCTTTTACAGAGAGAGCAAGCAGGGGAGGGCATAGAGAGACAGAGTCTCAAGCAGGTTCCATGCCATCAGCACAGATACCAACGCAGGGCTAGATCCCACGAATTCTGAGATGAGTTCATGACCCGAGCCAAGATCAAGAGTCGGACGCTTAACCGACTGAGCAACCCAGGTGCCCCCAGACCACGCTGTATGGTGATGGTCTGTTCACTCCTGACTCCCCAGTGTGCTGTGAGTCCCTCAAGGGTAAAGCACACACCAGGCGCCGGGCACCACGGTTCACAGAGAGCTGTCGTAGGAGTCAACTCGGCAAATCCTGTCCGAAGAATCATCTTTGCTATGTGACAGGGCCCTGAGCTAAAGTGACCTGCCCAGGGTCACAGCCAGTACTGGGACCAAAGCCCGGGGTACAGGGCCCTCACCTGCCAGTGCCCCTGTCTGCCTTCTGACCACTGGGTGTTTTTCAGGTTGTCAGTCTGTTGATGGTCAGGCCAGGTTGGGAAAGCCTGATTCCCCTGCTGGGAGGTGACAAGAAGGTTCAGAGAGCCCAAGTCACCCACCTGAGCTCACACGGCTGGGAAGGCAAGGTGTGAGGTAAGGAGTGGCTGGCTGGAGAGAAGAGCCAGCCTGGAACACCTCGGGCCAGGCAGAAACTTCATCTCTAGGGTCCCTCCAGAGTCACCCGGACCATTCGTGAACTGGGTGAGCCTCTGAACGCCTATCTCTAAAGTGGCGGTAATCGGGGCTGCCTACAGGATGGCCACGGCGATCACATGAAGTCACATATCCGAGCACCAGCCACAGCATCCAGTGAACAGTAGGTATTGCTATTCTCACCGCCAAGGGCATCTTCACGACATCAGACACGGCAAAGAGGATAGAGGCTCAGAAGTTGCGGCAGGGAAGAAGGATGAGCGGAGGACAGGTTTTCTGTGCGTTATCCACAGCTCCTCAGGCTCACAGGGGAGGACAGGAAGTTCCAGGGTGTAGATGGGGCTGGTGGGGAGCCCACCCGTGCAGGGACCAAGGTGGCAGGGAAGGCAAGGTCACCTACTGGGGCCAAGGAGACCCGGCTAACAACACAGGACCAGCTCCCCCTGTGATGGAGGGAGGGAAGGGGTACTACAAAAGTCAGCCCAGCAAGGAGAGAGAAGCCAGGCCTTGGGCAGGCCCCGTCTCCCCTCCTATCACCAGGTCTGTGCTCCCCACCACGTCCTCCCCTTCTCCGGTCTGCTCCCTGCTCCCCCAAACATTCAGTACCACGTTCTGCAACCCAGCGAGGGTGGGTGTCAACCCCACAGGCTCTGGGCCGGACGGGGCTGGATTTGAATCCCGGTGCTCCCCACTTGCTGGCTGTGGCCTCAGGCAAGCTGTCTCTGAGCTGGAGAACGCTCTCCTGGAAAGCGGGGCTGCACATCGCCTGTGGGAAAGGGACCTCACGGGGAGCCCGGGACACAGGAGGTGTTCAGTGGATGTGGGGCGCGGACAGGCTGCTGAGGACGCCCCGGGCCAGCCCCGAGGAGCTCCTGTTTACAAAAGCTTTTCTTCCAAAAGGTAAGCCTGTACAGCCGCTCTGGGAAAGAGCTTGTCTGTTTCTTAAATACTGAACGCCGATGGAGACATTTATGCAGCCCCACTCCTGAGTGGGCAGTTACCCCAGAGAAACGACAACTTCCATCCACACAAACATCTGTAGCGGCTTTACTCACGGTGGCCAAGAACCAGAAGCAGCCTGGACGCCCCTCGAGAGGTGGCCCGTTAAGCAGATGGGGCTTCGTCCATTTGGTGGATTGCTACCCAGCCTTAAAAGGCAGGACAACTCAGGGGCGCCTGGGTGGCTCGGTCGGTTACGTGTCCGGCTTCGGCTCAGGTCATGATGTTGCGGTTCACGAGTTCGAGCCCCGGGTCGGACTCTGTCCTGACGGCTCGGAGCCTGGAGCCTGCTTTGGATTCTGTGTCTCCCTCTCTCTCTCTGCCCTTCCCCTACTCAAGCTCTGTCTCTGTCTCTGTCTCAAAATTAAATAAACATTAAAAAATAACAATTAAAAAAAAAAAGCAAGACAACTCATGGCTTTCAGGGGCATTACGCTGTGCGGGCGGGGGGGAAGGCCAGTCTCCAGGGGAACGTGCGATGTAATTCCATTTATATAACCTTCCCAAACGACAAAACTATACAGATGAGTCCAGATCAGTGGTTGCCCGCGGCTCCCGGATGGGGGGACAGGGCGGTGGGTGTAGGAGATCTTCACAGTGATTCAGGAGTTCTGTTCTCTACTGTGGTGGTGGCAAAGTGAATCCACACACGTGACAGAATGCCGTCGAACCACAGGCACCGACACACCTTCCTAATCTCGTTCGGGGTTTAGGTATTGTAGCATAATTACGTGCGGTGTAACCATTGGGGGAACCGGGTGAAGGGTGGAACACAGCACCATGTGGCTTTATCTTCTCAATTCCCTGCGGCTCTAAAATTATTTCATAACTCAAATTAAAAAAAATTTTTTTTTTTTGTAAATGACACGCATGCTCCGATGTCTGCCGTTTGCGTTCAAATACTCCAGCCAAATGGGGAAAAAGCAGGAGAGGGAGCCCATGAGGAGGTGATGAAGCAAGGCTGCTAAACCTTGCCAGGGGTGACGCGGCGGGGTGGGGATGCCGGAATCACCGTCTGGTCTTCCCGACTTCCGTGCATGTCCGAAATTTTCCAAAGTAAGGACGTTAAATTAAAAACGCTGATATGCAGGGGCGGGTCCGCGTCCGCCCAGACAGCCACGCGCACGCGCGGGAGCCCAGCGCCCTGACTCACTGTCCGCCCGCAGCCGGGCTTCCTGCCAGGCGGCTGTGCGTGTATACGCGCGCATCAAAGGAAATAAATAACGCTTAACCACCGCTGTGGAATCCGGCCACGCCGGGTCACACGTCTGTCGGGCCATCTGCAGGGCAGGGCCAGGCCAAAAGGGGTCCACAGGGCTGTTTTGAACTCCAGGAGAGAGAGAGAGAACTTTCTGGGAAGTGGGGTTAGAGGGTGAGTGATGGGGGGTGGGAGATGGCTCCTAATGGCGGGGGTGGGGGGTGTTAGGAAGAGAAGAGTCCCGAGAAGAGGCCAGATCCACGCAGTGTCCCCAGGTGGCCGCAGAGTCTGGAGACCTGGGGGGAGTTGGCTCCTAGGCAAGGGAGGCTTCGGGTGGGGGAGGGGCTGGTCACTGCTGGGGAGGGGGATCTGGTCTCTCAGTGTGCCTGGGGGACGGGGGTGGCCGTGACTGTCCACCCCACCTCATCTCCTCAATGGCATTATTACTTCAAGAGATTTTACAATGACGTCTTGACCTTGGGCGGGGGTGCGGGGGGAGTCACTTCTTGCTCTGAACCTCAGTTTCCTCAACTATCAAATGGGTCCAGTGCAGGCATGAATGAATGTCACGGGATTGCTGCGGAGGCCGAGTGAGGTGGTCACAGCCATGCCCTGAACGCACGTGGTGCCAGGCCCTGCACTAAGGACTCTGTGCATACCAGATCCTTCAAGATGAGACCACCATCACCACCCCCATCTGCCAAACGAGAAAGCAAGGCACAGAGAGCTTAAGAAACTTGCCCAAGGTCAACGGAGGCATTAGCTTGAAGAGCTGTGATTCAAAAGTGCAGGTAAAGCACCAAGTTCAAGGCCCTCAGAAAACGTTATTTTGAAGGTGATTTTAAGTTTTCTCTTTTTTTTTATTTTTTTTTATTTTTTTTTTAAATTTTTTTTTTCAACGTTTTTTTATTTATTTTTGGGACAGAGAGAGACAGAGCATGAACGGGGGAGGGGCAGAGAGAGAGGGAGACACAGAATCGGAAACAGGCTCCAGGCTCCGAGCCATCAGCCCAGAGCCCGACGCGGGGCTCGAACTCACGGACCGCGAGATGGTGACCTGGCTGAAGTCGGACGCTTAACCGACTGCGCCACCCAGGCGCCCCTCTTTTTTTTTTAATTTTTTAATTTTTTTTATTTGTGAGGGAGAGAAAGAGTGCAGGCAAGTGGCAGCGGGGTTAGAGAGAGAGAGAGGGAGACACAGAATCCGAAGCGGGCTCCAGGCCCCGAGCCGTCAGCACAGAGCCCGACGCGGGGCTCGAACTCATGAACCGCGAGATCATGCCCTGAGCAGCAGTCGGACCCTTAACCAACTGAGCCCCCCAGGCGTGAGGGTGATTTTAAGTTTTAGAGCATGTGCACACAGCTGAAGCCCGTGTTGGGAAGGAAACGGGAAAATGTCTCTGTTCCCATTTGAACACCTGCCCACGCTTAGCCATAGCTGGGAAGGTGGGGACCGGAGGGGCCTGGCTAGTCCAGGCCAAAGACCACAACCCCTGCCAGAAAGAGCCCGTCAGACTTGGCAAATGGGGTGAGGGGAGCTGGGAGGGAGCCCCCACCCGGCCACCCCAGTGGCTGGCCTTCTCGACATCACCCGTCACAGAGGAGCCAGAGGGCTGCAGCAGGGGCTTGAAGGCGAAGGGCAGGCCTCCCGGCTGCCAAGCTCAGAAACAATGCCCCCCTCCCTCATCACTGTGCCATCAAGCCTTTATTTCCCCCTCTGCGCAATGGGGCCAGTACTATCCAGGGACTTTGAGCTGTGGCCAGTTCTCCTAACACGTCCACAGCCATCCATGACTTTCCTTCCCTCCTGAAGCGTTTCTTCCCCCCAGAGAGGAAAAGAAGGCCATACCACACAAAAATGAATGGCTGGTGTGTGGGGGAGAGACAAACGGCTAGAAGCAGCTAGAAGCGATGTCTCCAGCCTGAAGCTTGTCCCACGGGGACAAGACCGTCTGTGCTCGGTGAGACCCGCACACGCAGGGGAAGCCCCACGGCTCTGCCCCCTCCTGGGCCGGAAACTTCTATCTAGGGTGTCCTTCTGAAAAGCCCTGAGGAACTCTGGTTTCCACAGGCACTGTCAGCACGGGGTGCTGAGTCACCGAGAACCTCGGTCAGTGGTTCCTGACTAGGGTGCACACAGACACGGGGCAAATGCAAGCAGAGCCCTGGGGACCCTGCAGAGGCCCTCCCACCAGCCAGGCACCCCGAACCAAGGCTCCGCACCCAGGGAGCCCCGGGGTGGGGCCGAAAGCCTTCACTTATCGCCGACGACCACCTCCCGGCTAGCTTTATGGGGCAATTTCTGGAGGGTCTGATCCAGACTTGAAGAGGTTCCTTGCGGGATCAGAGGTCAGCTGGAAGGACGTGATGGGACAGGGATGGAGAGCAACGGGGAGAAGGTGACAAAGCCCCGGGCTGTCAGGGCTGTCATCGTGAGAAATCCAGAAAGACCGGTCTGGGCCAGAGGCTAGAGTGAGCCATCCTTCCATCCCACACCCACTGCCTGCGGTCAAGGCTTGTCAGCTCCCGCGGGTGGGGAGACCATGACACCTCGGGCTCCTGGCACACTTTGTCCCCTCCAAGCCATCCCCCAGTCTCCATGGCGCTCCCTAACGAGGCCTCTCATTGCCCCCAGCTGGAACCACAGACTCACAGGCCCTCAGGGAGAGGCCAGGGACCCAGGAGTGCAGGAGGCAGGTGGGAGACGACAGGCATGGTGGGGGCTGTGAACAAGGGGGCTCCCAGGCCCCCAACGCTGGGCAGCAGTCACTCGGCTCCAACCGGTGCTTGTCATGCAGGAATGTGGGCCCAGGGCTGCCAGAGTTTTCTGTTGTCCCAGCAAGTCAGACACCTGGATTATTTTTTAATCCTGATTTATAAACGCCACAATTCCAAAAATATATATAGAATCTAGGGGCTGGACAAGCCACGCGAAGCTGGACTGTAGCCGGCTCCGCCCCTCGGCCTCAGACAGAGGGAACCCTGGTGGACCAGCCCCTGGCCGCCTCCCCAGGCCCCTCTCCTCCTTCTCCTGCCCTCAGGGAATCCTAGAGGAGCTGCAGTTCGGACACAGACAGTGGTTCCCAGCTTCCTCCACTACCCCTCGCCCTTGGAGTTTCATCTCACAGAAAAGCATCCCTGAACTCCCTGGGGTGAGGGGACCCCATTCCCTGGGGCCCCCAGAGCCTTTTAAAGTCATGCAGCATACAGGATTCAATTAACTGCTTTCCTCCCTAACCCATGGCTGATCTGGTAAAAGCATCTAAGGAGACCAAAAATGTACATATACTGGTTCAAATCCCACCTCATCCCTAACATCCAACATGATGTGGCCCCTGGCAACCTCTCTGAATGTTACCCCCTCCCTCATTTCACTCTCTAACAGCCTCACTAATCTTTCAGCCCCTGAATGTGTCAAACTCCATCCTGCCTCAGGACCTTTGCACACACCACTCTCTGTGCCTGGAATGCTTTCCCAGCAGATCTAGAGACGGCTTGAGCCGGTGGGTGTGCATGGGTGGGAGAACACTCATCTGCCGGCCGTCCCCAACCATACTCCCTTGTAAAGTGACCCCTTCACTGGCTTCAAGCCACCCAATCAGGCCAATATCACAGGTTACTTCATACCTCAGGGCCTTTGTCCGGGCAGTTCCCGTAGCCAAGGATGCCAGTTCCCACTTGGTCCCAAGACCAGCTCCTTCTCAGACATTTCCTCCCTCCCCTTTCCACCTCCCCTGCCACTCCATTCCTTCCGCTCTCGTAAGATTAACCCCTTTGAACCCTGTATCAGTTCTCCCCTTCAGGCCTCAGTTCTGGGGTCATCCCCTTTGAGAAGCTTTACCTCCCAACGTCTCCAGGGCAGGTCTCCCCGAGACCCCTGGCTGGTTACTCCCCGTCCCTTTGCATTGCTTTATTTCCTTCTGGAACCCACGGCTCCCTGACATCACCTTGTTAATGTGTTCCTTTCCCTGGTCTCCCCGGGTGGATGTGAACGCCACAGAGCCCGGGCTTTCATCGATCTCCTTCCTGCTGCCTCCCCAGGGCCCCGCAAGCAACCAGCCGTCAGTGAGCGACAATAAACACGTTATGCCAAGGCCTCTTCAACAGGATTGCTATTTGGAAGACATTCAGATCTTGGAAATTATTCACATCGGAGGGAAAACAACTACATCTCAGACGCAAGAAAGTATCGTGTCTAAAGTAGGTACCCCCTCGGCACCCTTGCCCCCTACAAAGACATGTCTGTGCTGTCTTCTCCTGGGCACCCTGTGCCTGGCCCCAGGCGGCATCTCGGTGGCTCGAGGCTGTGACCCCACTTTCCAGGCCCTTCCTTCCGCAGAGGACGAATACGTAGTATGAAGCACGGACCAGCTCTGCGAGTGCCAGGCCAGCACGACCTCTTGTAAGAGGCTCAGGCAGCGGGTGGCATTATCCTTATTTTTCAGATGAGGAATCTGAGGCTGGCTCGGGAGGCTGAAGATGAGCCCCCCCACCCCCACGTGTGCCCCTTGGGCTGTCATGGGGAAGCTCAAGTAGGGACAGGAGGAATCAGCTGGAATGCCTGCCAAGAAAGCTCAGCTCCAGGCCCAGCCCCAGGCCGGGGAGCCGCTTCCTGCGGCCCTGCCGGGGTGGCCCCAGAGGAGAACCTGCTGGAATGTTTTCATCCACATGCACAGGCAGTGAATCAGCGGGGCCTGGCACATGGACAGATCTGCTCGCGGGCCCAGCCTCTAGGGGACATGGCCTTTGCCCCCAGGCCCGGGGAGGAGCTGCCCTTCTGGCCCAGCTCCCACCTCAGGTTCAGTCTTCTCCTCTTTAGACCTCACACAACAATGCTGCGGAGGCATTTTCTGTAGAAACCAGCGATCCTCTGACTTGGGCTGGAATCGGGGAGATACGTGGTGCCTCATGCCCCAGAAGGGCAGCCGGCCCATCTCTCAGCTGACCCCAAACCTACCCCATCTGTAAAACAACAACAGTGTGAGGGGCTTCAGGCCATGCAACTGAGCTGATGTCGTGGCTCTTTCATACCCCAGGGCCTTTGCACTGGCTATGCTCTCCTCCTGGAACACCTTCTCTGCCTTGTCCCAGCTGCTTTGTGGACATTTCCCTCCTGAAACTTTCCCCAGCTCCTCTTTACCCCCCTCCCCTGGTAGAACTAACCCCTGTGTACCCAGGGTCACTTCTATCACAGCACCTCTAAAGGGGGATCCCATTCGGCAGTCCATACATCTGCACCCCTTGGCCATGCTCCTGATACTTGGAAGGGGTCAAGGGCATGTTCAATATCAAGAAGACACTCCCAAGACAGCAGGACAGGGGGTGGCACGCCAGGTCTTCATGAATCCCCAAGAGTTGCCTCTTGGCCGACACCAAGCCCATGGGATGGGCCTCAGGGAGCCCCCCGCTTCTTCCTGGCCTTTATCTGGGGACCCATCCCCTGTAGTTCGCACCTCAACCCTCAGAGTGAAGGACAAAGACGGCTGAGCCGTCACCAGGCCAGGGTTGACCCTCCTCTAAGACAGCCCTCGATCCAAAGGGCCTCTGTCCCATCCCTCCGTCTCCTAGACGCCTCGTTCCATCACCCACGTTAAGCACGGGCCCCAGCAAAGGCAGAGCGGAGGGTGGCTGGAAACACCATCCTGTCCCCTGCCTGTCCCCCGAGGGTAGTACCTGGCTCTCTGCTCACACCCAAAGGCAAATGCCTGATGTCTAGAGACACTCCCAAACGGGTGTGAATGATGAATGAAGGAAGACCCGCGGGTTGGGGGTCCAGCAACCTCCAAACACGCACTTATCTGGCACTTACTGTATGCCAAGCCCCGCTGGAAGTACCCTCCTATTTTGTGGTTTAAGCCGCAGGAGGCCTCGGAGGGACTCGGCGAAGAGCCGCAGAGCCAGGACCCCGGCGGTCCGAACTTTATCCTACTTTAGACACACCAGTTGGTCGGGGGTCAAATGATTAACGGCTTGCGCCCCCTGGCCGTTGGGGTCCTGCCAAGGAGACACGAGGCCGAGGCCCGTGCAAGCACTGGGGAGACCCCAAGGGGAGCTGATGCACACCCTGAGGGGCTCCCCAGATGTCGGCAGGGGGAGTCTGCTCTGCGGGGCCCAGGGACGGGGAGCCCCGGGCCCCGCACCCACACGAGGGCCACAGGAGCTACTGGCCAAGCTGGGTGGGTGTGGCTGCGTGGCACGGGGCCCGGCTCACGGTCACCCTGACCTCCAAGGCAAGCCAGCTGGGAGTCACTCTTTCCAACCCAGGCAGCAGAACTTGGCTGTGGCCGCAGCAGGAAGCCCAAGGTAGGGGAGGCTGTGGGCTTTTGTTTCCAGCTGCTTCCACCAAGATCGCATTTGCCAAACTTCATCACTGTCTCCCCGGCCCCTTCAGGTCGCTGCATTGGTGTGTGTTATCCCCACGGTCACTTACCTAATCCCCTTTACAAGAGGGGCCCTTAAGAAATCCAACCGTTATGCACTTGAGATGGAAATGTTCTGTCACTACCTGGTGAACTCCCAGTCCAAGGGGCCACTTACACCCGCCCTCGTGGCTTGAAGGACAACATGTAACTGTAAGAATAAAGCATGGCTCACCACTGTACCCTAAGACCATCATACATTCATCAGGAGTACAAGTGTTCCATTCTAACTTCTGGGAAAGGGTCTTAGTCACTCCTTTCTCAACCCCCAGACCCAAGAGGTCCCCTTTCTAGGCTTAAAAAAAAAAAAAAACATGAGGGGAGCACCTTGGTGGCTCAGTTGGTTAAGCAAGTGACTCTTGATTTTGGCTCACGTCATGATCTCATGGTCGTGGGATCAACCCCTGCCTCAGGCTCTGCGCTGACAGTGAGGAGCCCGCTTGGGATTCTCTCTCCCTCTCTCTCTGCCCCTCCCCTGCGCTGGCACCCATGCTCTTGCTCTCTCTCAACTCTCTCTCTCAAAATAAATAAACTTAAAAACAGTGGGAGTTCTGGCACATTCTTTTGGCCCTCTGTGCAGCAGGCATGAGATGCGGGGTTATAATCCAGAGTGCCCCCATGTCTTCCCTGGGCAGAGACCTTGAAACCTGAGTCCAGCTGGCAGTGAGGTGCTGAGAAGAATTCCACCTGCATTAGAAGCCAGGGGCGGAGTATGAGCCCCAGGCTGTGGCTAAGTCTCCATGTGACTGTAGCCCATCCTTCCCCCTCATCTGGGCCATGACTACAAGCAGGTATCGGCCTCCCAAGGGGATCTGACCTCCCTAAAGCTCCCAGGATGGCTGCCAGCCTATCCTGAGCCCTCAGTAAGGGACAACAATGACTAGTAATGCCCCTTCCATTCCGACATCAAAGGGGGAGGTGTTTGCCCCTCAGAGCTGAGGGGCATGGACAGAACCATCCCAGCCCTGGAAAAATTCCCGATGCTAACAGGGTAAGAGAGGCCAGCAGGCACTGCTCAGTAATGTTCAGTGGTCTCTTGCTGTCAGGATACCACTATGGCCACTCCCTTCCAGGGGTCCCTGCCTCAGTCTCTCCATCTGTGAAACAGACAAGACTCCCTTGGAAGCAGAGACAAGAAGGGACTGAAATTCAAACACTGCCTGGGTTTGTGGATTTTTCATTCTAGACAAAGTCCCTCTGGGTGGGCAAGGGAAGGGACACACGGTAACCAGCACCATCCCAATTGTGGGGACCTGGGGTGATTTCCCCAGCACCCCCTTCAGCCTGGTGGAAGACGTGGACCCCACATCACCCACAAGCCCAAAGTGAACCCTGACTGGCTTAAACCAATCATAGTCCTACACATAGCGGCCCAGACCTAAATCAGTCAGTCTGGGGCTGACACAAGGCTCAGGGGTGGAGGGTAGGGCCTGCAATCAGGACTACATTTAACAAATAACAATACAAGACACCCAATTAAATTTGAATTTCAGTTCAAATTTTTTTTCAGTATAAGTATATCCCAAAGTATAGCCCACTTTAGTGTAAGTATATCCCAAAGGTTGCATGTGACATATTTATGCTAAAAACTTACTCATTTTTTTATCTGAATAACTGAGTGTTGTGTATCCTGCTTAGGACTCTGCTTAGCCAGGACACTGAACAGGAAGCAAGCCTTCTTGTTGTGGCTGCTACCTCCTATCCACAGAGGAAGGTGGCAGCCAGTGCACAAAAGGAAGCCAGGAGGAAGGCTCAGAGGGCAGGGCTTTGCTGGGTCTCCTCCACCATTGCCCGGTGGGGTGCTCACTTTCCTTCACTGAGCAGTGGAGGACCAGGCATCACGCTAATGCTTTAATTATGTTACCTCTTTGTATGTTCGCAAGAAAGCAAGGACAGGAAAGGAAATGAGTTCAGAGTCACTTGGTAACTGTGACTCAAGCTGCACCCAAACCCAGGTAATTCTGCTCCTAGGGGGATAGCCTGAGCCACTGCACTGCCCTTTGTAAATGTCCCTCACCTTGCAGGGGTGGGTATGGCGTCAGGAGGGTAGTGACTCCTGGTGATTAATGTGTATTTAACCTAAACTTTATGGGTCAGGAAACACAGAGCGCGATGATGCTGTGACACCCAAAGAGTGTGGGACAGGAATAGGGAGGCGGGCCACCAGCCTGAGGTTGCCCACAGCTCCCGGAGAGGGACACCAGACCTAGAAGGAGACCTGTCCTGGTCTCCTTCCCATGAGATTCTGTTCCTTTTAGGAACAGAAGAATCATGATGGCAAATCCCACAGTCGGGGGCCCCCAGGGCTGGGCTGGGTGAGAAATCCTCATCGGCCCTTGGGGGACAGACCCAGTCCCTGAGTCTGTGCTGGGTGAAAAAAACAGAGTCTGGTTACCTCTGGGCTCACACTGCTATCTTCAAAGCCAGCAGCTCTAATGCTTGGGGGTAAGAGGTGGGGTAGGAGGAGAAAGAAGGAAAGAATGTTCTGGAAGCTGGTGGCCCCCAGCCTGGGGTTCTGTAGGGGGGCATGAACCCCAAAGGCCACTTTGAGGCCCTCTGGAAGGAGCTGGGGTCTAAGCCAGGGGTCTAGTAAGTCAGGCTTGGAGGCCCTAAGGTAGCCAAGACCAGGGTTCAGGAGACTCCCTCACTGCAAGGGAGAAGGGTCAGGGGTCGAGGGCCAGAGTACCCCCACCCTCCCAGGCAGATGTCAGGAGAACTGCCCTCTCCACTCTGACTGCAATCCCAGGCCAGCTGGGGCCCAGAGGCACCCCAGGGCCCTGAGCTTCCCCCCCAGGCCCTCCCCAGCCAAGCCGGCTCAGACCTCAGGCTCCACAGACAGCTGGCCCGGTGGTCCAGGCAGAGTCTTAACTGTGGGATCTCACCACCCTCCGGCCTGGGCCTGCACTGGAAACAGACCACAGATGCCTTCCTTCGACTTGTATCCAGAATATATAAAGCCCCCTAACCCCTCAGAAACAGGATGGCAAACAACCCGATGAAAAATGAGCAAAATATCTAAAGAGCCATTTCTCCAAAAAAGGTATATATAAAAAAAAAAAAAAAAAAAGTCCACTGAGCACATGAAAAGATGCTGCCCGACCACAGGAAGGACTGCAAACGGGCACCAGGACTTGGGGGGCAGGGGGTGAAAGTCGCACAACTGCATCGTGGTGATGGTCGCACAGCTCTGTGAATTTACAAACACGGAGGGAGGCACGTTTTATGACGTATAAGGTAGATTTCACTCAAGCTTGTTAAAAAAGAAGGCCTCCCGGGAGCACCTGGGTGGCTCAGAGGGGTGGGCGTTCCGGTCACGATCTTGCGGTGTGTGAGTTCGAGCCCCGCGTCGGGCTCTGTGCTGACAGCTCAGAGCCTGGAGGAGGTTCAGATTCTGTGTCTCCCTCTCTCTCTCTGCCCCTCCTCTGCTCACACTCTCTCTCTCAAAAATAAACATAAAAAAATTTAAAAAAACAAAAAGAAGCAGGCGGCCTTCCAGAGGTATATGAAGACCGCGCCCTCCCCCAGGCCCCCCAGCCAGACCCTGCATGAGGCCGCCAGCAGCCTTCCCGTGCTTACCCATCTGTAAAGCAGGAGGAGGGGACCTCCCTGCCGTGGCAGCCACCCCACCTCCTCCAGGGCCGCCAGCGGATGAGGCCCCCAGGGCTGCCAAGGCAGGGAAGGAGCCCCACCGCTTGGGTAATCAGTGCATTGGGAACAGGACCGCTGGCATCAGGCCCCCCGCCCCCCTTAGCCCTTTCTCCCCCACGGCTGGCGTCAGCCACATTCAACCCCCACCCCCAGGCTCCCTGAGCAGACGAGAGCCCCTCACCCCTGAAATGCCACAGGGCAGAGCAGCATCCCAGCCCCCACTAGCTCAGGGGCAGGAGGCATGGCCATTCAAAGGCCAGCGTGACCACTATGAGCTGGTTTGACACCCAGCAAATTTGGCCACCTCTCAGAGCTTCGCTTTTTTAGCCCCCAAACGGCCGTAATAAGGTAACAGTGCCCACCTGATGGGCCACTGCAAGGAATAAGGTGATGGACACAGAACTTTCTGGGATCCTCGTCTCTTCACTGGGTCTCCTCCTGATGTAGGAGCTGGTGCATGGCAGGGCCCAGGGGTGGGACGGGTAGAGGGGATGCATTTTGCTTTTTGCTTTTTGCTTTCCCCCTCCTACGGACAATTGGCCCCTCATGTAAAATGGTGCGGCCGCCGTGTAAGGCAGTCTGGCGCTTCCTGGGACAGTTACACATCGAGGTGCCCCGTGACCTCCCAATCCCGCTTCCGGAATACACCTGAGAAGGCTTATGTGCACACAAAACCTTGTGCACAAAAGTCCCCGGCAGCATTATTCCCAGGGGCTGCGTGTCCATCAGCAGATGACCGGATCGACAAAACCACACAGCCACGCATGGACTGTCCTCCAGCCACAAAAAAGCAGGCAGTTTCAACTCGTGGGGAGGCACGTGTCCTGAAAACCTTACACGACGTCGCAGAAGCCGGACAGACAAGGTCACATGTTCCCCGATTCCATGATTCACATCAAAGTCCAAATAGGGGAATCTGTGAGACAGCGAGTACGTGAGTGGTTGTCTCCAGCCAAGCTGTGCTGTGTGGGCGGGTGGGGAGTGGGCAGGAGGGTGATAGCTAAGCCCGTACCGAGTCAGTTGTTTGTTTTCACGGAGCTGTTGAAAATGTTCTGATTATAGTGATAGGTTGCACCTATCTGTGAACACACAAAGAACCAATGAATTTTACTTTAAGCGACGAAAATGGATGCTATGTGACTTATATCCGAGTAAATTGTCTTAAAAAAAAAAATCCCGGGGTGCCCGGGTGGCTCAGTCAGTTGAGCATCTAACTCTTGATTTTCGCTCAGGTCATGATGTCACGGCGGTACGTGAGATCGAGCCCCGCCCTGGGCTCCGTGCTGTTCATGATTCTCTCTCTGTCCCTCTCTCCGGAGTTCAGATTCCAAAGGATGTTCAAGGCCACTGGGTCCAACTCTGTCCCTAAAGATGAGCAAACTGAGGCAGGGGGAGAAGGAGAGATCTGCCCACAGGCACTGGAGCCTGCTGGGGTGTGTGTGATTCCCCTGAGTGGGGTGGGGGGGGAGCACTGGGGACACAGGAAGGGTGGGTGTCTCTTGGTTGAAGGCAGGTACCCCGCCTCTACTCTAATCCTTCAAGCAGCCCAGGATCCTTCATTTCTGCCAAGCTGAAGGGGCAGGAGGGACGGGTGTAGACAGATCCCGTGACGGTGCAGAGAAGGTGAGTGATGGCTCAGGCGTGTCAAATAATCCGCTCATTTTACAGAGATTGAGAGAGGCTCCGAGGGGTGAGGGGGCTCATCCGGCCAAGGTCACAGAGCAGGCAGGACACAGGGCAGTGCAGCTGTGGGATCCCAGGTCTCGCAGATGGGAGGGGCCCCTGTCCCAGGCTGGGGGAGGGGAAAGGGCCACTCACCCCAGGCCGTGGGGGTGGGAGGGGTGGGGATGCTCTCTGCTGAGCCACCATGGCGAGTCCCAGGGGCCCCTGCCTCCGGGCAGAGCCCCAGCAGCCGTCTCCACCCCGTGGGGTCTCTCACCACTGTCCACTCCCCTGTGGGCCTGGGAGCCCCCATCTCTCCTGTCCACTCCCCCCTCAGGGGCCTGAGGCCAGTCCCCTCCTTGCGCTCACCCTCCCCCGAGTCCTGTCCCTGCCCAGTGCACCTGCGGGGCTCTTACAAGGAGGAGTAGCAGGGGGACCCAGGGTCTGGACTGTGCTCCCGTGTGCTCCCCCAGCCTCGGAAGCACCTGGAGATGGGGTGAACCCATCCCAGGAGCAGGAGGGGAGGGACAGACCTCTGGACCACCAGACCACCAGACTTGTCCTTGGCTGTGAGTCGAAGAGCCCGGAGGGATCCGGGAAAAATGGGGGCACCTGTCAGATAGGCCTTCGCTACCCCCTCTTAAGCAGCTACTTCCCCTCCCTGGATCCGTCTTGCCAAACCAGACCCACCAGGCCACTCTGCTGTTGTCAAGCCTTCAGTGGCTTTCCAGCACCTGTCACGGGGGACACCGCCTCACGCTCACCCCATCCTCTGAGGCCTCCTTGCTTTGACACTTTTCCCAACTGCCCTTCCCCCCGTTTTGCCCAGATCATTTTATCCAGTTACTAAAACTCAGCTCCAAGCCCACAGCAATCACCCTTGATGGCCTGGGGAACCTGCCTCACCTCTCCTCTCTTTTCATCCTAGAAAATCGTGTCACCTCAATACATCATCTGAATGGCTCGGGCCTATGATTTGATTTGAACTAGACCCTCACGAGGTGGGTCCAGTGTCCGGATTCTGTAGGCCAGGGGGGAATTTAGAGACTGTATGACAAAGAGTGGGCAGGACCCGTAACAACATGAATTGACACTTCCACAGACGAGAACAGAGCCCAGAAAGAGACTCAGAATCTAGTCTGCAGGGCGGTGGCCTCTCCAAACAGCCGGCAAAGGGTTGATCATGCCATCAACCAGTTTGGAAACGGAACAAAGTGAGTTCCTACTTCACTTAGAAACAATGACCAATAGTCCATTAAAGAGACACATTGTAAAGGGACGGGGTGTGTGTGTGTGTGGGGGGGGGGTGCCTGGATGGCTCAGTCAATGTCCAACTCTCGATTTCAGCTCAGGTCATAGGTCGTGGGATCAAGCCCTGTGTTGGGCTCTAAACGGAGCATGGCGTCTGCTTAAGATTCTTTCTCTCTCTCCCTCTGTCCCTCTCCCCCACTCATGCTCTCGCTAAATAATTAAATAATTAAAAATTGAAAACAACAACAGAGTTTTACACATTGTAAAGCTGAAAGAAAACAGACACACCAGGGACAATGAACACACCCACTATTCTGGTCTTGGTTTCTGAATTCCACCTCTTCCTCACAGAGGACTAAGGCTCTTGGGACAAATGGTGGATCCCAGCTGAGCTTAGGATATCTTAGGTCAAAAAGCAAGAAAGCTATCAAAGACAAGAAGAACCAAAATGGGGCTTTTGAACATCAGAAAGAATAGTAGCCATAACGAACTGTAATATATTCAGTAAATAAAAATCCCTGTGTCCACACTGAGCCTCCTCACTCACAGATTCGGTCTTTGCGAATTTAGCTGCTCACTGAAATTTATTTGTAACCCCCAAATCAATATGGTACTTCAGTCATTCTTGGACACGCACAGAGTTGTACAAAAATGAGTCAATGGGATGCCTGGGTGGCTCAGTCGGTTAAGCGTCTGATGTCGGCTGAGGTCATGATCTCACGGTCTGTGGGTTCGAGCCCCAGGTCCGGCTCTGTGCCGACAGCTCGGAGCCTGGAGCCTGCTTTGGATTCTGCGTCTGCCTCTCTCTCTGTCCTTCCCCCACTCGTGCTCTGTCTCTCTCTCTCAAAATCAAATAAACATTAAAAAAAAATTTTTTTTTAAGAAATCTTAACGAAAGCTGAGTCATCCATCAGACACGCGTGTTCCTAGCTGAGGTTGAATGAGGCAGCACTCTGCCTTCTTGTTACAGCTCTCCGACTGTAAGCAAAAGTCCTTTCTGTGGTCTATGCAGTGCCATGCTTTTCACATTTCTGTGGTGTTTTGTTGGTGACTCTGCTGCTTAAAATGACCCTCAAGCATAGGAAAATTAAATTTTGTTCTTGAGGATAATAATGTATTCATCTGCCACAGTACGGTGCACCTGGCATCTAGAGAGGCCTCGGTCCAACCCCTGGTCAGAACATAGCGGCTGTCATGACCACAACTTGAAGTCAGCCCTGGGCGAGGGACAATGTGTGCGTGGGGTCTGGCTGCCCAAGTTTGCATCCTCTGGCTGTGTGACCACATGGAATTTGCTCAACCTCTCTGCACCGATCTGTAACATGCTGATAGCAATAGCACCCAACTCACAGGGCTGCTTGAGGATGAAAGGGGGTAAGGCCTGCGAAGGGCATAAAGCAAGTTCTCAACAACGTGAGAGGTTTGCAGATGTGCAAAGAACAGGTTGGCTTTCCACAGGCCGATTGTGACCAGTGACTGACCATGGTAGGGCTCCTAAGGCCTCTTTCTAAGAGGCATGGAGTAAACACACACACACACACACACACACACACACACACACACACTTGAGGAGTCTACCTCCAGACCTGTGGACATATACGGACACACATGCAATCAGTCCTCATTACTTAGTAGCAGACGTTGTGCATGTAAAACTGCCTACTCGCGAGAATTTATTTACAACCCCAGCATCGATATTCGTGGGGCCCTTGCGGTCATTCACAGACATGCGCCAAATGGCAAGAAACGCGCACGTGGCCAGCTGACACTGAACAAAACCACACCCTCTGCCTTCTTGTCTCAGCTCTCATCCTGTCAGCAAACGTCCTGTCGAGATCTGTTTAGTGCCCCATGGGGGGTTTTGGGCGGCATTTTTTTGTGCTGTTTGGTTGGCAATTTCAATATTTTAAAACTTTTTTTTTTAATGTTTGTTTATTTTTGAGACAGAGAGAGAGAAAGAGAGTGTGAGCAGAGGAGGGGCAGAGAGAGGGAGACGGAGGACCCCAGGCAGGTTCTATGCTGACAGCAGACAGCCCAGGGCAGGGCTTGAACTCACGAACCACGAAATCACGACCCAAGCTGAAGTCAGACGCTCAAACGACTGAGCCACCCTGGCGCCCCGGCAATTTCAATACTTTACATGGCCCCCGAGCGTAGCACCGAAGTGCTGCTTAGTGTCCCCACGTACCAGCAGGTTTGGATAAGCCTCACAGAGAAACCACACATTAAGTCAAGTTCATTCAGACACAAGTTACAGGGCTGCTGGCTGTGACTTCAATGTCCATCAATCAACAACGTGTATTAACTAAGGTGAATAGGGGGTCTCCAACCACACACACACACACACACAAAACCAGTTTACACACGGGTCAGTCGATAAAACCATGAGCTAAGCCAGTACAACCCCTAAGAGCAATGGCTTGGGATTTGCTAATCCCGCGTTTGCAGTAAGTCTGTAGAATATAAATACCGTGAATAACGAGAACCCACTGTGTATGATTTACCATTCCGATTATGCAGAGGAGAAGGACGGGCTTGGGAGAATGCAACCCCTCTCCAAGGTCACAGGGCTAGCTGTCCTCAGATGTGGGATTCAAACCTGGCTCTGAAGACGCCCATTCTGCAGCCCCTCCCCCAGAGCCCAGGCATCTGGAACCTTTAGGGCTGGGGTTCCCCATGGCTGCTCAACCGTGATGCTGCCTCCATCTTGGCACACCCACGAAGTGGTGCGGAGCCTCGTTTCCCAGCCTGTCCCTGAACAGGTGGCGATGAGGGCTAGGGGGCAGCTGCCTATTGGTGGAGAAGCAGGTGGCTGCAAAGGGAGCCTCGTGGGCGACCGGTCACATATGGCTGACTCATGGAGGGTGGCCAAGGGTTAAGGGAGGCCCAAGGAGACCGAGTCTGAACCCTGCTCTCCCCCGGCTGGCTCTGACCTCAGGCTAGCTCTTTAATGCCTTTAAAGTCTATAAAAGTGGAGCTAACTTCACCTCTCTCAAGGGTGGAGAGGCACACTCAGGACACTTCGCCTTGCATCTGAGAGGCCAAGTAACACAGTGATTCGTGTGCCCCTCTGAGCGAGCTCAGGGACAGGAGCAGGCCTTAACGCCATCCATTTCACAGATGGGGAGGCGGAGGCTCAGTGCCACGGACCCACAACACACAGCGTTTTTGTTCTCATCACACGCTCCCAGTGCGAACACAGGGTGGGGAAGGGACACCGGGGATGCCAAGGCCCCTTGGAGGACAGAGAGGAAGACTAGAGGGGACCTGAGTCTGTCACAGAGCTCCCCCGACCCCTTTTATCTTTGCCTGTTTCTAACTAAAGTGAAGACAACAGATGGGGCTGGGCACAGCCCACAAAGGCTTGTCCCTCCCCTACTATGTCCCAAGCACCGGGCTGGACAGAGTGATATGTGGATCCCGGAGCCTCGGGAGGCCACAGTCCAATATGGTCTATAAATCCCTGTGTGCAGGGGGCTTGTGAGGCGGAACAAGAACAGCTTTTCACTGGAAGTAGAGGGTTAGACCAGCTTTCGCCTGCAGGATTAGCAAGCCGCCTGGGAGGAGGTGGTTTGAGGAGTCACGGTGGGGGATGGGGACAGCCGAGGAAGAGGAGGGGGGGGCGCATGTGGGCGGTGAGGGCATCTTTGAGAACAGGGGTCAGCAAGCTACAGCCGCCAGGACCAACCTGGCCCACCTCCTGTGTTTATAAGTAAAGTTTTATTGGAACACGGTTCATTTACATAATGCCCCTGGCTGCTTTTCTGCGGCAACAGCCCAGCTGAGTCGCTCCTTTAGCGACCAGATGGCTCCAAGAGCCTGAAGTATTCACTACGTGGCCCTTTATGGATACAGCACGCCCGCCCCCGTTTCAGCATTTCAGAAGGCACAGGAGGTTAGGGCTTGGTTAGTGCTGTCGTCTGCTATCTTTCCAGCACCTGGTGTGGTGTCCAGCCCAGGGTGGATGCTTCGGACGTGACAGGAAGCTGCTAATAACATCACTTTCTAGCTCTGTTAACGTGAGCCATTTCCAAGCACCTATTCAAAATCACATCTTCCAGACAAGTCAGTATCCAGCAAGTATCTAACCCTTGATAGAACAATGGGAAATAAGGAGGGGGGCCCCACCCAGTGCGGCCCTCACCTCCTTCTCGGCCGGCCTGTCCCCTGGTGTGGCTCATCTCCTGCCCTGCCCTCGGTGGCCTGGGGCTGCCCTGCAAGCCCGGCCAAGCCTGTGAATCACCGTGGACTGACTCACTCTCTGTCTAAAAATACATATTGTCTCATGTTGGCGGGCACCGCTTTGATCACTGTTTGCACTCAATCTGGTCTTTTTCTGCTTGACTTTTGAGCCGCTTGCAGACAAGACCTGGGTTTTCGACACTCTGGGGCCCCAAGGTCAGGCTCTGTCTAGCATCTGGGAGGAATACCTTGGGTCCTGGGTTCACATTCTGTGCTACCACTCATTTGCTGTGTGACAAAGGCAAACCACCCAACCTCTCTGAGCTCACGTTTCATCCCGTGTTGCCGGGAAGGGATGAGAAAAGCAGGCGCTGCCGATACCTGATTACGGGGAGGGGAAGTGACCCGCCCGATGACCCCCAGCCAGACTTTTCTCTGCCAATGAAATCATTTGACATCATTTCAGCATCCAAGGAAATCAGGAACCTGAGCCGACACCGAGTCCCGGATCTCAGTGCCAAGCGCTGGGAAAGCTCCGGTTACAGAAAACAAGTGAAAACCGCAGGCCCTGGGCTGAACGTGGAACTAATTTGGGCAGCAGTGAGGAATAGCGGAACATAACCCGGAGCCTGGGAGGCAGAGCTATCCTGAGCCAGGCCACTGTCCAGGTGGGGAATCTGGGGCCTCTTGGAATTCTCCAGCCCGTACTTCTGCACAGGGCAGGGTAGAGAGCAGGGGCCGGGACGGGGACCCACCTCAGGACGGCTGGGTGGAGACGTGGAGTGTGGGTCTCATGTGGGAGCAACTTCAGTCAGATCCTGGCTTCCCCCGCTCAATGCCGTGTGACCTGGGACCTGTCACCTCACCTCTCTGAGCCTCGGCTGCCATAGCTGTGAAGTGTAAGAATCAGGGGTACTTCCCTCAGAGGGCTTTGCACAGTGCCCGGGACCAAAAACAAAAAGCCTTCAGCAAGTCAGAAATGTGGAAACATGGCATGCGGGGAGGGGCAGTAGCATCCTCCTAATTTAGGTGCTCGTTCAACAGATCCTTACTGAGCATCGATTCTGTGTCACACATAAGGCTGCAGTGGGAAACAAGACAGACCCAAGCCTGCCCCCAACAGAAAATGAATAAATAATGCTGCGAGATAACAGAAAGTATATATTGGTCTCTCCCCTGGTTCCTGCCCCGGAGCCCTGGGAACCCTTGTCATTTCCTAGGTGCTAAGAGAATCTAATCCTCTAATGAGGAGATTCGGGGCGGGCTCGTGGAGGTTGACAGTCCCAGAAGAAGAGGGAGGCGCTTGGCTGGGGAGCCAGGGCAAGAGGTCTACCTCAGACGCGACTCAGGGAAGGGCCGTGAGAAGCCAATACCTGGGCGGAGGCCTGACTTGAACGGGGCACAGTCAGAGGATGAATGGGCAGGGGGGGTGGGCACCGGCCAGGCGAGCGGCACCGCGGAGGAACCGAGGCACGACATGACTGCAGGAAGTGCTGGGGGCTCCTCAGGGCTGGGGCCGGGCCGCGGGCAGGATTTTGGACTATGCCAACCGTCCTGGGGGGCAGGTGAAGGGTTTTCGAATGGGGCCTGCACCATCCACAAGCCCCTCCCCTCCCAGGAGAGGGTCTTTCTCTGGAGCACAGGGCTGATCCAGGTGGCCCTCCACAGGCACAAACCATCCCACGGGAGAGCATGGCCCAAGACCAGAAATGGGCCGGGCCTGGAGTGGTAGCCTTGAGGAGCCTTGGGGACTCCCTGGCCCATCCTACAGAGGAGGACACTGAGACCAGAGAGGAGAAGCGACTTTCCCCAGGTCACATGATGAGTTAGTACCGTTCATTCTTCTTCTCTATTATTAAAGTTTTTTTTTTTTTTTTTACATTAAGAAAATCTTTTCAACGTTTATTCATTTTTCAGAGACGCAGATACACAGGGTGTGAGTGGGGGAGGGGCAGATAGACAGGGAGACACAGAATGCGAAGGAGGCTCCAGGCTCTGAACTGTCAGCACAGATCCCGATGTGGGGCTTGAACCCACAAACCGGGAGATCATGACCTGAGCCGAAGTCAGATGCTTAACCGACTGAGCCACCCAGGGGCCCCTAGTCACCATGAATTTTTTTTTTAGTTTTTTTTTTTTCTAATGTTTATTTATTTTTGAGACAGAGAGA
Source organism: Lynx canadensis (assembly GCF_007474595.2). Lineage (NCBI taxonomy): Eukaryota > Metazoa > Chordata > Mammalia > Carnivora > Felidae > Lynx > Lynx canadensis. The sequence continues at coordinate 12,230,496 of NC_044318.1, forward strand.
GACAGCATGAGCAGGAGAGGGGCAGAGAGAGAGGGAGACACAGAATCTGAAGCAGGTTCCAGGCTCTGAGCTGGCAGCAGGGAGCCCGATGTGGGACTTGAACCCACAAACCAGGAGATCATGACCTGAGCCGAAGTCAGATGCTTAACCGGCTGCATTAACCCAGGCACCCCTACAGTTTGTTTATTTTGAAAGAGACAGAGACAGTGTGAGTAGGGAAGGGGCAGAGAGAGAGGGAGAGAGAGAGAATCCCAAGCAGGCTCTGTGCGGTCAGTGCAGAGCCTAACATGGGGCTCGAACTCATGAAACTGTGAGGTCATGACCTGAGCCAAAACCAAGAGTGGGACGCCTAAGTGACTGAGCCCCCTAGGCACCCCACCATTCATTCTATCCCTCTGCCCAGAAATCATCTGCTGAGCACGTACAGCGTGACCAGCCCCGGACAAGCACGAGGGAGAGGGTGGGGAACAGTAGGACACAGCCCTTGTCCCGACACTGCCCCGACTCCAAAGATGGGACATGCAACCTGACAGAGCAGCTGGCCCCCCAAATCCTCCACCTCCCCTTCTCCCAAGCCTGATGTGGGGGTTTTGTGATGGGGGCCAACAGGTGACACACACCCCCCACACCCGCCTGACCCCCAGATGCAGAGACATCGCCCAGTCCTCCTACCTTATCTTCGGGAGCCTGTCTCAGAGCAGTGGAACCAGGGAAACGATATTTCCTGGACAGAAGGACAGATAGAAGGGACAGATCAAAGCAGTCAGCCTCTCCCATTCACCCCACCTCTACTTCTCCACTGGGATGTCACCAAAGGACCCTCCAGCAGGAGCCTGGCCCATCCCCAATTCTCTAGATGGTCCAGCCTCTGACTCTGTAACAGCTGCCCCATGAGTGATGCCAACTTTGCCCATGGAAGGAGGTCCTGAGGGAGGGGTATTTAAGGTACAGGTGGAGAGGCAGGGGACATACCAGAATGGACGCAGAATATAACAAGAAACCGTGTTGCCTGTCTCCCAAAAGCTCCATGAGCTGGGTGACAACAGGAAGGGGTGAGTGGGTGGGAACCCCTGTTCCCGAGACACCGATCTCAGCTGCCAGGCCCCGACCAGGCAGGTCAGCACAGGGAAGGGATGAGCTGGACCTGGGTGCAAAACATCTCCACTAGAGGATTCCAGCATGGGCAGCACATAACTGTGGCCAGCACCATTTCCACGTGTTGCAAAAAGGGAGCTCCCTGGCTCCCATCCAGGGCTACTGTCCCTCTCTCAGCCCCAAGGTCCAAGTTCAGGGGCGGCAGGAACTTTCTGGGGCAAGTGACCACTCTTGTTTTGCTGGGACATAGGAATGTCCCGGGACATAGGAATTCTAGTGCTAAAACCAGGGCGGTCCTGGGCAAAGCAGGGCGTTTGGTTCCCCCACTGGTGAGAACTGAGATTTGTGCAGAAGCTTCCTGATGGCTGCATTACCTCCCCTCCCCTGTTACTCTGCGGCCAGCACCAAGTATCGGCCTCCGAGTCAGAAACGACCCTTTCAGTGTCAACTGATACATTCAGGAGGGCAGGAGAGGCAGGCACGTCTGTGCCCCAGCAACCCCTCTTCTGGGAGTTTCCCCGGAAGAACACGAAGAACAACTTGCACAAGGAGATGTGCAAAGGGTTGCCCCCTGGGTATTGGATACTGACCTACACTACAACACGGATGAACCTGGAAATCATGATACAAAGCGAAAGAAGCCAGGCACAAGTAAACCCATGTTGCATGATTCCATTTGCATGAAATACCCAAGAAAAATGAATCCAGAGAGACGGCAAGTAGGTTAGCAGTGGCAGGTGTTGGGGGGGGGTACGCTGGAAAGAGGAGGGACCGCTTAGTGGGCACAGGGTTTTCTGGTGGGGGGAGGTGACGAAAGGTCTTAGAACTTGACAGAGGTGGTGGTTGCACATTATGAACTCACTAAATGCCATGGAATTGCTCACTTTCAAATGGTTAGTTTTTATGTGATTTACACACACACACACACACACACACACACACACACACACACACACACACCTTACTAATAATACTGAGACCTAGAAGGCACCTGCCTTCCCCCCATGCCCCTGGTACAGTGACTGAATGGGAGTCTTCTTGTTCCCCCCCCCACCCCACCCCCACATTTAACCTGCACCATGCCCTGTGTCCAGGGGTCAACGGCTGGGCTGGCAGGACAGGTGCAGAAGGCGGTCCCTCAGGGTGGGGCGGTCACAGCCTGCCCTGCTCTGGCCTAGATATCCCCATTTTATTTGTTCTTCTTTTTTTTGTTTTTAAGATTTTATGTTCTTAAATATTTCTCTTTTTTTTATGTTTATTTTTGAGAGAGAGAGAGAGAGAGAGAGAGAGCGACCGAGCATGTGACGAGCGGAGGTCAGAGAGAGAGGGAGACGCAGAATCCGAAGCAGGCTCCAGGCTCCCAGCTGTCAGCACAGAGCCCGATGCGGGGTCCGAACTCACGAACCCGTGAGATCATGACCCGAGCTGAAATCAGATGCTTAACTGACGGAGCCACCCAGGAGCCCCTAAGATTTTATGTTTTTAAACTAATCTCTCCACCCAACATGGGACTCAGATTCACAACCCCACTATCAAGAGTCCCACACTCCACCGACTGAACCAGCCAGGTGCCCCTCCATTTCTTCTTCCCCGCTGAGGCTCAGCCAACCTGCCCACTCTTGCCAGGCCCTGGGAGCCCAGTAACCTGGAGATAACCAAAGAGGATTTGACCGTGAACCTTTATGTGAAAAATTTACAAGTGAAAGCATATAATGTCTGGGATTTGCTTACAAGCCTCCAGGGGGGTTGGGAATGGGGGCAGGGAAGAGGGAGGAAAGAGAAAGGGGAAGATGTTGATGATGGGGGTTGGGCAGGGGGGACCTCATTGCGGCCTCCTCCCTGTTTGGGACTGGCTAAAATCTCCCAAACAAGAAGGAAAAACAACGCACCAAAATAGGATGGATAGATGCATGAGACAAGAATGGAAGGACAGGAGAGAAACCGAGTGTAGGAAAATGCTCATGAGTCCGTGTTGTGGTTTGAAAATTTTCCTAACAACATGTTGGGGGAGAAAGTAGCAAAACAAAAAATATGTTTAAAGAGCAAAGATGCGGGGGATGCCGGGGTGGCTCAGTTCGTTAGGTGTCTGACTCTCGATTATGGCTCAGGTCATGATCTCGCTGTTCGTGAGTTTGAGCCCCGCATCAGGCTTTGCTGTGAGTGTGGAGCCTGCTTGGGATTCTCTCTCTCCCTCTCTCTTTCCGCCTCTCCCTGCGCTCTCACGCGGGTACATGCACTCTCTCTCCCCCTCAAAATAAATAAACTTAAAAAAATACTATTTAAAAAATAAAAAAAAATAAAGAGTAAAAGTGCAAAGCCTTCAACGGCCCTCATTTCCCAGGACCACCTCCCAGGGCTCAGCCAGGCAGCCACCCTCCACCTGGCCCAGACCCCAGACCCGCCTGGTGTGCTCTCCCAGCGAAATGAGGGTGCCCCTCCTGGGGTAGTCGAGGGGTCTGGACTTCATGCTGGCACGCAGTAGGCACTCGGGAAACGCCACCTCCAACCCTCGGCTCTGGAAGGCCCCTCCGGTGATGCCCAGATTCCTGGGGATGCCTGGTCACTCAGCATTTCCCGGGAGCTGGAAGCATCCACTAATAGGAGTGCCCTTCTTGTCTGCACAGGGGTCTCTCAGTCCCACGGTGCAGAAATATTTCCCGCGTGCAGGCCCTGGGCTGGGTGCCGGGCTCAAGTGCTGAATCTCACCGGTCCTTGCCTGTAAGAAACCCCTTCGGAGACGCAACAGTTGCAACCCAGTCAAACGCTCTGAAGGAACCAAACCCAGGACCCCGAGCAGCAAAGCCGGGCCACACCAGCCTGGTCAGTCGTGCACCATGGGCAGGCCTGAGACTGCCGACTCCCAGCGAGGCCTCGAGGAGGCCGGGGCCTCAGCACAGGCGAGACCGTGGATCCAGATTCGGGAGCCCTGGGCCCCTCCCTGGCTCCGCGGCCCCTTCCTCCTCCTCGGTGAGCCCGCCTGAGTCCCCGGCCCTGAGAGGCAGAAGCCCCAGGGTCAGTCTACAGCAGCCACAGTGGAGAACGAAGGGCAGCTCAGGGCAACGGAGGGAACAGAAGCGTCTGCTCCAGCTAGAGGCCATGGCCGCCATTCAGGGCCTGAATCAGGACACCTCCGGGGGGGGGGGGGCACCCAGGGCGCAGATCTGGGTCCGCTGTTCCTCAGTTTGGCCACCAACACAGCTGCGTTCTCCTCAAGCGCAGCCCAGGGCCCAGGGTTATGCTCAAGGAGCTCATTCCGCCGCACAACCATCTCGGGAGGCAGGCGCCATAATGGCCCCCAACGTGGGGGTGGGGAAAGTCAGGTACAGAGAGGTTAGACAGCTAGCCCAAGGTCACCCAGAGCCAGGCCTTGGCCACTGCCTCTTCAGGGAAGGTCATCGACCACTTCACATACATCATCTCCCTTAAGCCCCAAACTGCCCGAGGAAGGAAAAAATCATTGTCTCCATTCTACACAGCAGGAGACTGGGGTTTGGTAATGCCGGGAGCAACTCAGCGGGGAGACAGCAGGGGGAGGATCGGCGGCGATGAGCACGGCAATCATGGCGGCCATACTCGTGTCTTACTACTGTTGTAACAGTTACCACAAGCTCAACCACTTAAAATAAGCCAAATGTATTCTCTTACAGTGTTGAGGGTTCGGGAGTCTCCAACCAAGGCGTGGGCAGGGCTGCGCTCCTCCAGGGGGCTCCAAGGGAGAAGCTACTTCCATGTCTTGCCAGCTTCTAGAAGCTCCGGCATGGCGTGCCTTGCAGCAAGGTCTTGCTCCATTTTCAAAACGCATCCTCCCAGCCCCTGGCTCTGTCTGCACATCTCCTCTCTCTCCTCTGATCCTCCTGCCTCCTCCTCGAAGGACCCCCATGATGGCATCACGGGCCCAGGGGGTAATCCAGGAGCACATCCTTATCTCAAGTTCCTTAATCACATCGGCAACGCCCCTCTGACCGGGTACATTAATGTATTCACAGGTGCCAGAAATTAGAGGGAGTCACAGGCACCTCAGCAGATAATATACTTCCCACTTGAAAGGGCACACAAGAGGGGCACCCGGGGGGCTCAGGTGGCTGAGCGTCCAACTCTTGATTTCAGCTCAGGTCATGATCTTAAGGCCCCTGAGCTGCAGTCCCTCATCGGGCTCTGTGCTGATAACGAGGAACCTGCTTGTGGTTCTCTCTCTGCTCCGTCCCCTGCTCTCTCTCTCTCTCTCTCTCTCTCTCTCTCTCTCTCTCTCTCTCTCTCTCTCGCTCTCAAAGTAGGTAGATAAACAAACAAACGAATTAAGGCATACGAGATCCCTGGGGATCTTGTTAAATTGCAGGTTGTGGTCCAAGAAGTGTGGCCTCTGGGCCACGGGATCAGCTTCACCTGGATACTTGTCAACAAGCAGCTGAGCATCCGACTTCGTTCAGGTCATGGTCTCAACTCTCGGTGAGTTTGAGCCCCACCCCGGGCTCTCTGCTGTCAGCCTGTCAGTGCAGAGCCCCCTTTGGATCCCTCTGTCCCCCTCTTTCTGGCCCTCCCCCACTGTGCTCTCCGCCAGATCAATAAATATTTAAAAATTAAAATAAATCAGTAAATAAAAACGCCGAAGCCATTCTTTGCTGGTGATCCACGCAAAGCCAGACGACTGGCCAGATCTGGCCTGCTGGCCGTCGTCGGCAGATCCCTGATCTGGAATGTCGGCTCCAGGAGAGCACAGATGTCTGTCTCGTGTTTGTTCGCCGAGCACCTAACAGCTGCTGAAAACGTCTCTGATGAATGAAAGTGCAACCCTCTCATCCGCACCCACAGCTACTTGACCGAGGCGCTCGTTCTCGTAGCCAGGCTTGCAGAGGAGACGCTGATGAGAGTGTTTTGTCTGGATTTATTGACGGGAAAGAGGGCGCAGAGAGGGGGTGTCCCAGGACGTGCCGCTGGCCTCACTCTGGCCCCATCCGTGTCCTTCCCGGCAGCCCGGGGGGCTCCCTCCCCTGCAGCCAGCACCACAAGACTGCGTGCTGGCTCCCGCCACGTTCTGCTCCCGGAAACAGCAGGTCTGGGGTCCTTCACGCAGCCACACCTGGAGCCAGGCCTCGAGCCAGGTGGAGGAAGCCGACAACCCTCTCCTTTGGTGGGTGGGAACAGCAAACGCCTGGGCAACCAGGAAGCAGCTCCCCCGGGTCAGAGGACGCTGGTAAACGCTGCAGCAGGTCAGGGCCTGGTAAACAGATTCCCTTCGGGGGTCAGTGCGGTACCATAAACATGTGGAACGGGTGGGGTGGAAGCCTCAGGCGCCAAGTTGCTGCCATTGCCACAGCGGTGACAGCTTTCCCGTTTGGTGTCTTTTTAAAGCTCTCTGGGGCCAAGGGAACACATCAGCCTGAATGATGCCAGGTGTCTCCTCTCGATTTTACAGACTGTGAACTCCCACCCCAGGCCCTTTGCCCATGCCGTTCTCGCAGCCTGGAATGCTCTTCCTGCCCCCATTAATCAGCTCCTTCTCAGACTTCAAGTCCCAGAGAACCCTTCCCCAGCACAGGCACCTCACGCGTCCCCTGTCACACTAGCAATTTCACATTTTCGCACGTGATGATTTCATCAACGTCTGTCTGTTCTCACGTCAGTTTTCTAGCGTTGCCGTAGCAAACGACCACAATCTTGGGGGCCTCAAACAGTAGGAATTTCTCCCTCACAGTTCTGGAGGCCAAAAGTCCGGGATGAAGGAGTCGGCAGGGCTGGCGCCCCCTGGAGGCTGCAGGCGAGAATCCATCCCACGACCCTCCCAGCCGTTGATGGTTAGCAGCCATTCGTTAGCTTGTAGACACATCACCCCAGTCCCGACCTCTGTCTGTCTCCTTCCCTCTGTGTTTCTCCTCTGTGTCTGTGTCTGCCTCAGATCCGCTCTCTTCTGTGAGCAGCCGTCAGTGGACGTAGGGCCCATCCTAAATCCAGAATGACCTCATCTAGATTTCTGCAAAGATCCTATTTCCAAATAAGGCTGCGTTCACAGCTGCCCGGGTCTGGGATGTGAGTGTGCATAGTGGGCCACTGTTCAACCCAGTGCAGCCTTCCTCCAGTGTCAACTCCATGAGGACAGAGCCTACGTCCACCAGTATATACCCGGGACCTGCCACACAGCTTCACACACCTTCAGTGGTCTGTAGATATCTGTCAAAGGCAGGATTGGCTATGAAATCTGTGGGGCCCAGTGCAAATGAAAATTCAGGCCATCTTGTTGAAAAAGCAACAGGAAGGGGCGCCTGGGTGGCTCGGTCGGTTGAGCGTCCGACTCTCGATTTTGGCTCAGGTCATGATCTCGCGGTTCGTGGGTTCGAGCCCCTCCCCCCCATCAGGCTCTGCGCTCTCTTGCTCTCTCCTTGCCTCCCTTCCCCTCTGTCTCTCAAAATAAATAAATAAACATTAAAAAAAAAAAAAAAAAGTAACGGGAATTTCAAGATGGTGACCACAGAGGATTCAGCCTAGCTCGGGATCAGAAGGAAAACAACTCCAGGAGGTTTGCCCACAGTTGAAACGACTCACAGACTTGGCCTGAGCCCCTGTGTCAATCAGAGCAATGTTTGCTGGGTGCTTGGCCCGGAGCGCCAGGAAGACATGCTGCCTTATCCCCATTTTACAGGTGGGAGGCTCCAGTTCAGGGTAAACTGCCCTGGGGGGTCACTGCCATTTTCTTCCCGCTCCATCTGACTCCAGAAACTGAGGTCAGCACCTTGCACCTTACAACCCCTCAACAATAATGCCAACACCGGAGCTGTAACCCACGCAGCCCCCTGCCCCCATCTCTTACACACAGAGCGGTGATGTGCCCAAGGTCACACGATCAGCATGGAATGCAAACCCAAGCGGTGAGCTTCCCGGGTCCTTGCCACTCACTGCTTGGCGATGCCCCTCACGAGGCTCACGTGGGGTCACACACAGGGGCCAAGCAAGGAACGTGCTACCCTCGTGGGCAGGAGACACCGATCCGGTAGGTGGGGAAAGCGTCTGGGAGTCAGCCCTCCCCACAAGCGCCCCCTCCAAGGCGAATCCAACGCAGGGGCGAGGGCACAGAGTGAGGAAGCCTCCTGGGCCCCGCCGACGTGGCCGGAGCGTATAACCTGCTGTCTACACAGCTCACCTCCTGGAGCCGCAGCTTATAAAGTGGGGGCAATGTGGCACCTGCTTCATGAGTGTGTTATGAAGACTGGATAGTTCATAAGGCACCGGGTACAAATCGGCACGTAATAAAGGCTTAAAAAATGCCTATGGGCATGTGGGACACAAAGTATTCGAGCCTGTCAACCTGCTCCCAAGGAGCCGTAACAAACCCCAGCCCTAGTGAGGGGGGCCGTCCTTTCTGGCTTGCCCAGAACCAAGGGGTTCCGAGGATGCAGAGCTCTCAATGCTAAAAAGGGACAGTCCTGGGCACATGGGGATGCACTGGTCACCCTAGGCCCTAACTGCCCAAGGCCTTCTCACAAAGAAGCATAGACTTCTCTGTGAGCTTGATTGAACAAGCCGGGGGGGGGGGGGGGGGGGGGGGGGTGGTGCAGTGAGGATGATGTCCCAAGGGAGATGCCATACGGGCTCTCCTTTGAAGTGGCCCCAGCTGCAAACATAATGTGGCCTTTTCTGCTAAAGCCTTTCGTCGGCTCAGAATTTCTTCTTCCGGAAAGGGACCCAGGGTCCCACTCAAAGTCTCTAGGGGATGGGACAAGAAGTCCGTGGCTCAGGAAAGCCCCTACGTTGGACTCCCAGGGCTTCTGTAACAAAGTGTCACAGACGGACTCGTGGCTTATGCTCTCATGACCTTGGAGGCTACAAGTCCGAAGTCAAAGTGCTGGCAAGACTGTGCTCCCTCTATAGACTCTAGGGAAGAATTCTTCTGGCCTCGTCCAGCTGCTGGTGGATGAAAAGCCCTTGGTCTTCCTTGGCTTATGGAGGCATCGGTCCCCTCTCTGTCGTCAGCTGGCATTTCTCCCCGTGCGTGTCTGTGTCCCAATTTTCCTCTTCTTATAAAGACACCGGTCATTGGATTTAGGGCCCATCCTAATCCAGTGTGACCTCATCTGAACCAGATTACATCTGCCAAGGCCTTCTTTCTGGGTCACATCCACAAGTGCCAGGGAGACCCCTGCTCCGCCCCCACCCCGGACAGGGCATCCACCTGCACCAGGCCTGGATGGTGGGTCAGGGGCTGGGCCCCATCCACCGCCTTGGTCTGTGCCGTGGCAGTGGAGGAACCTGGGCAGGAGGAAGAAGGCGCTGTCGGTCAAGGCGTGCCAGTGGCCAGGGTGGGGGCTGATGGCGATGGATGATGCAGTGGCATCTTTTTTCCTCTTGGTGGCATCGAGGCCGGATTTTCTTTGGAGAACTTGCCCCTTCCCCGCTCTCGGTTCAAGAGGTTTGGGTAGAGAATACCACGCCTAGTTCAGGTGTGGCCTGGCCAATCAAAGCAGTGCATCCCATGTGACACAGGAATTGGCTCAGGCCTGGAGAGATGACCCCATCAGCACCAAGGACACTCGACCTGGGCTTCTGTTGCGACTTACCCTAGGGAAGCTGACAAGTTGGCAGCCATCTTGCTGCTATGAGGACAGAACCTGCATTTGTGTGAAACCACCCCGGAGAAAACTAGAGTCAGTACAAAGGATTCCTGATACCCCGTTTGAGGGCCTGGATCCAGCTGCTCCTGAAGCTCCATCTACGCCTGCACTGTGGGAGAGAACTGGGACACGGTGCGAAAGCACCTTGAACCAACGTGTTGACATGGAAACTGAGGTCTGGGGGGGCTGGGCAACTTTCCCAAGGTTATTGTTCTGACACCTGTATTGTAGCAGGTGCTGGGCTAGACAAAGTTTGGTCCCTGCTTAGTGGAAGACAAGGAACAATTACAGTGTCAAGGGACAAGGCCACTTTGAGCATTTCAGTCCCCAGGCCTACCCAGGAAGGTAAGAATCAAAAAGAGGAGTTCAAGCATGGTCCCAGATCTCAGAGGGATGGAGTGGGGTAGGGGGATTCAAGGGGACATGCTAAAGAGGGGGCTGGGAACAGTTCCCCAAGACTGGGGAGGAGCCTGGGGCTTGGCAGAGGCCCCTGTGGGGAGACAGAGGGTAGAGTGAGGGCTCTCAAGACTATGAACGTTCTTTTTGGCTGCTGGGAAGGGGCCTGGTCCCCACCCTTGGCTCAGGAGTAGTGGAGCGACCACCTTGGAGGGCTCCGGGCACTTAGAGTCAGAACACGGGGTGGCCTCAGTGTGGATTCGAGACGAGAAGGCCTTTCCATGCGTGTTCTGACTCCATACGGTCCTGAGACTCTCTCCCCAATGTAAGGAGCGAGGGCGGGAGCCCCGGTACCAATAAACAGATAGTGACTCAAAACACATTCCCCTTGACTGAGAGGAGTTAAAGACGGACATCCTGTCCACCCAAAGGCCATCAACGCCACCCAAAGCCATCAACAGATTCTATTACACACCACTCACAAAAATGAACTCAAAATGGATTCAAGACTTAAAGATAAGAACTGAAACCATAAAGCTCCCAGAGGAAAACACAGAGAAAAATGCTCCTGGACAATGGTCTTGGCAATGAGTTTTGGGATATGCCACCAAAAGCACAAGCAAGAAAAGCAAAAATTACCGAGCGGGACTCCATCAGACTAGAAAGCTTCTGCAGAGCCAAAGAAACCATCCACAAAAAGATAAGGCGACCAGAGATGGGAGAGAATATTTGCAAATGATACATCTGATAAGAGGTTAATATCCAAAATATATAAAGAGCTCCTACAACTCAGTAGAAAACAATCCGTGTTTAAAAATGGGCAGAGGAGAGGCGCCTGGGTGGCTCAGTCAGTTGAGCATCCCTCTTTGGCTCAGGTCGTGATCTCACTGTGGGTTCGAGCCCGATGTCGGGCTCCGTGCTGACAGCTCAGAGCCTGGAGCCTGCTTCGGATTCTGTGTCTCTGTCTCTCTCTGTGCCTTCCCTGCTCACCCTCTGTCTCTGTCTCTCTCTCAAAAATAAATAAACATTAAAAAAAATTTTTTTTAATGGGCAGAGGAACTGAATAGACATTTTCCCACAGAAAACATACAGATGCTCAGCACGATGGATCATCAGAGAAATGCAAATCCAAACCACAATAAGGGGCACCCGAGTGGCTCAGTTGGTTAAGCGTCTGAATCTTGATTTTGGCTCAGGTCATGATCCCAGAGTCATGGGATCGAGTCCTGTGTCAAGCTCTGCGCTAAGTATGGAGCCTGCTTGAGATTCTCTCTCTTCCTCTGACCCTCTCCCCACTCGTGCTCTTCTCTTTAAAAATATGCAAAATTTAAAAAATCTTGATAAATAAGTTCTGGGGATCTAATGGATAGCATGATGACTATAGTTATTAACCCTGTATCAAATGATTAAAAGTGTTTGTTTTTCAGGTGTTTTTGTTTTTGTTTTTATTTATTTTGGAGAGACAGTACGAGCTGGGGAAGGGCAGGGTGGGGTGGGGGAGAGGATCGAAGCGGGATCTGTGCTGACAGCAGAGAGCCCAGCTTGGGGCTGGAACCCACGAACTGTGAGATCACGACCTGAGCTGAAGTCCGTAGCTTAACCGACTCAGCCCCCCACCCCTTTAAAGTATTTAAGACAGTAGATCTTAAATGCTCTCACCACGAAAAAGAACAGATGATTAAGTGACACCACGGGATGCCATGCGGGGGGGTTAGCTAAGATATGGTGGTAATCATTTTGCAACATGTAAGTATATCAAATCAACACTTTGTATTCCTCAAACTGACACAATGTTATGTGTCAATTCTATTGCAATATAGCTGGAAAAATTTTCGAATAAACAAGTGTTTTTAAAAGGATTGTGATGTTAGGTTTCTTCCTAGGTATCTTATGGTTTGGGGTGCAATTGTAAATGGGATGGATCCCTTGATTTCTCGGTCTGCTGCTTCATTATTGGTGCATAGAAATGCGACCGGTTTCTGTACATTGATTTATATCCTCTGACTTTGCTGAACTGATATATCAGCTCTAGCAGTTTTTCAGGGGAGTCTTTTGTGTTTTCCATGCAGAGTATCATGTCAGCTGCGAATAGCTG